>NC_056733.1:460047614-460062614 GCF_019279795.1 Protopterus annectens | reverse complement strand
AATCAGTACACTCTACATCTCTAAACCTTGCAATGACATTTGTCACCATTCCACACACAGACATTGTAGATGCCTTAAGTATTAAGCCAAATTGATTCTAAAATAGAACCCAAGAAATTAGGGTGGGCTTCTCTATGCCCTCAGAAAGACCTGTTACTAGGAATGTACCCCAAGGCTTAGTCCTTGGGCCACTCATATTTGCCATTTACTTCTAGGAGGCCAAAGGTACTGTTAAAGATTTATGACTGACCAAGTCTGCAGATAGCTGTAAAATTTGTGCAGTTATAACCTCCCCAGAGGACACCAAAATCCTCCAACAGAGCCTTCCCCAAACCAATAGCTGGTGTCAAAACCATGGACTAAAGCTGCATGCCAAGAAATATGTAACAGTATCCTTCAGTAAACAGAAGTCTTGGTAATTATGACATTGACAGTATACCTCTGAAATTGGCCCAGTTTGTAGGGACCTGGAAACCTACTGAACTGCCCTTTGATCAGCATTTATCCACTAGTGTTAGAAAGTGCTTTCTCACTGCACGGCCTATTACCAAGAAAATGGATTAGAGGTCCAGGGATGTGATTATTTCACTGTATTCCCAAACTAATTAGGGTGATCATTGAATATAATCTCTCTCACCAAACTATCTTGTTTATCGGCTAATGATCTGTTCAAACATTGACAAATCTCAGATGCTCATACTTTCCTAAAAAGAAAACAAGGATGTAAATCATAAAAAACTATGCAGACCATCTCAAAGCCTTCTACCTCTTTTCTGTGTCATACAGGCTACTGAGGAGGGATCTTTGCCTCATATTCAGAGCCTCAACGAACCTATCCTGTCAAACCTACTGCACATTTGTAAGTCAACCTTTAGGCATAAACACCCAATCAAGAGAACTAAATCTCTTTTGCAGCATAATTAGAATATGTTGGAAGGGGGGACATATCACAGAGTATATCACTTCTTTGGAATCGTATTAATTTCCACATAAAGAAAAGTACTTTTCCTACATTATTCAAATGGAATCATGGTGAATGGATGGGTATCCACAAATTCAACCCTGGTTTAGCGTCCTTGTTCTTTATGGATTAGGGACAACATCTACATTTTCTGCTCATCTCTGTGTTATTCATACTTAAAATATAAGGGCCAAACCTTCATGGGAATGTATAAATAGGTTTCTAATGATTCTCACATGTCAATACCATAGTAAGTAACTATGAACTCATTCCTTGCTTTGACCATCATGTATCTGTTGTAATTCAGAGAGACATTTATCTGTCTCATCTAATTTCCAAAGTCATCTTCTTCTACTAGATCCAAATAAGTCTTAATTCCCTTTACTCATATATTTTCAGGGCCTTTTCTAAATACAGTGAATCTTTTAGCATTCATTTGTCTAAACATATCACTCAATTTGAGAGACTTCAGAGATTCTTAACTAAGAAGATCAGGGACTCAAAAATTTCAGTTATCATGACAGAATGTCAGCCCTCCCTCAGTTTTCAGTCTCTTATAAACTCGTCATTGTAGACCTGTGTCTAGCTTTTCAAGCCATAAATGATCCTACCCTCTTTGAATTCCTATTTCTTCAGTGATGGTTAAAGGAACTAAACCTTCATTAGCAGACAAATAAGATACTTTGGTAAGGCAGATTCATATCTCAACATACCTCTCATCTCTTGAACAAACTTCCATTACATGGCAAGCCAACTTCAAGGTAAACATCATGTTACAGGTCTATTTCATATATGTGTATATATATATATATATATATATATATATATATATATATATATATATACACATATCTATACACACACACACACACATATATATATATATATATATATATATATATATGTGTGTGTGTGTGTGTGTGTGTATATTTAGATATATATATATATATATATACATGTATATATATATATATATATATATATGTATATATATATATATATATATATACAATTAAAACTTCATCAGTTGACCAGCATATGCAGTTTCCAAGTGTGCAGAATGTCGAACACAAATCGGTCGACTACACTCGAGTGAACAGATAGTGTCAGACAAGCATTTGGGTTTGACATTGTGCAGGGGGGTAATGGTTCAGTGAGGAACAGGGAATTAGCCCATTTCCTCACTGAAGTAGGACCTCGGAGTTGGTATATTTAATGTGCAGGAGGTGTTGGGGGGTGCAGCCTGCCACATGGGGGGTAGAGGTGGGTGTAGGCTCCCTGCAAAACAGTAGAATTAACGTACCGTTGGCTGTACAGTCTAATGGTATATTAATGTTCTAAGCAGGAGGTGAGTGAAGTCACCTCCTGCAATGTCGAATACATCGAACCATGGTTGTTGATGTATTCATTTTTGGATTGGTTTACTTGTTGGTGTACTGAAGTCCACATTTAGAGTCAACATTTTAAACAGTTGACCCATGCAGATTTGACATGCCAATAGTAAACCCCCAAAAACTTTTCACAGCAATAGGTTCTCCGGTTCGATCCTCGGCTGGGGTGCCTTCTGTGCAGAGTCTGCATGTCCTCCCTGTGGTTGTGTGCGTTTCCTCCAGGTGCTCCGGTTTCCCTCCACATCCCAAAGACATGCTGCAGGTGGATTGGACACTCAAAATTGGCCCTAGGTGTGTGTGTGTGTGTGTGTGTGTGTGTGTGTGTGTGTGTGTGTGTGTGTGTGTGTGTGTGTGTGTGTGTGTGTGTGTGTGTGTGTGTGCCTTCTGTGGAAGATTAGGCGCTGGGCTGGCAACTCGACACCGTAAAACTCCACTGCCAATCATGAGCGGACAAGGTGATCTGCTGTGGCAACCCCTAACCAGGAAAAGCTGAAAGAAGAATAAGAAGATATATATTGTATATAAATATAGATGGGTCTACTTGATATGGCCAAGATTTCAGAATGTCAAAAACCATATGGCTGAGACCATATGATCGACATTAGAAATGTCGACCATACAAAACAAAAAAAAAAGACATAAAAAATCTTACCTTCATGCTGCTCCACCCCCCCCCCCCCCACAGGAACTTAAATATACCAACTCCAAGTTTGCACTACAGTGTGGAAGATGGAAATCTTTCCATTCCACACTGTTTGCAGATGCCGGTTCCACATGGTCAACATTTCGAATGTCGATCATATGGTCTCGGCCATATGGTCTTTGACATTCTGAAATCTTGATCTTGTTAAGGGGACCCATATATATTTATATGGATCTAAGACTATTGAACAAAAGTTCAACAGTCCAAATCCACAATCACCAAACACACTTTAACGAAAGTGCTTTCACTGAAAAATCGCTTTCGTTAAAGTACGGTAAAAAAAAACAAGTGTGCCTCCCCATAGAAAGACCACATCATCTACAAAATGGACATGATATCCCACCAACTTCTTCCATGCATGGTTCTGCTGGAAAAGAACCATGTCCTCCCAAAAAGCATATGAATTGGCACAAGGCATGCCCATGGCAACACCCTGTGCCTGTCTATAACGATTGCCTTGGCATAGGAAGATATTATTCTCTAGTACCAAGCTCAGTAATTTGCATACTCTTTCATTATCAACATCATTCATTTGAACCTTTTCTTTCAATATATATTCTATAGCCTGTAACCCATATTCATTATGAATAACAGTAAACAAGTTCTTCACATCCAAAGTCACAAATAAAAAATCTTGCCAAACAACTGTGTCTGTATAGGTAGATAGTGAAGTCAGAAAATGAAGTGTATCCTTCAAAATCCTAGAATAAAGTTGAACAACAGGTCTCTAAGCACACTCCACCCATATCGAGATGTGTTCAGTGGCCCAACCTCTCCCCGAGACAATGGGTCTCAGGGGAGGGTTGGACCCATCTTTATGTAACTTAGGTAGCCCCTTGAACTCTGGGGTCTTGGGATGCTCTATGTGCAAAAATTCATACAAAGAATCCATTATTATCCTACTTTTTCTCATATTTAAAAGAACAGTCTGGACCTTGTCACCTATCATTTTTACCATAATAGGTGAGATCGGTATAAAGGTAGTATTATCCTGTAATCAAGGCAAATGTTTATTGCAATAATCTGTCTACTAAGTATCACAATCGCACCCCCTTTATCTGCGGGCTTCACCACTACCCTTTCATCTCGACATAATTGCTGCAAAGCCTCACGCTGTGCTGAAGATGAATTGTGAAACCTTTACCTGTTTTTATCATGAATATAACACTCAATGTCACTTTGACATAAATTAACAAAAACAGAAACAATAGGATGCATGTTTGGTAAAAAATCACTGGGCTTCTTCAGTTCTCTCAAACCAGACTGTTCTTTGTCCTAAACATATCTTGCAATGTTATGTTCCTAGCAAAACACATAATGTCGACCATTACTTGACTATAATCACATACAGTGTCAGGAACAAAAGTTAAACCTTTGTTCAACACTTCTAGTTGTACATCAGATAATTCAACACCTGAAAGATTATATACAATATTGTCAAGACAGTCAGTAATACCCTCAGTCACTGTGAGACCCTCCGTCTCTTCAATTCCTGTTGTGACGAGAAGCTCCTCTTCCTCGGATTCTTTTTCTTTACCGGCACTGGCAGCATAGGAAAAGTCTTACTCTGAAAGGCAGATGTTAATGCAATGAATGAAATGAAGCGAGATGGATAATAAAGTTAGGGGCTGATAGCCCAGGTTTAAACACTGCTGTTCCTTTAAAACCATTCCTAAGGAAAAGGAGGATAAAATACTAGGATTGGATTGGATGGCATGATATTTAAAATGTATGTCTTAACTGTTTTAATGTATCTGAGGAAGGGCTTTTTGCCTGAAAGCACTCATGTGCACTTTTATTTATTTATTTTAATAAAAGTCTTATTGTATTTTGGATATCGCCTTGGTGTCTCTTCATACAAGTTTTATTGGGATACATTTGGTGTTTGTGGAGAGACTTTGGTGCAGGGAACGCATTTTTGTTTTGTTTGAATTTTACCAAAACCTCAAAACAATACATTTTTAAAAATAGACATGCATAGTTGGAACATCAATAACTAACTCTCTCCGGAAGACAATATGTAATCAACCTAAGTGGGGAGCATCGCCGCCGACACCCCCACACACCCCCTAACTATATATACTAACTCCAGGTTTGCACTACAGTGGGGAAAAGGGCATATACCTTTTACTTGCCTTACAGTACTCTACAAGTACTATGTTGTAATTAAATCAAAAGGTGCTTCAACAAAGTATTAGTTTAAGGGTGTGCACACACAACAAAGTGTTAGTTTAAGGGTGTGCACACTTATGCAACCAGCGTATTGTACATTTTTTTATATTTTTTCCCTAACAAATTTGTTTTTCAATTGAATTGTACAGGTTATAGGTCACATTAAAGGTGGTAAAAGTTTTGAAATGATTTATTGTGGTCTCATTTTTTATATCACAAAAACCTGGAATTTTAATAGGGGTGTGTAAACTTTTTATATCCACTTTATATTCCATCTAAAGCTGCTATATGGAGCTTATGAAAATTTTGGAAGAAATAATCGGCTTTCAGTAGGGAATATCACTTATATGTGAGGAGTAGAATTTGATTTGCAATAGTGAGTATATCTGGGAGACCTAGAAGGGAAAATATAACAAAAGAAGGTTAATTTCTGGAATAACGTATGAAAATACTTGGTGTAGAAGTGAATTTATAGCAGGAGCTTGAAGAGAGTTTACATATTACTCCCAACTGTACAATAACTGGGCTAGACTACGCAGAAATTCCATTTCACAGAAACATGTACATTTAATCAAACGCTTCAGCACTCATCCAATAATTATTTCAGATCATGAGCCTATAACAGGTAAGATAAAATGCAGGCTAATGAAGTGAAAATGATATATAGCTGCTTTCACTTTTCAAAAGACAGGAATTTAAGGAATGGGTAGTGAACATTATTTGAAAGTTATTAGGGAAGATAGAAGTTATAGCTAATGAGTAGGGCAAAATGAAAATTGAGTCTAAAACTAAGGTAGAAATAAAAGAAAAAGAGATATGGTTAAGAAGTAACAGGATTTCTTTAGAGGGGCTGACAAAGGTTAAAGTTTTGCAGAATAAGGAGAATCTCACAGAAGAAGATGATGCACAACTGTAGAGTGCTAAAGAGAAAATAATGGAGTATCTGGATAAAATGCATGAGTTTATAAAGATTGCTGTTAAGCAACTGTTTTTTGATAACTCCAGAGCACAAACACATTTTAACACAATGACTTAGGCAACAGAGAGTAGAAAGGGCTGTTGCTAAACTTATATAACAAGAAAAATAGCCAGTGATCCTGTAAAGGTATTAGAGACAGTTCAGAAATTGTATGCACTTCTGTATACAACAGGGAAATCTGGAAATCAAGAAAGAGCACAGATGGAAATATTTATGGAAGAAATCGGTACACCAAGGTTGTAGGTAGATGAGACTCAACAATTAGTTAAGAGATGAGACAAAAATGGTGACATGCAATCAATCTGCAGGAAAGTCTCCATGAATAGATGGTATTCCTGTGAATGTTTGGAAGGGGGAGGAAAGAAAGTAATAAAGATCTGGAAGGTTCTGTTAAACAATATTTTAAAACGAGGAGAAGCACCAGCATCCTGGAAGAAAACTGTAGTGGCTGTAATACCTAAAGATGATTAAGACTTATCAGACCCAGCTTCATATAGGCCCTTTTCAATTTTAAACCATGATTATAAAGTGTGTCCCAGGCAGGTATGTCCCTAGCTCTAAGCAATACTCTACCTTCACCCAGGATGATGCCACAATATAGACAAAAAATGATTGACTTCAACAATTGGCTTAGCTTCTGGTGTCAATCCAGGGGATTCAGTATCCGTCAGCCTGGGAAGACATGGTTGACAGACCATGCTGCTTTGCCAGAGATGATAGATAGATAACTGCAGTTAGGAGTACAGAGAATAGGCAAGAGGGGTCTGGGATGTAATGGAGAAAACTGGCAAAGGAATCAAGATATTGGGAGCAAATAACTAGAGAGAGAAAGGTAATCGAATGGGAAGAGGCAAAGAAGACATCCCCTACCAAGGACTGATATCAGAATATAATCAAAGAGAAAGGGATATGGGAATCCTAAGTGACAGAGTTTTTAGATGAATCTAGAAAAGAGGCTGCCGTTAAAAAGGAATAATTAGTAATAAGCATAAAATATTGCACAGTAACTATATAAATCAATCAGAAGAGGTTAGGAAAGATAGGTGATTATAAGGAAACAATGGGTCCCAAGTATGTAATAAAAATATATGATCTTTACATGAAAGTATTTGCATAGGTATTTTTATACACCAAGCAGACTCCAAATAAGTTTTCCTCAGGTGGATTGCAAATATTCGAGATGTGATGGGGAAAACAGAGAGATAACAGGGAATGTATGTTTTGAGAGTGTAATCGGTTTGCAGACATCAAAAATTCTATACAGAATACTCTGTCTGAAATATTGGGTGAGTAAATGGATGTAACTAAAGACATGATTTTTTCTTAGCTGGGATACAGTAGCTGAATTGCCTATCTATAGTAAGGTATTGCTAAGTTTAATTCTGGTGGCTGTCAAAAAGGCAATTACTAGAAAATGCAAATCAAAGTCTAAACCGGGTATATTTGAAGTATTGAATGTTGTAACAGAAATAAAAGAACTTGAAATGGGATATTTAGAAAAAGGCAGGAACCAATTATAAAGGACAAAATTGAAACTGTGAGAGCAATATATGCAAAATAATGTGGAGGAGTAAGATTTAAGGGATGATAGGAATTGAGCAATTAATGTGATGTTGAATTGATTATAGTTCTACAAAAAATGTGATGTATAATGTTTTTAACTAGGAACATGTTTATGGTTTGTTTTCTTTTACATAAATGTATGTTTGCTTATTTCTTAAGGGAATTTAATAAAGGTGTTAAAAATCACAAGTGTCATACAATCTTAATCCTTATGATAACAACAACTCAGTTTTTTTCTTTGTCAGAATGTCTGTGACAGAAAAAAGAATATTTGTATCTTGTTAGAACTGATGTGCAGTCATTGTGCATCCACCAAGTTTCTCAAGCAATAACAACATCAATCTTATGTGAGTACAGCAAATTTTCTAATTCAAAAAAGAAAAAGAGTAACGTTATTACTAATGCTGCTATCATTAACAATCAGCACAGATAAATCCAATTATTAATATCTATGATATCCTATCTTATGTTATTCAAATACTGCAATACATCTGCTGCAAAAACTTTCTCTCTTTGTCTTGACAAGTAGATTCCATAATTATCTTGGGTCTATATTATATAGTCTAACTTTCAAAACTTCGAACCTCACATGAACGAACTCATATGAGTGAAATTTGAAAATCGACTATATAATAAAATAAAAAAAAAAAATGTACCTTACTGCTCTGAGCAGAGGGGCAAGCCCCCCTCCCCTTGCACCCCCTACATGGGGTAAATATACCAACTCTGAGAATGCACTTCAATGCAGAAAGGGAAAATTTCCCATTCTGCGCACGAAAAGCCGTTGACTTTCACCTTCGACCTTTCCAACGTTTGATCATATGATGTCGACCATCTATGATTCGAACATTGGAACGGCCACTCATCTAATATAGACCCAATTATCTTACTATCAAAAATAAAAATCATTTGAGGAAAAAAAAACAAGTGGACTCCATCCTGTCTAAATACATGGATGCCCACAATTAGGCTCGGATGTTCCACACTTTTCCATTTTTTAAAATAAGCCCTTTTCATGTAGGATTTGGCTTTCAGATCTTTCATTCATGTTAGCCTATCTATCATTTCTATATGTGATTTTGTGAAGAATATGTTCCAACACCTGTACACGTTATGATATCTTCTAGGACTGTAAGTTCCCTTCTATCAGTTATGAGTCCTTAAAGATGAGATTATTTAAACCATCATGAATAAAAACAGCTCCATACTTCCTCACATTAAGGCTTCCTAAAGTAATCCTCACATCCTGTAGTTTTACTCCTGGCAAGCATATCACTGTTCAGAGTTCATTATCTTCTCTGCAAATTTGCTTATCAGCTCCTTCAATAATAAAATCAAAAGCTTCATCATTTCTAACTAGATTTTAAGAAACTCCCACTTTTGATTCAGTAGTGTCTGCTCTTTTAATTATTACAGAATGATAACTTTCATCATTAGCTGTATTAGTCTCACTGTTTTCAAAACATACTTCATTTGCAAGTATACAATTTATTTTAAAATAAAAAAATAAAAAAATAAAAATAATAACTAAAATAAAGCATACAATTCTCATCTAGCTATATTTGCACTTCCACAACTTGAGCCATGTTATCAGCTTCAAGCTTTCTCCTATTTTCTCTTATAATAATGTTCTTTAATCCTCCAAGTTCATTGTAGAGGTGGTCTTCCTTTTAACCTGACCCTTGCCTCTTATTTTTGCCTTTCTAATGGAAAAATTATATCATGTTCAATAAAGTGAAGGTTTAGTGATTGAATAATGCCATAATTCCATATTATCTGGGTTTTACATGTCAAAGCAGTGTCCTTTTATTTAGCATACATTGTCTTTGCATTAAAGACATTAATCAATTTATTTTAATTCCTGGTCATTTGCTGTGAACTTACCCTTTTCTCTTTCTTTTTCTTTATTTTCTTATGTATGCTCTGAATCCTGCGATTGTTGTATACTCTTGTCCTGAATTCCAAAGCTGTCATGTGTAGTATTATATTTAATAGGGGCTGATCTTTACTAGAATTACTAAATGTGTTCTGTTTGTGTTTATTACAGTCTTCCAAACTGTGCCAGTTGCACAAGTATGATCACTTTCAATAAGTTTAGATTCACTATCAATAGTAGTAAGCAAATCATCCATCGTTTAACATGAGGAGCACAAGTCTCCAATACTATCAGATGTTACCTTTATAGAGTTACAGCGTGTAGTAACTAGACAATATATTTATGCTTCTGCAATCCTTTAATGACATACTCATTTAAAGAATCAGTTCACAGCTGCCAAACAATTAAACTAAAAAAAAAAAAGAAAAATATTGAAACCAGTAACCACAGAATTCATAGGCATTAAAACACTGAGTAATTTAAGACACAATGTGTGAGGTAATTACACAAACAATACACTAATAAATAGTAAATTAAGAACACTAAGCTAACTTTGTACAAAGGGAAGCAATTCATAAAGTACTTATTCTGACATATTATACCAGTTAACACTGCATGTCCTTTACCTAGCATGGAAATGCATACAATAGCTTGCACTCCCACTTTCAGTTGCATATCGTCATAACAGTAGAAAGCTAAGGTAAAAAATAAAATAAAATATAAATCAAAACAAATCTTCTATGAAGCAGTTGCACAATATGTTACAAAACAACATTGGATGGTTTCAGATAAGCTTTGGAGTATCCTGCCCCTAATCTATATGAATTCACTAGTTAAAGAGAGATTACGGAAAAGGGTGCAGCTGCCCTGGATGCAAAGTGCTAAGGGGCACAATTGGCTGCTCTGTATTGGGCATCAGTACATTACTGGAATCCAATAATGAATGCCAGTATTGCATGTGTGGGCATAAATAAAAGTGCATAGCACTCTGTGTAGGGCATAAACTGTAGCAACCGCTTGCCACAAATACAGCAAACAATTTGTTACAGTTTAAACAGTTTAAAGAGAGGAAAATAACTTTTTTAGGGAGGACTCCAGATGAGAGGATGTAGCTGTGTGCCAGGATAGCTAGCTACTCCTCTGTATGAATTTATAGCTGACTAGGGCTTGGAGTGGGCTAGTGTTTGCCTGTCTACAATCTATCTTTTTTTCTCCAACAGTAAAAAATCAGACATAAAAATAAAATCTAAATCAAAATAAATATTTTCCTACCAAGCACAAACACAATAACTCATAAGACAGTAATGGATGGTTTCAGATAGCTTACCTTACAGGAATACACCTCTAAAACATAGTCATTTTATGGTTATAAGCAGCAACAGTTGAAAATATGTCCCTCTCCAAAGTATGTAGGGGGCAAAATATTTAGGGTTAAGTACATCTTTAAATTGGGTGGGGAGGGCAAAAGTATAGGGTCCAATTACAAATATATTCATCTCTGGCTACAAGCCTGTTTTAAATTATGCTGAATGCTCACCATTACCAGGTGACACATACAATATGTTAAATGATTCCAGGATTTAAATAGCATTTAGAAATATTTAGTAATCATTAACAGTTTGGCACATTTTAACTGCAAATGAAATAAAACTGAGAATTACAACTATAATATGTAAAATTTTCTCATACAACTAAAAGGTAAAGTGAGTGAGCTTCTTTACTCATGCAGCATGAAAAATACAAAGTGTGGTGGAAGTGATATAAACTGATTTATCAGAAGTAGCAACCATTATAAAAGTATTTCACTTAGCCTGTGCTGGTGGTATAGAGGGATGAAGTCCTGACTGCAGCCCAGGTTACCCAAGTTTAACCAGCAGATTTGATGCTTAGTGCTGCAAGTAGGAAGAAAAGATGTGCCCATCTTACAGGGGGGAATGGTGGCTCTCACCTGGCTTGTAGAACAGCTTTAATGACAGGGTTTGAGCTAGAGAGCAGAGACATGTAATTCACTGAAGCAGTGTGGAGTGCAATTCAGTGCAGGGCATGCAGGAGTATGGCCGTCAAAGCCAGTGACAGTATCCCTTATTGGTGTATGTGGGAGAAATAATGAATGATCATAAAAATAATAATGCAATAACTTAATTAAAATAAAAATAAAAACGGATAAAAGAATACATAAAATATAATAAAATAATAAGAAGCACTACGAATAGTATTGGGGAGAACATAATGAGGTTAAGGTGGCAGACCTGATTTTGACAGAGCTGAAATAATAATGCTCCAGGCTTAAGAGATTTCCAATATCCAGATTAAAGTGGTCTGAGATGATACATTCCATAATAAGGCTAGTGAGACTAATGGAGCTACAGTTATCAGGGTCTGTAGTTGGACAATTCTTTGTAACAACATTACAATGGCTGTTTTTTAGGCTTTGAAACTATCGAGTATAGAGGCTGGGATTAACAAGGTTAAGTAGGGGTTCATGTAGACCATAGTTACAAATGATAACTAGGCAGCCTGGAATCTTACTTAAACCCATGAATGAGGATTGTTAGCTTCAGGGAGAGATAAGAGGGTTTGTTCCATTGTAATTATAGGGGTGTCTGGGACTGTGGAATAGTTATAACTGTGGGCACAGTAACCTTTGCACTGAAGTTGTCACCTAGAATATTAAATATTCCTTTTGGGTTAGAAAGGGTAGTAGTGTCATGGACATTGTAGAGTGTTGGCTGTTATCTTCCTGACATAGTTGAAGAAAGATTTGTAATTATTTTCTTTGTAGTGGCTACTTTAAATGTATATTCATCTTTGAGCTTCATAATAGATATCTTAAAGCTCTCTGCAAGAAATAGTCACTGTGACTCCCCAATACAAGGCTGGCTTCTCTACAGATCCAGGCAATTATAGACCCAGCCTTATAAGTTATATGCAAACCCATGGAACATATCACAGCACAACACATTTATGCAGCCAGGGGTAATTTAACGGATCAAGATCCTAATCATTTTTTGTTCTATGAACGGTAGGTTCTGTATCCTCACCGAGGAAGTTTCTTTGCCGGACTGACATGCTACTGGCTGCTGGGCTGTACCCCCAGTTAAAAATAGAAATTTTGTTACTTTAAATTCAGAAAGTTGGCTATTATTTAAAATAATAGTTGTTCTTCTGATTTTTCTTTTGTTCTAAGGATATCCGAAGGAACAACAAAAAAAATATTAATTGGCTAAATTGTCTTGCCAGGCTGTTTTCAAAACAGCCTGGTATCAGACTGGCATAGGCTTATTCTGTCAACCAAAAGAGCTTTTCAGGACATCAGAAATGTAAATCAAAGAGCATCTCACCAGGCTATTGCACAAAGCAGTGAGGAGCTCTGTTTTTCTTTTTTTTTTTTTGATCATTTTAGATTCATGTTTTTATTCGATGTATTTCTGCTTCAATTTTTCTAACATCCACATATATGTATATGATTTACCTTCAGATGGTTAACTAACACGAGTATCAACATCCAGATGGTAAACCACTCTACGTTGTTGTTGTTGTTGTTGTGTCTTTCGGCTTATCCTGGTTTGTGGCCTCCACAGCAGAACTCCGGTCCGCTAATGTTTGGTAGTGGATTTTTACATGCCGAGTTACCAGCCCTGATGCACAACCTTCAACGAAGGCACGTCCGTTCACGCATGCCTCCACACAGAAGATACTCTAGCTGAGAATCAAACGCAACAACGTCTTGCTGAAAAACAGAAATGTTGACCTTCTCGTATGCATGCTCAGAGAAAGAACCTCAGCATGCTACTTTAATACATTGTTTTTTGTGTACTTCCTACAACCTCCACCAATTATATATAATAACTCTTGAGATTGCACAATTCCCGGGGAAAGAAAATATTCCCCTACCTGAGGATTCTCAATCTTGCACACTTGTTGACTCTCTGTTTAGTCAACCAAATACAGTTGGTTAAACAGATGTTAACCAAATTTCCTGTTAACCAAACCAATGGAACCCATTTATATCTATTTATACACATATGTGTGTGTTGTGGGAGTTATAGATGCTCTAAAATGTCCCAGTTGTGCAGAATGTCTTTGAATTTTTGTGTCATGTTTTGGTCTGTTCAGTGTCAAGTTTGTGGTTTATCAGGTAAATCATTTAAGACTGCAGTCAGTAAATAACAATGGCAGACATTTGAATTATATACTTAATGGCCTTCAAAATATAGGGTAATGCAAAACATGTTATTCTAGCAAGTTTGTAAGTATATAAATGCAATAGTTATCCCTGATTTTGGTTCTTTGTCTACTGTTACTTTTGGCTTTATCCTTGATATGTAAGCTAAGAAGCTGAGACATTTGTGAGTAGGGAATTGCTTGTTCATTTCTGATAGCAGTGTGCTGAGAAGATAAATTGCTTAAAGTAGTAACATGGCCGTCATTTTTTTCCATTTTCCATCACAGCCACACATCAGCATTATACTCAGTAAGAGCTTTTTCTGGCAGTCTGAGCAGGGTGTGCATAAGAGAAGGTGATCATTGGTCCTATCACATTGAGTAGCTTTGCTATATATCAGCTCTTGGTTCGCTGTTTCTTTTTTTTTTTTTTGCTGTGATTACTTTTATGTGGAGTCTGCATGTACTTCATGTCTCTGTGTAGGTTTTATCTGTGTGCTTTGGTTTCTTCTTCCAGACCCTCAGCTGTATAATATATGCTTTTGGTCATTTCTACTTTTACCTTTGTCCGAATCTAACACCAGAAGGGTATATAGAAGGCAACATTCTCTTTGGAAGGTTGGAAGGCATGCACTATTCCCAGAAAGGATTCTATAACCTTGCACTTGTTTTCTCAGTTTTTTTTTTTTTTTGAGGGAACTACTGTTTTGCTACCTTTGAATATTAAGCTTTAGACATAACCTATTTTCTCTTGAAAGACAACATAAAACTGAAGTTTTTCCTTACTCATGATTTTTTCAGTCCACTATTAAATCCAAAAGTTGTAAAAAAAAAAAAAGCTGTAAGATGATCATCAGAGCATTTAGAACCCTCTGTCTTTTTGAGTCTGAGCCAAGCTTAATTCGCTTACATCCTGCAGACTTATTGCACTAGAATCTTGGCCAGTTAGGGTGTGTTAAATACTTGGTGGGAAGCTAAAAAGGAAAACAAAGTGTGGAAAAGCAAGAAAGAAGTAATCTATATGGGGGGAGCAGGGCCAGGATAAGGTGAAACTAGGGGAAAAGCACTCTGGAAAGAATCGGAAGGGACTAGTGTGCAACAGGGAGTTCATAAGAAACCTTTGTTTTGAAGAACTATTTCACTTGCTGATTTTAGTCCAACATGTAAGTGTATATAATCATTAAAGTGGCA
>NC_056733.1:460007614-460042614 GCF_019279795.1 Protopterus annectens | reverse complement strand
TGATACATGGGGTATTATTCATAAAAATAGTAGTGGAAAACTTAAAAAGAGGTAGCAACATGATGATAGAACAGCCACTAATCACTTTATTAAAATTAAAAACTGTAGGAACAGTGAGTGCTTTCGCTTCGAACTAAAGACACTTCTTCAGACTTCAACTCCGTCATTGTGTTACTACATCTTTTTATGTTTTCCACTTATTACTTGAGTATAAGAGGTTCTTTATTTGCATGACCATTGTTTTTTGTGGATAAAACATGGTAGGCAATTGGAAGAGCCTTCCTGAAGCTTATAAGGTTAAGTATGACCAATTAGCACAAGAATCCATTAGACAGACGTAAGACAGTGATTGAAAGGGGTGTGAAAATAATCTGTTTAACTAGAATCTGTAACTTTTCTAGTATGCAGAGAATGAGGAGATCATGTGAGTCTGACAACTCTTATTGACCATCATAATCTGTTTCTAAATAAAATGTAGAGGATAAACTCTATGTCCACAATGCTCAGGAAACTATTGCATGAAACCTGTTTGGAAAGTTAATGTTTTGGGACATTCTAAATCATTGTTTTAAACTTGCACTTTGGTGTTATTCATCATAATGTATATTTTTAAAAAGTATTTCTTTATGAGGAATGGAATTTATTTCTCTGGTAAAGTAGATGCACTCTGCACCCTCTGCATAGGCATCAGACCCTAGTTTATGAATTGGCCCTCCACAATGGATTTGTTTCTGATGTCTGAATGTCATACTGAATATCATACTGTCTTGACAGGTTGAGCATAACTCGCTTGAGCTCTGTTTATTTAATCATCAATTGCTGTGTTTGCTCAAGTTATTGTTTCCTTTCAAACTAATCATTTACTTATTGTAATTATGTGTAAAGGCTCACATGGCTGTATATTACTGTTGTCTGAGGCTGAACATTACTGGCAATTCAGCAGTTGTATTTACATTAATAATGAATCACTCTTGCCTTGAGGTGGAGTGACCTCTAAATAAGACCATCTAAGTAATGAGAGGTACAGGGGAGCTTGTTCTGCTACTGCAAAAAAAAAAAATTAATGATTTCACATTTCTTTTATTTCCCAGTCTCTTCAACGGCATATACCTGGAATGTATATGCACGCTACATGATAGTATTCATCATGAAATGCATAAGCTGTTGTTTTCAAATCTTGGACATTTTGAAGTAACGTAGAAGACAATCTTTGGCAAAATAAGATGTGCATTAATAAGTGAGGCTTATCAATATTTGTTGTACTGATAAAACAGACCACAAAAATAACCAAATAATTAAATGATAAAATTGATATTCCTTGAAGTTGTTTACATATTAGGTCACTGCATCTTTCAAAGGCATTTTCTGCTGTGACAACAGTCCAGGTCATGGCATAAAATGACAAGAGGGCATTTTTAAATCTGATTAAGAGGAACTCTCAGAAATTATCACTTTTTTTCATCTGATTAATGGAATATTAACTAACATATTAAAAAAGTGGAAATATACATAAATAACATGATCTGGTTGTAGATAAAGCATTTTCAAAGATATCTTTTAGTTATCTGAACTGCTTTAGAGGATCCTCAGATTCCTGATGTCTAACATGTCCCCGGCAATATAAATGTTCTCACAATTATGCCCTGACATAGGAATGAGGTCAATTGCTGTCATGGTATTAAAAAATAAATAAATAAATAAATAAATAAATGCTTGGAGACATTAAATAAAGAAAGAGGTCATTCTGGTGATCCTAATCAGTGGACATCTTCCAACATAAAGTACTTTCCAACAGCAAGGTCAGCAACCACAGTTCATTCTTCTTAGGTGCCATTCAGTACATTTGCAATAGCACAGGAAAACATGGAAGCTCTCTCTGCTGTAATATTTGACACTAGTCTATTATATAACAAAGAACCAAAATTTACAAAAAAGTGTTTTTCATGTTCTGAGCTTCATTTCAGCAAGAATAATTCTGGGCTCTTAGCACTTGTCCCATATTTAAACTGCTGAAGACCCAATTCTTCATGCTCCCACTCACCGTCTGAACAAATGACCAAAATTTCAGGTGACAACTACAAGGCACAATGAAAGGCTTTATAAGCCTTTTATACTATTTGGTTCTACTCATTCAGTGTAACAATACTGAAGTTACATAAATGCTGAACTGTTTCAATGAGTGCTACTTTTAAAGTGGTGGTCAATCCAGCATTATGGAAGCCTACAAGGCTTACACAACATGTTTCAGGAGCCTTTCAACATCTTTTTTCCTTCTTCAATGATTAGCCTTCTCCTGCTAACTGAATACCCATTTTTGATAAACCACCTTCATGGCGTCTACTGCCATAGAAGGGGTGAAAGCAAGCTGGCAGCTGTTGTCCACGCATGTGGGGCACTTTGCCCTAAACTACCACATCTCACTAGGAATGAACACTTCCTGTCAGATAACAGCCCACAATGCTCTACTGCACAGAGAATTTGTAATTCCATACTTACTGATCTTCAACCCCAGCTAGAGTGCAAAACACTTCTTGGTAGGCTGTTGGTGCCTTTTCCTTAGGTTATTCATATAGCTGCACCTCCTTCAGGCCTCCACTGGTGTCAGTGAAGCTGTAAACTGGGCTAAAGCCTCCTTTCCAACCAACACCATCCCCTTAGGTTGGGCAAGCCCACTGCAGCCACACACACTTATTCTTCTCAGTTGCCTCCACCACCTGGACCACTAGCTAACACCCTAATTGTTTGAGGTCTAGTGTGGTCTCCTTCCCTATGCACCATGGAGCAGGTTAAGTGTTTCAGTAACTCTTTCTTGACACTTAATAAATAAACCTAAACTTTAAAACTTCTTTTTTTTTTTTTTACAGTATAACTGAATGCTGAACTTTTTAACTTCTCTTTCTGTCTTTAGAGCTATGGAAGGTGAGATGAACCCTCTGATCCCCTGGCCCTTAATGGGCCAGTCTTCTTGAGTTGCTGTGAGGGGTGGGTGTTACTTCATGAATATCATTACGAAACCAGCTCATCTTTAAGACGTTTTCTAGATTTAGCTGTTTCTGTGTAAATTCTAGATTTAGCTGTTTCTGTGTAAGAATAATATCCACGAGAACCTAAGGACTCAAGGGACCACCATAAAATATATACATATATATAGAGAGAGAATACAATGCATTCAGTCTTAATGAAGCAAGCGGTCAACTGTATACATTTGAAAACGCAGTGATAGGATGGTGCCCAGCCCTTGGTTATACTAAGAAATACATTTTGTGTTCTACTTTGATTTCTACAATAAGTATGCTGGGAAACCAGCAGACTTGTTTTGCAATTTGTAGAGGTGCAGCCGACCGCTTTTATGTACCTTCAAAGTGCGGTCAGCCAAGTAGCAGGGTAACAAATCCGGCATTTCCTTCTCCTCGCGCTCCAGCTGCCCATGTCCTCGGGATCTGCCAGAGGGGGCTGCTTGCTGACAGCGCGGCAGCCAGGCTCCCGGTGGAATCTCCGCTCATTCTCATTTCCGCCGGGAAGCAAAGGCAGAGCTGAGCTCAGCTGCAGAGGGGCAGCGCACACATTTACAGGGTCTCGTTGTATTCCTTCGGAAAAGCAGGGAGCATTCCAAAGTGGTCCGAATGTCCAGACTGCAAATCAGATAGCAGTAGCTGGATCCTTGCTGCTGACCCGGAGAAAAATTGTCTAGTAGTCACTTTGCCAGTTTTGTGAGCAAATTAGTCATGCCCTCATTTCGAATTTGAGTAGCTGCAAAACAACTCCTTTGCTAGCAAAGTTCTTTGGTGTCCACCCTTTGTAGGCAAAGCAAAAAAAAAAAAAAAAAAGATTTACAAGGGCTAGGATGTTTTCGGGATTATCACTTCAATCGAATATGTGTCACTTTGGATGCTGAAGTTGTTATGCTGTTGCTTCTTCGATACAAGACTCAAATCCGTTATTTCTCATCATTTGGGTTTTAGGATTTGCACTCTGTGTTTTTTTTTTTTTTTTTTTCGGGCTTGGCATGTGTAAATCTGTTGCTTCGCTCCTTTTCAAGGAATTGTAATTTGTGGCTGTCGGAGAGAGCCTGGTGCTCCGTTTTAAATACCGTATTTGCTTCGGAATTTTTAGTCAAAGAGAAGGAGATGAAGACACGGGAACGATTTCCTCGATGTGACCCCCTTCTAAAATTTCAAATGCTGAGAGGAGTTATTCTTTTGGGAAATCTGTTTTGCTTGTTCTGCCTGAGCAAAGCGCAGGAGCTGAATCCCAGAGGACGGAATGTGTGCAAAACACAAGGGTAATAGATTTGAAAAGTAGTTTTTTGATGTTTCCATGTCTGAATATCTTTATTTGACGTGGCATGGGTATGCTGTTTAAGCAGAATAAAAGTGCCTTTTGGGGATGGGTTGTAAAACGTGGATAGAGTCATGCACAGCAGACCGCATTACGGACCTGAAAAGTCAGTAAGTGAAAACATTCCTGAAAGTGTAGAAGCTGGGGGATGGGGGTGCTAAAGCTCCGCTTTTATTTTTGAAGTCTTTAGAACGGCACAATTCCTAAATTTCTGTTCAGTTTTTAAGTTCTTTACAATTCAGCTGATTCTGCAATGCTGTTACAACTGCCTTCATAGAACGGAGTTTGTCGTTTAACTAACCTTTTAGATTGCAGCCTTCCCCTCCCCCATACATTCTTTTTGTATTTTTTTTTTAATTTTCTAAGATTGTGTCATGTTCCCTGGCACACGCGAGTCAGCATATGATTTTTTTTGTGGAAATTAAAACTTTTTTCTGAGCTGTAAGCAATAGCATTTCCACCATGAGGAGGAAGTCAGACTAAATGCACTTTGACAGCTTTCCATAAGTGTTCACAGTATGTTTAACTCACTACATAAACATCTCCAGAGATGGGGAGATGTTCCCATAGTCCATCTCACTGTCACAAAACTTATAAATGTGTATTACAGTATGACAATGTCTGATATTTATGAGCATTAGATGAAAGGGAGGGTGGAGGAAGAGAGTGAACTCCAGAGTACACATTCAGTTTTTTCAACATTGTTTGAACAAAAAGTATCTTTCATATTAAATATTTAAAGATTATATTTCAGCTTTTCCTTTCTTATCCACTTTAAAACAACCAAAATAAGTTTAATGGCTAGAATTTAATATTGCAGCATCAGATTTTTTTTCTGACTGGTCAGGCAGATGCTGTCAGGTCTCCCTCCAAATATTGAACAATCAGACTAAAATGCATAAAAATGTGAATAAAAATTACAAATGTATTTTTGACAAGTATTTCACACACCCAGTTGTGGACACTGTACTGTCTTCACACCATGCAATCTAATACAGTTACCTCCATTGTTGCTATTACTCAAGAGAAAAGTCATATACCTA
Organism: Protopterus annectens; assembly: GCF_019279795.1. Taxonomy (NCBI): domain Eukaryota; kingdom Metazoa; phylum Chordata; order Ceratodontiformes; family Protopteridae; genus Protopterus; species Protopterus annectens. Next base: position 460,037,233 of record NC_056733.1, on the reverse strand, counting down.
GTTTCTGCACAAAAGATGATGTGCTTTCTTTTTTTCCTTGTTTTGATGAACACTGATCAAAGTATAATTTTTGAAATGCAGTACTCAGATTTCTATGATTTGAATAAACATTTGTTCTGGTATGTTATAAATGAACAGTTTCAGCCTCAGACTTAATATATGCGTGAAAGCATTTTGGCTTTGAGGGATGGATTATTCCAGCTGCTGTCACTGATTTACCAGAATAGCCACAAATGGCCCCTTATTTGACAGCTATAATGAGACATACCTCCACCAAGTGGAAATGAAAAGTTAAAGGTCAGAAAATAAAAATGCTGATGATAGTTAAAAAGTACTTGTCTTTTGCTGTAGTTACATTCCCTTACCAGCTGGACATTCTGCAAATCCCAGTCAACAAACAAATTTCTTTTCTATGCAGTAACTGCTTTATTTATTTATTTATTTTTGTCTTGCATTTTTGAATTCCTTTATCAAGTAGTTGCTGTGTATGTTAATAACGACCACCTTCCTGATTGCTTTCAAATCTATGTCTTATCCATATCATTTTTATAATGTAAGTTAGCTTCTTTTGATTTTACTGATTCTGTTAATATACTTAAAAGTAACACATTGCACCTCTCTCTCATTTCATTGAGACCAAACACACTGTGTTTCATAATCTCTTTGTTATGTGCAAACCTGGTATATGTGTGTGTATGTGTGTGTGGGGGGTATTGCCTGGATTGTAGTTGTCTGGTGTTGCTGATATTGTTAGTGGCACAGTAGCTTATAAATCCTACAGAGTGATGTTGTTTTAAGTGAACTGTATACATTTGTGTTTTACAGCTTAATTGCAGTGAACTTGTGTTATTGAATGTGTGTGTGTGTGTGTGTGTGTGTGTGTGTGTGTGTGTGTGTGTGTGTGTGTGTGTCTATGTGTGCACACGTATATTTTCATTTCCCAGGATGCCCTGTTATTCTGTATTGGGAGTAAGTCCTTTTATCCAGTAGAGTACTACTGAACTTGGAGTTAACTCGGGTGGGTTGAGCCCCCCTGCATTTTTTTAGCTTCAGGAAAAGTAATAATTTTCAGTGAGACTATATTTGCTCTTTTTGCGAATAAAGGATTGTAATTTTGGTTATATGCTGTAATTGCTGGTGTAATAACTTATTTTTTATTTGCAGGACTAGCTGTTTGTCAAAATAATTAGTAGTACTAAAATGATATGTTGTCTGCAAACATACACCATCTGCTGTAGGAGGTTGCATTCTGAAAGGTAGTGTACTTTAATGCACAAGATGGTCTACATTTCCAGAAATCCTGGCCACACTCAGGTCTAGTGAATGGCACATCATATTTCAGATATGACAGTAGCAACTATTAAAAATGAAAACATCTATCTGTTTCCTACTTTGTTTCTGTGCATTCTGGTATCCACTTTTCCTCCTTACTGCTTTTTGAAATTGCTAGATATGGGTCAAATTACATTGCCAGGGTAAAGAATACCAGCGACATTATGCAACTAGTTTCCAGTCATATCTGCAGTAATATATATAAGCCCTCTCTTTGTGATACAGTTCTCACACTGTATATCACTGCTTCATTGATGTCTAGATTGTTGCTATATAGCTTTGAACTATCTATCCACATGTTAGAAGGTGTATTCAGAGATAACATGTATCCTCTGTGTGTGCTATTGTTACATATTAATCCATTTTAATGTAATAATTTCATTTATAACAGAATGGTATTCTGTGCTGAAAGGGCACACAAAAATTGTTGTTTACTTTCTATGAATTTCCTTGCTTATTGTTAAATGAACAGGTAATAGGGATCTCAGATCCATATTGCCAACACCAAATAACATCAGGGATAGGGGTCATGGGCTATAAAACCTCAATTATTTATGCAAGGAGGTGACTGACTTTATGAGCTTCTGGAAAATGTGCAGTTTTGCCACAGGGTATGATCAATACATGAGCTCTACATTGTACCATTACAGAAAAGAGTTATAGTCACTGGTTCTCCAGGATTTCACAGGCTTCAGTGTGATCCAAATGCAGTCTTGCCAAATGTATCTGAGACTTAACCAAATTATTCATTCATGCACACACACACACACACACACACACACACACACACACACACACACACACACACACACACACACACACACACACACACAGTATTTATCAGGAAAGGTTACTGATGACTTTGCAGTAACAATGGACATTTCCTTTGTCCATGATACATACTGTCACCAATTTCATCAAACTAGAATTAAGGTCTCGGTTACTGAACACTCTTCCAGTAAGCCAACCAGTATACTAAATTACAGTAGTTTATAACGAAATATACTGTTTTCAAAACCACTGGATGCCAGAAATCATACTAATGCAGTGAGATTACCATTTATAACCTAATATAAGATGTTAGCTACCAGCTTTTATAAATAAGTAAACAAAACACTCTAATGAATGATAAAGTCAGGGAAAACTTAAAAAAGACCAATTAAACTTTGCAAGCCAATAAATTAGTTACATAAGGAAAAATAAAATATCATAATCAGAGAGGTGATGACAGACTAATTCCAAATGCACCTACCAATCTCTAGAAAAGTCTGTTACCTATCTACAACTAACTCATTAAAGTATCTACATTCTGCAGGTGATGTACAGGTAGATTATACAAATATAGCATACAGGGCTATATTTTCTCTTCTAGAGTCTCTGTTGACATTGTGTTCCTTCTTCAAGTTTGAAACAAGTTCATTAAGCCCAAAATGTAGAATGAAGAAAATATAGAAATCCTGATTTAGTTTTCTGTACAAAGTAAAGGTTTTTAACAGCCAAACATCAGTCCCAGACTGAAGAGCAAGAACAGTGTCATTCTTGGTTCAGTATTCCTAGATTGGTAGTATGATTTCAAAACCAGGCTGAGCTTTTTTGTCTTTTGCACAGAGCTACTAGATTATGTAGAGGAAATGCAGCTCCCATTAGAAAGCATTGAATATAAGAACAGTAAATGGTTTCATTATGTTAAAAGAACAGTCATGATGTCCACACATGTAATGGAATGTACAACTCCTGACATTTCTATATGTAAGAAATATTCACCTCTTGATATGTATTTTTTGACCACTAGGGCTTGAATGGCAGTCTTTTGCTTGGCATAATTTTCAAGTTATTTCATTCAAGAATTCTGAATAAGGCCCAAAATCAGGAACAATTTTTAAATATTATTCAATTCACTTAAAAAAAAGGTAATAGAACAATGGGTTTTGCATCAGTGTGTATTTTTTGAAAATTAACAAGCATGAAACTCTAATGTCTGTCATTGTTGACTGAATTTAATCCACAGTAATTTACCAGAAAATTAACAATTTAATGAAGACCATGGAAAAAAATATTTATTTATTTATTTAACAGTTGTTTACCGGGAAAGCCCAACAGGGTCAGGAACCCATTTTCAGCACAGGCCCTGGGAGAAAAGCTCCAAATGATAGACGAAAGTTAAAACAATTTACATGAACAAGATAAAAAACAAGTATTAAAGCACACATTAATAAATGAATACTGAATAAGTACAGAGAGGTAAATGCAATAGTAAATACAAAATAAATACAGCGAGATAGATAAAATAATAAAATATATAGTAAATTAAAGTAAAGTAGTAGAGTGCAAACTTTTTTTTTTATATACATCAGGTAGGAGTAAGGTAAAGAATGAGTATCAGAGCATTAGATGCAAGTAGATGCGTAAAAGGATGGGAAACTTAAGGGTGTAGAAATTTGGAAAGTCTGTTAGTTCAATATGCTAGTGGTTAATAGATGATATTCCTGATTTAGAGATAGAAAGGAAAGCCCCTAGAGAGTGAATGGAGTTCACCTGTTAGGGAAAGAGCAGGGGCAGGTCTGATGACATACAAAACGTTTTTTTAGGATGTGCTTGAAGTTGTTAAAGCTCTCAATGGTAGTAATGTCTGTTGGCAGAAAGTTCCAGAGCTTGGTGGTGCCATGAGAGTATAGGCACTGTCCAGCTCTTTTGTTTGGAATGTAGACTGTTAGGAGTTGTTTGTTTTCAGAGTGGAAGGCTCTTGTAGGTATGTAGGGTTTTAGGACAGATTTGAGGGCTGGGCCGCTATCAGGTGTATGTATCATTTTATGTGCAGAAGACAGCTTGGGCATTGTGTGAGTCTGAGCCAGTTTAGTTCTTTCAGATTTAGGCAGTGGTGAGAACGGTAGAGGTAACCTGTGGCGAATTTGGCAATTTTATGGTAGCAGGATTGGAACTTGTTTTTAAGAGAAGATTGTAAATTGGTGTATAAGGGGGCTGCATATAAGAGTGTGGGGAAGCAAAAATGTGTTGGTCAGGGCGGCTCATGCTATAGGACTGCAGGACTGCAGCCCCCCCCCCACATAGAAATGTAAAAAGAAAAGGGCAATCATTTTAAAAAAGAAAATGAATGAGTCCAGAACTCCACACATGTGTGCTGTGCTTCCAGACTGCTCTGCCACGCAGTCCAGATAAGAGAGTGGCATTCCTGCCCTGCAGCCCAGAAGTCTGTGCGGTGATGATGACATGGAACAGACCAGCGGGGGCTTCTAGCCTACTCTCACGGGAAACAAGCATCATCAGCAGGCTGAGAGGAGGACAGGAAACCCAGTTGTTAGCTTGCGCGGGCTAAGGAGCATGGATCAGATCAAAGAAGTTGCTTCCATGGAAAGAGGACAGGAATGGAGACTTCTGAAGTAATTGCTTGCTTCCTTGGGAAGGGAACGGAGACTGCTGAGAAGTTGAACTAATGCAGCTCAGGTGTGTGTGTGTGTGTGTGTGTGTGTGTGTGTGTGTGTGTGTGTGTATGTGTGAAATGCCCCAGAGAGCACATGGTGGTGTGTAGAGAATACCTCAGGCTTGAACCCTGTACCATGGATGCAAGTGGCAAGGGCCTGAATTCCCTACCCACCACCATTTGTAAAAAATGTTTGCAGATTTTTGCCTCATATTTGTTCTTTCCCTCATAACATCTGTGGTTTCTGTATGTTTGTTTTTCCTTACACAGTCAGTAGTGCAGTGGTGCACTGGCCTGACAGCTACAGGTTCTCTGGTTTGATTCTTGGCTTGGGTGCCTTGTGTGTGGAGTCTGCAAGTCCTCCCATCTTACAAAGACATGTGTCTGCAGTGTTTCTCCCTGGGTCTCTGCTGAAAATTGGCTTTTGTTCCAAGTCAGACTTTCCTGGTTAACAAATGTTAAATAAATAAAAATAACAGGCATTTGAATTTCAGACTTCATATTCTTCAGAAAGTATATGATTACACAAAACCTTTTATTCTAGCAATTTTCTAAGTTTATAACATGGGTATTTGAAATTTGTCCCTATTTTTGGGACTGTATCCCCCCATTATTGGCTTTGTCCAGGCTTTGGTGAGAACTGAATTCACTAAGTGGTAGCCATTTAAGTTTGACTTCCTCTCTTTTACAAAACAGCAGATTTGGCATAGTGGTATGTTACTCTGACTGTTTTGCACAGGGTCTTGGGTTTAAGACTTGGCAGTGAAATGTATGGCGGTAACACAGCATTTTATTCTAGCAACTTTCCAACATTATACAAGCAATGTTTAAAATGGGTCCTTGGATTTTGGGCCCCCCCCCAAATAAATTTTGGCTTTTTTCAAGATTTCTTGTGTTGCAAAGTTCAGAGATACAGCTGAGTGTTGAGATAGATTTTACAAGGAGCTGAGAGCTGCAGGGAACAAAAGTTTAGTGCTGCTTATGCTGAGTCGGCTTGCATTGTTAATAGCACAACAGGTAGTGTACTTGCTTTTGATGAAGAAGGCTAGAGGTTCTATTCCTACAGTAGGTAGATGCATTGCTCATACTGTGCTATGTTGTAAAGGGGGTGGATGCTGCAGTACTTTTTAGTGAAGATACCTAGTAACTATGAACCTGTTATCAGTTTACAATCCATTCCCTATTGCGATATTACTAGCTTATCATTTTTTAATGTAACATAGGCAATTTATGCCTCAAGGGCAGCATCAATTTATTTGTAGGTGAAACAATGACATATAAAATTGTTTGCTAGCAGCAACTTCTTCATTAGTTACAGATTTCTTTAATGTGGAATTTAGATGACTTTTACTTCAGAGATTGTGCATATTTACTGATACTGGTGGACTGTAGAAGTTTCAGTAGACTTTTATGATGGAAATGTTCTGAATTGGGCAGTTTTGTCATTAATGATGCATGCACTTTGTTTCATTGTTTACTGAAAAAATGTTCAAAACAATAAATTTAAAATGCCCTATAACTACTGTATTGTATTGTACAAGGAATATAATTTAATACAATCAGGAAGGTGTATCAAAGAGCACGTGTATGTTTCGTGTTCAAGGGGCCTATGATTTAAAAATAGCCCAAAGTTGATCTTTATCTGCCACTGGCAAAATGCATTTTCTTTGATTGTGGGTTTCAATGCTACAAACTGGCAAAACTTAATAACGTCACAGATAAAAACGAAAAAGGCTGGAACGCCAACCAATTCCACATGAAAGCACAGACACCAAAAATAAGCTTTCATTCACTTTAATAACTGTGAACTTCTTCAGAAAAACTCCATCCACCCAAATAAATCATTTAAATACTTAATTGTCATGTCACATGATCTTTGATTTGTCCATTAAACAAATACTTTCTAATTTTCATATATTAAACATATAATTTAAAAATATTTCTACATAAAATATAGTCACTTAATAGTTGCATAAAATGTATATATGATATAAATGCACAATACATAAAAAATTCTACTTGAGCTGCAGAAAGCATTTTATATTAGTCATGTCATTTAAACCTGGTGTGCGATCTGCAACCAGGTGAATTTGCCACAGTGCTTCCTTACATTCCAACCAAGTTTTGAAATCACCAGAGAACATTTCTTGACTAACACTATCCAAGACAGAAAATATAAACTTTTTGAAATTAGTTCAAACAGCAGCATGTTTTGCCAAAGCATTATTCTGTTCACCCTTCTTAATTGCCAATAGATGTTCATAAATTCGTCTTTTCAGACACCTAACAGTTTTTCCAGTATAGTAACTTGGACATGAAACACACTGTGCAACATACACAACCATTTCACTTTTACATGTGTAATATTCCTTAGACCAAAGTTTTGTTGTTGTGACATAAAGTAACTGAAGCCATATTACTAAAATACCTACACTGTCTGCAGGTATTACAAGCACACCTGCCTTTCTTATGTACAGAAACCATCTTCATATCAATGCTTGAATTTGAACTCTGTTCTAATATACTCTTGATGTTGATAACTTTTTTTACGTAAATAAAGGCTGTAAGCCAACAATTTTTACCAAATCGGAATTACCTAAGAGAATTTTCCAATTACCACTAATTATTTCTCTTATAGACCACATTTTATTAGTTATAGGTAGTGGAAATGAACAGAAAAAAATATTTTCACTGTTCAAAGGTTCATTATTACTCTGATCTTCTGTCATTGCTGCACAAATAGTGCTGTCTCTTAAAGTTGGACTTGCCTTTCCTTTTCTTAAAGCCAAAACTTCCCTTTTTGTCTTTTGCAACCATTCTTTTAAATATCCTCTAACTTCAAATAAACTTCTCAAAAAAATCTACTTCTTTAAGAAATGTTGTATCTTGAGAGGTTAACCTACTTAGCCTAATAAGCTGTCCCTTCACCACTCCTTTCTTCATATGTTGTGGATGAAGGCTATCTTTATGTAGGTACTGGTAAGCAAAAACTGACTTTCTGTATATTTTACTAGTAAACTGCTTAGACTGAAAGTCAAAGGTAAGATGCAAGTCCAAACGCTTCCAAAACCACTGATCTTGAACTTCAGAAAATCAGTAGATCTGCTTAGATCAAAAACAAAATCAACAAACTCATTATGACTACCTTTCCATAAGAAGAAAAGGTCATCAATGTAATGGCGATATATCAATACTTTATGAAATAATTGATGTTTTGTTAAGTATTTACTCTCCCAATTCACCATCACTAGGTTAGCAAAGGCAGGTGCTACCCTCGACCCCATTGCTACCCCCGATATCTGTCTGTATAGCTTGTCATTGAACTTAAAAAAATTATTATCTAAAACCAGGTCCTTAAGTGTACAGATGGTAATCTTAGTATTATTAAAGTTAGTATTAGTACTCAAGTATTCCTATCCCTGTTACTTGATCTATACAAGTATAAAGGGATACTACATCAAAGGAAGCAAAATAAAAATTGCTTTCTTCAACCTGATAGTCTCTCAGAATCTCCAATAAATACCATGAATCCTTTAAGTAATAGTTTGAAACTTGAATTATAGGATTTAAAATAAAATCCAACCATATTGACAATGTCTCTGTCTTACACTTTGCTGCAGATATAATGGGTCTAAAAGGGGGATTGACAATATTCTTTTGTACTTTTGGAATCCCAGAAAGTACTGCCGTTTTTGGAAATTCCACTTGTAAATAGGAAAAAGTCTGATGGTCTATCTCACCCTGACAAAACATGTCAAACAACAAAGTGTCTAGTTTCAAATAACTACTTTTCATGAGATATGAGTCAACAGTCTTGTACGTCATTTCATCCTTCAGCATTTCTTCCATAGATGAAATGTAATGTTTTCTGTCTATTACAACTACTTTCCCCCCTTTATCTGCTCTCATAACCCTTAATTCCTTGTTTACACATACGTTTTTGAGAGCTTTTTCTTCTAATTGTGTTAAATTATACACTTTTTATCCAATTTCATCTGTCTGAAACTAGATTCACAAATATTCTGAAATACTTGAATTGTTCTCATAAGTGGAAGATTGTAAGTACTAGATTTTTTAGGTATTCGGATATCCATGGCATGACTATCTAATGTGACATCGTGCATTATGTAACTCAAGTTCAATTTTCTAAGATACAATCTAAAATCGACAATAACTTTAGCAACACTAACAGAATTTCCAGCTATAAAGGAAAAACTTTTTTTCAAAACATTTAAAATTTGTTCTGATACATGTACCTGGGAGAGATTCAAAACTTCAGTGTCATACTGTAAATTCTCAGAAAAGACTGCCACTTTTTCTTGTTGTTTCTCCCCCTTCCCTTCCCCTTGTTTTGTACTGTCTTGGACCAAGTTGGTGTTTTCTTGTTTCCTTGCTGGTCCACTAAAAAAGGACCTATATTTTGTGTAGAGCTGGAGCCTTCCATGCTTGTAACACTGACCCCTTGGTTAACATTTTGAACACCATTAATGTAATTCACTTTCATACCATTTGAATTTTGAGTAGTATTTTGACTGTTAATTTTCTCAGCCAGTTTATTATTGTCAATAACATCTTTGTTGTTACTTGTTCCTTCACTTTCTAACACAACATCAGTGTGCTTATTTAAATGGCTATCACCAGTCAATTGTTTATCAGATTCATGCACCATATAAGCCCTTTTGTTTGCATAGGCCAAAATATCTCTCTTTAACTTACCCTGCTTCCGAGCAACAATAGTGGCCCTATATCTATCAGCCTTAGCTGCAATACCACAATACAAATGGTTAAACATATTAAAACATGAAAAGTTTTTATTTTCAAGTTCAAGTCACTCATGGCATTTTTGACTTCTTCCATCTGTTTTTGGTAATGTTCCACTAAGATACGTATCATGCTGATGGCAGAGTCATTAAATATTTCAACCAATTGACTATGTAACTCATCTCCATTCTTAGCACAATTTGGAAACTTGTTAAAACGCAAACCCTGCGGAGCACATTTCCGCCTTATGCATTCCATAAAATAACTTATTTCAATGTTGAGCATGACATATTTTAAAGTTAATTTCTCAAAGTCAAAAATCATTTTTTTGCATTTGTTCTGATCAAACGCAGTGTACCTTTCTAGTGTTCACCAGGAGTACCGGAATTTCCGTCGCTTCTAAGTTGAGAACCTCCTGCTCTTTCGAGCCCTCTGCTGATGGCAGATGTAATTGCAACTGTAGTTTGCTCAGAAAATGCAGCAAAATTGTCCATTACTGGATAGGTGGATAAATTTAACAATGGGTCCTGTGAAATGCCTTCCATGGTTTCAGTAACAACAGACCTCGAAACCAACAAAACACAAACTGGCAAAACTTAATAACTTCTCAAATAAAAACGAAAAAGGCTAGAACACCGAACCAATTCCACATGAAAGCACGGACACCAAAAATAAGCTTTCATTCACTTTAATAACTGTGAACTTCTTCAGAAAAACTCCATCCACCCAAAGAAATCATTTAAATACTTAATTGTCATGTCACATGATCTGTGATTTGTCCATTAAACAAATACTTTCTAATTTTCATATATTAAACATATCATAATTTAAAAATATTTCTACATAAAATATAATCACTTAATAGTTGCATAAAATGTATATATGATATATGTACACAATACATAAAAATTTCTACTTGAGCTGCAGAAAGCATTTTATATTAATCATGTCATTTAAACCTGGTGCGCGATCCGCAACCAGGTGAATTTGCCACAGTGTTTCCTTACATTCCAACCAGGTTTTGTAATTACCAGAGAACATTTCTTGACTAACACTATCCTTTTTCATTTTTATCTGTGAAGTTATTAAGTTTTGCCAGTTTGTGTTTTCTTGGTTTTGAGTTCTGCTGTTACTGAAACCATGGAAGGCATTTCACAGGACCCATTGTTAAATTTATCCTCCATTCCAGTACCGGACAATTTTGCTGCATTTTCTGAGCAAATTACACTTGCAATTACATCTGCCATCAGCAGAGGGCTCAAAAGAGCAGGAGGTTCTCGACTTAGAAGCAATGGAAATTCTGGTACTCCTGGTGAACATCGGAAAGGTACGACAGTTACCAACGAGGGTTCAGCTGAAGTAGTTGACCCTGAGCGATTGGTTTTACTGAATAATGTTTTGCAGCACATTTTTCAGACTCAAGAAAATCCTTTTATGGACATTGATGAAAACCTGAACAATGAACCCGTAAGTACTGACGATTCGTTAAACTCTGCGTTTGATCAGAACAAATACAAAACATGATTTTTGACTTTGAGAAATTAACTTTAAAATATGTTATGCTCAACACCGAAATAAGAGTGGTGAAGGAATTAGACCAAGTAGGTTAACCTCTTAAGATACAACATTTCTTAAAGAAGAATCTACTTAAAAAAGTAGATTTCTTGAGAAGTTTATTTGAGGTTAGAGGATATGAAAAACAATGGTTGCAAAAGAAAGAAAGAGAAGTTTTGGCTTTATGAAAAGGAAAGGCAAGTCCAATTTTAAGAGACAGCACTATTTGTGTAGCAACGACAGAAGATCAGAGTAATACTGAACCTTTGAACAGTAAAAATAACTTTTTTCTGTTCATTTCCACTACCTATAACGAATGAAATGTGGTCTATAAGAGAAATAATTAGTGATAATTGGAAAATTCTCTTAGGTAATTCTGATTTGGTAAAAATTGTCGGCTTACGGCCTTTATTTACATATAAAAAAGTTATTAACATCAAGAGTCTATTGGAACAGAGTTCAAATTCAAGCATTGATATGAAGATGGTTTCTGTACATAAGAAAGGCAGTTATGCTTGTAATACCTGCAGACAGTGTAGGTTTATTAGTAATATGTCTTCAGTTACTTTTAGTCACAACAACAAAACTTTTTCGTCTAAGGAATATTATACATATGAAAGTAAAATGGTTCTGTACATTGCACAGTGTGTTTCATGTCCAAGTTACTATATTGGAAAAACTCTTAGGTGTCTGAAAAGACGAATTTATGAACATCTATTGAATATCCAAACCTCTCAACTGTCCCCAGTTTTGCCTCAAAATGTCCCCCCCCCCCAATAATCCCTCTGCAAAATCGCAATTTTGGAAGAACACGTGGAGGGTTTACAATTTCATAAATAACTGTAATAATCAGCATTATAGATTACTTTTATTTCAGAAATGCATGTAGATGCTGTTATTTTGTCAGCTGCGCAAGTTAACAGTATTAATATTAAAAAGGTGTCCCTTCTTTGACATGTTCCCAGCTGTATTGTGTGGCAATTTTATATTTTTGCATCACATTTTGGTCCATTTTTCATAAACTTGTGGTTTTCTGGCAAATTAGTGGCAAATCATTAAAGCCTGAAGTAAGAAAATAATGGCAGACATTTGTGTTTCAGATTTCATACCCTTCAGAAAATTCATACTAATGCAAGACCTACTACTAGTCTTTTATCTTTCTAAGTTTATAAGAGCAGTATTTAAAAATTGTTTTTATTTTTGGGCCTGTGTCCCACTTCTATGTATGGCTTTGTCCAGATTTCTTGCTCTAAGGTTGAGAGTATGAGCCATCACCATTAGCCAGAGACATTTCAAATTGTGACATACTTGTTGCACACCACTCCCCATTGTAGTGGCTTTGGATGTGTCCAAGCAAGGCATGGAGCAGTTATGCAGTGTAAGTGTGCATAGTATTCCCCCATCCAAGACAGACCACAAGTACGAATGTGGCTTTTTCATCTGTCCTTGATTTTGCAGAATGTTCTGGTTTTCTGTCATATTTTTATACTGTTGATTTATGCTTCTTATTAAGAAAAAGGCATGCTGTTGCAGTGCCCTCTTGCTCTGTGTTTAAGTAGCAATGCTTTAATGACCATCAGGTAAGCTTGTCGGAGATTGTTAAGATGCAAGTAAGCTTTAATAAGCATACTGTTAAAGAATTACCAACATTGAAAGCCTTTTTGTTGTTGCCATGCAGAGAATATTTTCATAACTAGATAACGTACAAGCCTTAAGTATTGAAATGCATATGACGGTATTTGTAATAAAGGACGGGATTACAGTATTTTCAGAAGCTCATTACATTTGTTGGAGACTTGTAGTCATCTTTGCAGGCTTTACCCATAAACTAAACAGAATACCAATCTATCATGTGTGATCCATAACTTGTGCAGTAATCCTTTAAGCAATTTATCTTGAGCTTGTTTCTTGTTTGCTGTTCATTTTTTACTTTGATCATGTCTTCCCTATGAAATAATTAGATAGTTGTTGTCAGGCAGCAGGTCTTTTATGGATAAGAAACATTTTTACAAGTGGGGGTATCACAGAGATTGCTACATCCAGCATGATACTTGGTAATTTTATAAAGTTGAATATAAATTATAATTGGAACTGCTTTTGACTGGCATTCCAGAAATGTATTTAAAAAGCAATTTATTTTTTCATGCCCCACAACCTTTGTGTTTCCGTCTAGATATTAAGTAAGTTGTCATGGATTCAATGCTTTAAAATATTTTTTTCTTCTACACTTCATTTTGTCTTGATTGGACTCTCGTAATGACGGTTTGGTACCCAGAGCAGTGTATTTAATTAAAGTTCCAGTTGTTGTGGTTTTGAGCATAGCTCCACCTCTTTTATTTGGCCACACTCATCCCATTGGCCCCACTCATTCAGCTGTCTCCAGCAGCCCCCATTTAATTTGAAGTCACCAGCTGCCACTGGTGTTGGTGCGGGTATTTCTGGTGGAGCTACCCAAGAAAGTTTTTTGTCAGTAAAGTGTTCCCAGTTTAATGTGTGTGTTTTTTAATGCTACTGCAGATGTGGTTTGAAAGTTAGTTTATTATCTATGGCTACACCTAGAAGCTTAGCTATGGGAACTGTTTCAATTTCTGTGTTATCCTGTGAGAATATTTTAAAGTCAGATGAGACTGGTTTTGTCAAGAAAAGCAGGAAGTATGAGTCAAAATCAGGAACATTCTGCAAAATCAGTGACAGTAACAATTATCATATTACAGTGCTTACCTTAGGATTGATGGCAGACATCATTTATGTTCAAATACTCCCTGGAAACATATCAATCTCCACACCTGAGCTCAAAATTTATTACAGAGTTGACACCAACATGAGAGATAGGGAAATACAGTTATTCTTTGTTCTCCAAGCTGGCAGAGCCTTGGAGAAAGCATATTCAGAGACCAGGGGTTTGTGAGCCCTTACATGGGGGGGGGGGTGCAGGGAGTGCAACTTCCTGCAAAAGCATGATCTGTTAGATTACATCTAATTAAAGGTATTTTGTTGGTTTATTGACTTGTGAAAGTCAATCAGTAATGATAGGCATTAAAGTTTCATATTTGTTATTGTTCAGAAAATGCATGCTAATGCAAAACCTATTGTATTGTTGCATTTATAAGTGAATTAGAATGCAATTGTCCATTGTAGTGTGAGTGTGATACATATGTCTAAAAAAATTCAACTAGACCAAACATTTGTTATATCTGTACGTTCCTCTTTATATCTGGTGGAGTAATGCTATTTTTTTATTTTGCCTATGGCCTGGCCATAGCTGAAATATGTGCTTGTTAGATCATTTCAGTTATCAAACAAGCAAATAAAGAACAGGTTGCACCTGACCTTTTTTGTAAACAGTAGGTACGCCATGTTAAATGCATTAAAATCCATCTTAGAGTTCTGCACATAGGTGGATTTTTAAAAACAGTGGAATCAGCACTGTGCCTCCCAGAATGCATTAAAACACTGACAATATACTTTAGGCTTACAGTGGATATTTATACAGGTATTGTATATATTGCCACATTCTCAGGGAGTGTTTCAACACAAATGCTGTACACTTTGACTCCTATAGTAAATACAACATAGTAGTAGTTATTACAGTCATAAAAGATAGCAGGCGATAGTTGTAGCCCTCACAAAGGGTAGCATGCCTGAGTTTACCTCCAGGCACCAAATTGGCATTCATATGCCAATGGACAAAGTCAAGTGTCAGGAGGTGAACTTAGGTGTTGAAATGTTAGTAACTGTATATTTTTTCAGACATTTGGAAGTTATAACTGTATTTTTAATAGAATAAAATTGTTTCCTACATTTATACTCCTTGCTTCCTGGCAAGACCTGCATTATCCCCTCTTGGAATAGAACACTATATGTTCTAGCAGTTTGGTTTAAAAGAAAGAAAGACATTGGTTTGGTTTCAAAATCATACTAATCACCTAACAATACTGAATCAGGGCTGCCATTACCTTTTTTCTAAGGCTGTTGTTTGGAAACCTTTAATTTGCAAAGTAGAATCAAGAGTCCTATGTTTTCTTCTTAATTTCAGATTATGGACACAAGGTACTATTTTTCAAACATAAAGCAGAGAAATAATTTCTACAAGTATTTTAGAAGGGAACACACATCTTGGCATTTGTAGAGACTGTAACCTAAATCTCTAATAATCTGCCTTTATGCCACCTCTTACCAGTAGTTATTTGTAATAAAATTAATAGGATTTAAGAAACAGTCTTCTCTAAAAGGGGCAGGGACGCTCTGCTTAGTTGGAATTATTCTATCACTTTTCTCCTTAAAGTATTTTCTTTGTTTTACCTGTAAAATTAATTCAGTAGAGTGTATGTTTTAATCGGTCTTCTTTTTTACCTGATTTTTATTTCACTTAAGTGCTTCTTTTTCTGTAAGAAAGCCTGTGACTGATGTCTTATTTATTAGGTTATAAAGGGTGACCTCACAACATTGGCACAACTGTTATCTACCATTTTTGAAGACAGACTGTGTGTCTATAAATTATTGCACTCAATGTACTGGTACGCTCATTGGAAGAGTGTTGAGAAACTGAGATCTTAAAAGACCACAAATGATAGTGACTGAAAAATATATATATATTTTTTATCTAAGTACTTCCTAACCTAAGGTTGCCAGTAACTCAGTAACTACTTACTGTTATTTTTTCCTACTACTGAATGCCCTCCTGGGTTAGATATACAGATATGATCTTGTTTTCTTAGAAAGCTATTTCCTGCCCATATGCACTGTGGGGTTGCAGATGAAGAGATTATAGTGCCCTATTCAGTGCTGTCAGATCACAGTCCTATTCACATATAATGGAAGTACTGAGAAACTTCTGTATTTATTTATTTACATTTGTTGACCGGGAAAATCCGACTGGACACAGGTCCTTTTTCAGTGGAGGCCCGGGGAGAAAAGCTTCACAATAAAAAAACATTTAATTACAAGTCACAAGAAATATAGGTAGGTTTTTGTTTAACAATAGCAGTAAACAGTTATAGTTCAAAATGAATTATATATTTAGTTAAAGGACAATTGAGTATGCACTAAACTCGTATATCATTGGTGCCATTAAGACTGGCAAGTATATTAATAGTTGAGCTAGCAGATATTACTCATGAATAACAATAGCTAAGATTACAGCAAATATATAGGTTTACAAGCAAAGTAGTTGGCTATAATCACAGATAGTTATTAGGGTGGAAGATAGGTTTAGGGTGGTTGGAGTAGAGATGTTAGTGAGGGTTGTTACAGGGGCATGCCCAGTGCTCTTTGAGATGAGATTGTAGAACAGCTTTGAAGTTAGTACATGATGATGCAGAGGTTATAGCGTGAGGGTATTCCATCATTTTGCTATGGAGTAGGAGAAGAGTGCTTCTCCAGCAGAGTTCCTGGTTCTAGTTACCTGTCATTGATGTTTGTTGTTGGAGCGTAGTGGTCTGGTGGTATGATAGGGTTGGAGTAGATTTTGGAGGGAGGGGACTTTTAGAGGATAATTTACTAGTTTATGGGTGAGTGAGAGTTGGTACCATTAAAGGAGGTGAGGGAGTTCTAGCCAGCCTAGTTCAGTAAGTGAGGTGCAGTGGTGTCTACGGTAGGCTGCATCAGTTGCAAACCTTGCTATTTTGTTGTAGCAAGTCTCGAGTTTACTTAATTCGCTTTGCCTTAGGTTGGTAAATATTGGAGAGACGTAGAGTAGGGTGGAGATTAGTTGGTTATTTGCAACTGAAATCCTGGCTGTTTTGGTGAGGAATTGCTTATTTCTGTATAAAGCTCCTAGTTTTTTTTGTGTACTTTTTTATGGTTAATGTGATGTGCATGTCAAAATTGAGGTTATTGTCAATCTCAACTCCAAGTAGTTTGGTGTGGTCTCTTGGGGGGGGGGTGTTGTCATTGGCTGTAATATTAAACTGGGGGGATGTTTTGATTGTGTTTGGTGGGTAAATAAAATAAATAAATAAATATTTTGTGAGTTTCTATTCCTGTTTTCCTTCCCGGAGTCATCCAGAGTGTCATATGTCGTGGTATGCATGCAAAGCTCAGATAATTAGTGAAGCTGTTGTAAGTGTTTATCAGGTTTATTCACTATCAGACTATAGAAGGCTTAAGAAGTTTATCACTGCAAGAAAGGGAAATGATGCAGCTTTATGTGACAGCACAGAGTCAAACAGTTGTCACTTTTGAGCCCTAACAGCTTTATGAACTCAGTGGATGTGAAATAACAGAAAAGAGTTGTGTGCACCTTGGTACATTGGTTTCCCTAAGTAAAATGTTTCAGATGTTCTAGGCTTTGTGATGCAACAATAAGGCAGAAAAATTCTTAATGAAAATATTATGGGATTTTATTCATCCCCATTGTGGTATGCACAGAGGAAGCTGAGTGGGATTTAATTTCCACTGTGTGGAAAATTGCTAAGGACAGAAATGCCACAGCATGGGAAAAGTACTAAGCCATATATTTATATGTAAAATTATGGAGATAATCTTCTAAGGATAGAAATATATTTGGGGAAAGGAAATGCCACATTAAAGGTGTAGCTGTCTTTAATATCAGATAACTCTAGTTGGTGGTGGACAAAGGAAAGGGGTACTGCCAGAGGAAAGGTATCAGTATCCCTGCAGGGAAATACTGAGAGTGTGTGTATGTGTGTGTGTGTGTGTGTGTGTGTGTGTGTGTGTGTGTGTGTGTGTGTGCATGTGTGCATGTGTGTGCGTGTGTGTGTGTGTGTGTGTGTGTGTGTGTGTGTGTGTGTGTGTGTGTGTGTGTGTGTGTGTGTGCGTGTGTGTGTGTGTGTGTGTGTGTGTGTGTGTGTGTGTGTGTGTGTGTGTGTGTGTATGTGTGTCTTAGTGATTGGGTGTATTGTGTAGTAATAAAAGAATAGGTTCAAAGATAGTTACTAGATGTGCCATTCATGTGACCACTGAGGAGTCCAGGCCAATTTCTCAGTTTCCATGGAGCACTGTCTTGTGAATGGACTTGCTTAGGGGTCATAAAGTAGACAAATCAAAGCTGAAGGAATCAAGCTCTGGGCTGCAGAAAAGCATCTGTTTAATAGCTCATGGCCTTAATCTTCTACAGTAACTGCCATTTAGCTGATTAGTTTGGTTAAATTTCAGTTGCATTCTGTAAGATTGCACTAAAAGGCACTGACCTTAGACTGAAGTGGATGAAGCTTTCAGGAAGCAGTGATTATAGCTCTTTTTATGTAGCTGCACAGTGTAAACCTTATTTTGGTATGGAATGAGATGGCTATAACCTGAAGCAGTAATGCTCATTTGCTAGAAGTTCTGAAGACCAGTCACCCCTTGCACACAAAAGCAGTGACAGCAGTACATGATTCAAGGCCCATATCCCCTATGTTTTAGGCAGGGATTTAAGCTTCATATCCATTTCCCACTGACAACAAGCAAGAAGACTCACAGAGAATGAACAATCATGTCATGTATTAGTATGCCATTGTATCACAGATACAAGCATTATATCACAGTGAATCAATATTTCTGCCAAAGGTACACACAGATAACACATTGTGATCAATGACTATGCATTTTAGCATCTTTATATGTAGTCTGAAGCTGTATATTAACGCTGTAGTTATCATGTAACCACAGTGTTATGTAGTGTGGTAATTTTATCATACATGGAGGGGCTCTGTACCTTATTGCAAATAAGAATGCTGATCTATTATACAGTACTGACATTCTGTACAATGGATACAATTCCAGTACTGTGGCTAGCAATTTCAAAAAGCAGTAAGGAGAATAAAAAAGTACAGTATTGCAATGGAAAAAGTAGAAAAACAGAAAGTTTTTTCTTATTAGTGGTTGCTATGTTCCCATTTTTAATATGCTATGCCATTCAAACCACATTGATATAGCCAAGATTTTCTGAAACTATACAGCATCTTGTATACCATCTTGTCCTATCTTACAGAGTGTAACCCCCTTCCCCACAGATGTCGTAAGTTTCTAGAGAACATACCATGTGAGTACTTCCAATTATTCTGCTAACCCTTTGTCCAGCACTTAAGAAAGTTATGAAGCAGATGGGATGGCAGTGAAGGAATGATGAATCTCTCCTGCAGTTGCACCTTCAGCATCCCCCCCCACACAAAAAAAGTTGCACATGTTGTATTGTACCTGATATATGCTTGGCTATGTCTTTTTTAGATTACTTGACTATACAAAAGAGAAAAAAGTATGGAAGCAGTCCAAAGAATAGCAACTAAAATTATGCAAGTTCTGAGTCAACAATTTAATTATTTCAAATATTAAAACCAAACTAATGGACAACAAATGGCCTAAAGTACATAATCAAAATTACATGCTTCTGCTCCAGTGTGTCATTTAACCCTGTTGTGAATTCATCAAGTCCATTCATTCTTCTGGGGTCACGTACATACCTCTCAACTGTCCAGATTTTTGCAGAATGCCCAGATTTTTGCCTCATATTTTTTGTCGGTTCTTCATAAAATTTGTGGTTTTCTAGCAAATCACTGGGATGATATGAGGATTGAAGTCAACAAATAATGATATACATTTGAGTTTCAGACCTCAAATCCTTTAGAAAATATATGCTAACACAAACCCTGTTACTCTATCAGCTTTCTAAGTTTATAAGACCAGTATTTAAAATCTGTCCCTATTTTGGGGCCTTTGTTCCCCCATTTTGTCAGGCTTTGTCCATATTTCATGCAGTAAGAGGTTGAGAGGTATGGTCACGTGTTTAGTCCTACTGGAAACTTAAAATGGTATAGTTAGCAATAAATTAGATGTTTTAGATTTGTAAATTGCTATGTGATATTCCTTTTCTGTTAGATACCCTTGAAAAAATGATCAACAATAACCTACAATACTGCATATGATCATATGGCCTTCTGCCATGCAGCCAGCATGGGTTATGGCAATGCTACTGTCCTCAGTCCAAAGTGATGTGAACCAGGGAATCACCATACACACTATATTCATAGCATAGACTCCAGAACACCTGACTCGATGAACTGCAAATTTTTAATGTAAAAAAAAAAAAGTATTGACCTTTCCATATTATTATTTTTATCTCCTGATCCTGAACCTGTCAAGGGGAAAGAGTAGAATCTTTAGTGTTAAGGTAAAATGGTACCATCTTTCAAGCAGGCATAGTTTTTTGAGTTCCATGGGGCTTTATTCTCAGTTCATTGTTATTTATATATTCGTTAACTGGTAGTTAGTAGGTGATCAAAACAGTTCTGTGAAATGGCATTCACAATATCTGTTTCTTATAACAGTCTTTGGCTGAAACGGCCACACCATGCACGGGAAATTTCCAGTTTCCTTCCCAGTAAATGTAACCTACAGTTTGGTCACAGGTTCTCAATTTTAGGTTATAGTTTTATAAATCAGGATTTTCAAATATCACATAGCTTGACAAATTATGTTCACCTTATTGCCTATTGATCATTTATTATGTTCCTCCTTCTCAACAGTCTGTACTGGAGTAGAGAAAATCTCTTAGATATTTCATTTGTGCATTACCTGGTGGTATGTGCTGACTCATCACATAGAAATGTACTAACATTTAATTTATTTATTTTACATTTGTTGACCGGATTAGTCTGACTGAGCTAAGTAGTCCTTTTTCAGCGAAGGCCCAGGGAGAAAAGCTTCACAGTTTCACAATTTTAGTGTTAACAGTGTCATCGGGTTACAATGTATACGTACAATGAAATACATTTTATCAGAAAAATAATACTGGAAAAAAAAACATAATAGGCATACATAAAAGAAATTATTCAATACAAACATTTATAATAAACAGTGAAAGGAGTTCATAGTGTATGTAGTTATTTCAAGCCTGGTTAACTCTCTCTAGAATGTGTATAAATCTGTTAACCATCTTACTGTGTAATTTAATTTAATCCTGACTTATGCTCGGTATTAACTCTAACCTGTGGAACTTGTTTAGCTTGCTTACTTATGTAATCTCCGTAAATAGTCTGTTTGCAATATGTAATGCTGGTATTATATAATGCTGTCCCTGCTTACCCTTGGAGCTTTTCTCCCCGTGCCTCCGCTAAAAATGGACATGCATCTAGTCGGACTATCCTGGTCAACAAATGTAAAATAAAATAAATAAAATACTGTTGTGTGCTAGGTAAAGGGTTATGTTTAGTGCAGTATATGTGTACTGTTGTGTGTTAGATGAGGGGTTAGATCTAGCGCAGTATGTGTACTCATGCGTGTTAGGTGAGGGGCTAGATTTTAGTGCAGTATATGTGTACTTATTTTGTGTTAGGTGAGGGGTTAGATATAGTGCAGTATATGTGCACTGTCGTGTGTTAGGTGAGGGGTTAGATATAGTGTAGTATATGTGTACTGTTGTGTGTTAGGTGAGGGGTTAGATATAGTGCAGTATATGTGTACTGTTGTGTGTTAGGTGAGGGGTTAAATTTAGTGCAGTATATGTGTACTGTTGTGTGTTAGGTGAGGGGTTAGATTTAGTGCAGTATATGTGTACCTTTGTGTGTTAGGTGAGCTGTTAGATTTAGTGCAGTATATGTGTACTGTTGTGTGCTAGGTGAGGGGTTAGATTTAGTGCAGTATATGTGTACCTTTGTGTGTTAGGTGAGCTGTTAGATTTAGTGCAGTATATGTGTACTGTTGTGTGTTAGGTGAGGGGTTAGATTTAGTGTAGTATATGTGTACTGTGTACTTAGTAGAGCCTGGAACTCTCTTCCAGCTGATATTACCTTACTTTCCACCTTCGGTCAATTTAAAACTAGACTCAAACAACATTTGCCACTTAACTGGCTATATCAATGTGTCAAGCCTGGCTAACTCTCTCTAGAATGTGTATAAATCTGTTAACCATCTTACTGTGTAATTTAATTTAATCCTGACTTACGCTCGGTATTAACTCTAACCTGTGGAACTTGTTTAACTTGCTTACTTATGTAATCTCTGTAAATAGTCTGTTTGTAATATGTAATGCTGGTATTATGTAATGCTGTATCTGCTTACCCTTGGAGCTTTTCTCCCCGGGCCTCCGCTGAAAATGGACATGCATCCAGTCGGACTATCCCGGTCAACAAATGTAAAATAAATAAAATAAATAAAATTTCATGAGATATGTGACATTAGTACTTTGAAGGGGTTTACAAGCTAAAAAGGTTTGATGTTTTGGTGATTACATATGAATTAATGGGCTAGAGCAGGGAGGATGAGTGCAGAGGCGGGACCAGTGGGTTTGGAGATACTATCTAGAGGCAGTTTTGAATTGATTTGGATGTTCAAGGGATCTGATATCTAATGGTAATTTGTTCCATGATATGGTAGGATTGTAACTGTAGAGGTTGCAGCTGATTTTAGTCTTAGGTTTGTATATTTGTATTAGGTTAAGTTCAAAGCTATGTAGGGACCTAGTGGGGGAATATTGAGAGATGAGGGGAGATACACTAGGGCAGAAGGATTTCAGGTATAGTACAGAGTGAATTATCTGTAATTGAAAGAGTAGAAGTTGGTGAGGTATTTCGAGCCTGTTTAGATATCTTAGTGAAAGACAGTGATGTGATTTATAAGTTTGGTGAGCAGCAAATCTGGCAACATTGTTATAAGTAGACTCTAGTTTAATTAGTAGTGTGGATTTAAGATTGGTAAGAATTTGTAGGCTATATAGAAGGCTAGGTAGGAGGTACGCATGAGAGAGGGTTATTTTTGCTTTGTTAGAAACTTTTTGTTTCGTTAAAGAAGGCCAAGTTTTAGGTGTGTCTTTTTGATGCAGTTGTTTACATTTAGATCAAACTTGAGTTGGTCAGCTATCATTCATGTACATATATATATATATATATATATATATATATATATATATATATATATATATGGATCTACCTCAGAAGATCGACAGATCATTAAAAACCTGGGGATTTGCCCCCCTCCCCAATGTTGTGCGACCCTGGAGTTGATATATATATATAGTTAGGGGGGGGCGCACAGCCCCCCACATTGGGAGTGTGGGGGCAAAGCCCCCCACCTATTTCCGTTTAAAACATGACAAACTCAACAAAAACGACAGATTTTAAATGAAAATGCCCCCCACACCCCCCCAGCTATATATACCAACTCCAGGGTCGCACAACATTGGGGAGGGTGGCAAATCCCTGTTATGTGCTTTGAATACTGGTTGTCGACCAAATGAGCTGTCGACAAAATGAATTTCGATCAAATGGTCTGTCGATCTTCTGAGGTAGATCCATATATATATATATATATATATATATATATTTATATATATATATATTTATATATTTAATATAAATATATACATATATATATATATATATATGTATATATATATATATATATATATATATATATATATATATATATATATATATATGCATACTCATAGCTCTGCTCGACAGGGGCACATGAAAATAATTTTCTTGGATGGCAAAAGCCAAGGTATCTTTTTGGCTAGGCTTATATAGGCCATAGGGCCAATAGCCTAGTACCTACCTATAAACCTATGAACCTATGTATTGTACATGTTAATTGATGACGTCACTAAAACCTGCACATGTTGTATTGTACTTGATATATGCTTGGCTATGTCTTTTCCAGATTACGTGACTATACAAAAAAGAAAAAAGTATTTAGAAGACAGGAGCTTACATTTAATTTAAAGAAGACCAAATCATGCCTTCCTGAATTTTAGTCAGGTTAAAGAAAATTAGTCAAGACTGAGGAATGACTGGGTGAAATGGTGTCATACTCAACACAGTCCCACTCTTTGCATATTGGAGGCTTTGTATAGATTGCACTGTGTCAATTTAAAGGTGACTAAATTAAATCTCTCTTAGCAAGGTGGAGCATATTTAAAAAGCACCATACACCGAATCCTAAGAAACTAATAGTGAAAGATATCCTGCCAATGTTACTGTCTACAGGTTACTGAAAAGGACAACTGCTGCTGTTGACAAACACAACACCCTGACAGTCTTGTTAAGGAGGGTACCTCATTTTGAACAGGATGCCTCATGCAGCCATCTCTGCTGCAGTCTGCTGAAGCGCTGAAGATGGTCTCCCATTAAATGAGAGCTAAGATCTGGTCCTGTTTACCCTGCTGTTTATGTTCCTATTAACAGATACTGGGACCATCATGGGGTGGAAGATAAATCAGACATCTCTTTACTAGTTTCTGGACCTAAGAGCTTTCTGGAATAACTGTTAGTGTTGAAATCCCAAGGCAAGTATCATCTTGCCTTGTTTTGTTCCTGAAGAACTTTTATACTTTGAAATACAAAAGCAACAGGTAAAAAAGAAGAAACTAGTACCTTAGTAAGTTGGCGACGATACTAGTTAAGATGAGAAATATGAACAATGTACTCACATGGGGGTATGTGATTTATTTAGCAGTTAATTTATAGCAAATGTATTTAAATTTTGACAATAATCCAGAAACTTGGAACACTTAGTCTAATATATACTGGTTAGCCAGTGCTTCGCAGTGGGACTAGTGAAAATGTTTTATTTACTGTGCAACATTATATATAAATCTATTTCCAACTTCATGCATCCCACACAAGCTAACTCCCCCATAGTTTTCTCCTTAATTTTACCAGTTGTTATTTCCCTTGCTTAAGTGACCTTTTCTCTTTCCATATCTAAAAACACTAACTGCATGAGTCTTGACAGTATTCTAGTTTGCTTGCAAATATCAAACACCACGAAACCCATCCTTGCTAAAATACCTTTAGCTTTAGTCTTCACAGGCTATGCACCTGAAGCCTGGAAAGTATTCACAGCTGTCCCCTTCCAAAACAGTTGCCACACAACAGATGATGGTAACCATAGGCCTATCCGTCTCTCTCTCTCTCTCTAGAATTATCTGTAAAGCTATGGAACACCATTCCCCATACAGGCATGTTAGCAAGCTGTATGTTCACAGTGTTAATTTTTACCATTATCTACTGGATTGCTAAAACTGGCTTGTGGACGAACCTTGCATAGTCTGAATAGAGAGTATATTATCTAGCCATAGAAATGCTCCTGGCATTACTACACATGACTCAGACTTGGGTCCCCTCCTCTTTGGAATTTACTGCTAGGAGGCAAAATTTGGCATCCAGAGTCTGTGGATCACTAAGTTTGCAGATGATTTCAAATTGGATGCTATAATTAACTTACCTCATAATTCTCCAACAAAGCCTAAGTCAGACCTGCACCTGGTACATTATTCAAGAGCTCACCCTAAATGCTAAGAAATGTAGCTTATTTACCTTTGGTAAGACTCCCATCTGATCTCCTTATCACATCACTGGTGTTCCTCTTAAAAAGGATACCATTATTAGAGATCTTTGGTACCCACATTGACAATGACTTCTCTTTTGATCAGCATGCCTAATTTGTGGAAATAATATTGTTATACCATTTAAAGTTTATCAGTTTCAGCACTTCTTTTAGGCCAAAAAGTATCCGTGCTCCCCCTTTACTCCACCCTCATCTATCCCATAATCAAGTACAGTGAAAGACCCCTAAGTAATCCTAACTAGCAGAATATCTGGTTTAAGCCATGCAAGCTATTCTGACAGAGTGTAATTTTTATCCCTGTACTCTATCTCTAACAGGTTCTGAAAATGTAATCTTTGCTTAACATTTTGTGTTGTAAAAGATCCCTTAATTTTTGATCCATTTAATCTTTTTAGATCAAACATCTCAACACTTACTCCTCTTACCCAATCTAAGAATTGCTGAAATGATAGTTTTCTTAGCCAATGCATCAGTGCTAGTTCATGGGGGGGGGGGGGAGTGGCAGGAAGCAACTGAATGAGTGGTGCTAATTAGAATGACAGTGAGGATCTGTAACAGCAGGTCAATCACCATTATCTGTGATCAAACAACAGATGGGGTCAGTCACTTTTATCCACAGACTGCATTAACATTATAGCTTCTTCATGGACCATATTAACCTCAGATGTCTGACTGCAAATAACAAGGTCATTCTTAGGTGAAATCTTGCCCTATGCAAAGGACTGCATGCCCCCGCTAATTGTACACCAGTCCCCCTGCACCTCCTCAGTGGCCTTCCCCTGTTCCCACATCCTGGCATGGTACTATCCTGATTAATTACACTCTTGTTTTTTCACAGTTTGTCTTCCTTTTGAGCTTTTTTCAATACCTTAACACACTCTGGCCAAAAGCAGAGTAAGTGTTGACTAAGCAACTGCACTATACTGGGGTTGGGGTTCTAGATGCCCTGAGATGCATCTTAAGGGCATTTAAACAAAAGAAAAAAAACTTTTTAACCAGTGATGGCCTGAGCAAAAACCATTAGCAAGGAATGAAATTGTATCTAATAAGTTATGTCTAAAGTTTAATGGCTTAATGTTTTAAGGGAACAAAGTAGTAGGTTTTAGTAAAATGAGATCACAAATGCTTGCAAGGATAAGTACATCCTATCTGTCAATAATGCCACCCTCCCTACCCCTCCTAAAAAAGACAGTTATCTTCTGTGTACCCCTCAGGTGTTTGACAGGGATAAAAGTAAAATATGTAAATAAAATCACAAATGGCCACAGGCATACATTATACACCTGAGAGTCTGGGGTGGGGGGAACCATCACATCTGGATAAACCCTACTTACAGCTAGAGAGTACATGCAGATTGCACACAGAAGGAATCAATTTGTGTCAGCCATCGGTTGCTGTAACACACAACCTGCCCAGAATACCTCAGGCCAACTTTATCCAGCAAGTCAAGCCGTATTTATTGACTGTGTATACCTTAGATATTAGAATAGAATAGCGTAAAACTAATAACAAATGCACACAGTAATTGAACACACACACACACACACACACACACACACACACACACACACACACACACACACACACACACACACACACACACTCACACACATGCACACACACACACACAGATGAGACCATCAATTATAGCTAATTGTATGACCATGGCTATACACATCATATGTTTGATTGTGATTAAGCTAATGAATAAATACATAACTGCCACATATAAATTCATCTTGCCATCTTTCTGGTATCAGAATACAGTGTGCAACCCACTGCAATACCAACTTAGATCTCCAGCTTAGCTGAAGAATCAATGAAAAAGCTAAAAGTAATGGAGGATAAAGGACCAAAAACAGAGGCAGAGATTGCTGCTAACTTAAAAAGTAGCTAGAGCACCAGAATTTGCATTAGCTTACTTTTTCTGAAAGCTACAAATTCTGAACCTCAAGTGTCTGTCATTACTTACTAAATGTGATTCCTACTGGTTTGCTGACAAAACACCAAAGTACAATGGACAAACCAAAATATGAGACAAAACTAAGGATAGTTGAGAGCATAATTGCTTCCATCATGTTTGTTTGTTTGTTTGTCTTTTCCTGGTAAGGGGTCGCCACAGTGGAACTCTGGTCCGCTAATGATTGGCAGTAGATTTTTACGAAACACCGAGGTGCCAGCTCGACGCTCAACCTTCAACAAAGACATGCCCATTTACGCACGCATGTCTTTTGAATGCTACCCAACCGCGGGGAGGACATGCAGACTCCACACAGAAGGCACTCCCAAGCCCAGCCGAGAATCGAACGGGAGAACCTCTTGCTGTGAGGTAACAATGCTACCGCCGTACCACCCTGGCATATGTACATATATAATATATCTCACACACACACACACACACACACACACACACACACACACACACACACACACACACACACACACACACACACACACACACAAAGCCATTAGTTACAGCCTCTTGTCTGACCATGACTGTGCATCACAGACTTTTGATTGTGATCAAATAAAAGACTAAGTACATAAATAAAACACAGAAATGTATTTACTCAACTTACTGTTGTCATAATACATTGTGCAACTTACTACCACCCCCCCCCCATATCTCTCAACCTCATTGCTTAAAATAATAGGGGAAAATGAACCAAAACCAGGGACAAATGCTGACTTTATATACTCAGAAATTTGTTCCCCTGCCCACGTTAGAGATGTATACTAAGCCTAACAGTAACCCTAATACTACCCTTACAGTTTACATTTCTAAAAACCCTTTCCTCACCAGTATCACTTCCAAGACAATACCTGGTCATGTTTTTGTTACTGGAGTTTACTGGAGTATACTGATGTAGGGCCTTTTATTACTTAGAGAGAAGTATTCAGTGTTTTGTGATTCACTGTTATAAATCATTCAGTATTTTATGAGTCCCTGTTTTTTTCTGTTTTTTTCTACCATTTATGATTTTCTCTTTGAGTTTTCTACCATTCATGACATAATCATATACACACACACACACACACACATATATATATATATATATATATATATAGATATATATATATATATATATATATATATACACACACACACACATATATATATATATATATATATATATATATTCATATCTCTCTCTCTCTCTATATATATATATATATATATATATATATATATGTATATATATTTTTATATTTTTATATATATATATATATATATATATATATATATATATCAATCTATATATCTATATATCTATCTATTGTGTTTTTGTAGACTTAGAGAAAGCATATGACAGGGTGCCTAGAGAGGAGTTGTCGTATTGTATGAGGAAGTTGGGAGTGTCAGAGAAGTATGTAAGAGTGGTACAGGATATGTACGAAAGTAGTGTGACAGTGGTGAGGTCTACGGTGGGAGTGACCAGATGCATTTAAGGTGGAGGTGGGATTATGTCAAGGATCAGCTCTGAGCCCTTTCTTATTTGCAATGGTGATGGACAGGTTGACAGATGAGATCAGACAGGAGTCCCCGTGGACTATGATGCTTGCAGATGACATGTGAGCTGTAGTGAGAGTAGGGAACAGGTGGAGGAGACCCTGGCGAGATGGAGATATGCTCTAGAGAGTAGAGGAATGAAGGTCAGCAGGACTAAGACAGAATATATGTGTGTGACTGAGAGGGAGGATAGAGAAATGGTAAGGATGCAAGGAGTAGAGGTGGTGAAGGGGGATGAGTTTAAATACTTGTGATCAATAGTTCAGAGTAATGGTGAGTGTGGAAGAGAGGTGAAGAAGAGAGTACAGGCAGGATGGAGTGGGTGGAGAAGAGTGTAAGGAGTGATTTGTGACAGACGAGTACCAGTAAGAGTGAAAGGGAAGGTCTACAAGAGGGAAGCGAGACCAGCTATGTTATATGGGTTGGAGACAGTGGCATTGACAAAACGGCAGGAGTTAGAGCTGGATGTGGCAGAGTTAAAGATGTTAAGATTTGCACTGGGTGTGACAAGGGTAGACAGGATCAGGAATAAGTATATTAGAGGGTCAGCCCAGGTTGGAAGGTTTGGAGACAAATCCAGAGAGGCAAGATTACGTTGGTTTGGACATTTGCTGAGGAGGGATGCTGAGTATATTGGGAAAAAGATGCTAAGGATGAAGCTACCAGGTAACAGGAAAAGTGGAAGGCCTAAGATAAGGTTTATGGATGTGGTAAGAGAGGACATGCAGGTGGTTGG
>NC_056733.1:459742614-460002614 GCF_019279795.1 Protopterus annectens | reverse complement strand
TTTATCCACATCAGCTTTTTCACTGTTTCAAAAACTGATGATGACAAGCTCTAAATGATATGAAATGTAGAGGATTAGCAACAGATCATATAGAGTGCAAATTCTAGAAGAAAGCTTTCCAATACCTTACAGTCTGAATACTGGTCCTGGTATAGGAATGCATGTGTTTTGCAACAAGAATGTTAGATTTATGGCTTTGAATTGCTGAAAGAACTTTTGTTTCATCTAAAGCTTTGCATTGTATGCACGGCTTTCAATTGTCTCTGATTTCATTTCACAGAATGGCCTTGATTTTGCCTCATGTTTTAGCTGTGCCTCTAATAAAATTTTTAGATTACATGCTAAACCACTGATGAATTCAATTAGTTAATAATGCCACTTATTAAAGTTTACTACTTTATATTGCATTGATTCAAAACCTGTGATACTTAAAAATTGTCCCCAATTTTGGACCTTTGTCTCTCCATTATTTTTGACCTTGTCCAGAATTTGATTTTTTAAACACCTTTATTCAATTGACTTATGACATAGACAAACATACATTAACAGAAAATAAATCAAACCGTATTAATGTTTTTTTTCCTTTTAGAATCAGAATGAGAATCACATTTATTGGGCAAGAATGCACTCATACAAGGAATTTGACTCCGGTTTCAGTGACTCTCCAAGTATGAATTACGTAGATGACATACATGCAACTATTAAGAACAAGACAAACAACATAAATGCAACTATTAAGAACAAGACAAAAAAGTAAATATACATATACATATAAGGTGCAAAGTACAATTCAGTGCAAGAAATACTTAAATAAACATTGAAAGAAGCAAGTAGTAACAATATGTAAACAATACTGCAGAATCCTCAAAAGCTTGGGAAAAAAGAATACCATATCTAATAAGCTGGGTTAACCATTTATGAACTTGATGGCCTGTGGGAAAAAAACTGTTCTTTTGGCTGCTTATTTTGGTGTGTATTAATCTATACATTTTGCATACATTATATACTACATATGTTTTTCTTTCTTTGTAAGTATCATCAGTACATTACATAATTTTCCTCAATTCCTGCCATCCCTTAAACCTCACTCTTCCTCATGAACAGTATTCTGCATGTATTGTTTGCACAATTTCCATTTAATTCTATGTAATTGTTTCCTTCCCTTTACTGAATATCACTCTACCAGTTCTCTAATCTGTTTTATAATATTCAGTACTTCATGTACATTGGTCTAGTCTTTGATTTCTATTTTGTAGTAAGTGCTCTTTTTGGCAGCCAACAGAATTAAACTTAACAAGCCCTAACTATGGCTGGACAATTCAGATCCTGTTCCCCAGCTCAAAAGAGTCATGTCCTTAGTTAACACCCATTTGCTCACCCAGTATTTCTGACAGAGTACTCTGTAAGACATTTTTAAAATCTGTTAGGTCATTGCATTACACACCAAAATGTATGTTCCCAACTACTTTTCTATTTCCCATCACACTTCTAACATTTGGTATCTACCTGAGGAAAAATTCTTTGAAGTCTGCTTGAGGTATAAAAGTACCTATGCAAACAGTTCCATGCAAAAATCCTAAACCTTCTGGACTTTGTTGCATTATTAGGAGTCATATATATGTCCTCCCCATTGTTCACTTTCAAATCGCTTTTCCTGTTTGTCTTCCCATTTGTATCTAATCTTCTCTGATTGATTCTTATAGTTATTGTACAATGTTGTCTATACCCAATTAATTATCTTTCTTGTAACAGCAGCTTCTGATCTAGATTCAGCTACAGACTTTACCAGAGCAGGATTTTCATTAAGGATTCTCCTATCCTTTATCTTTGCCTGTATTCAGAAATCAATCCCTGATAGGGAAGGCAATTTCTAGCCTACAGTCCAAATGTCTTCTTGGCCTCATCCCATTCTATTACCTTTCCTTCTCTAGTTATGTCCTCCCAATGCCATGATCCATTTGCCAGTTTTCTCCAGTTATCTCCAGTCCCCTCTTGCCTATTTTCTGTACTCCTACTTGAAGTCATCTCAACTACAAAAATCTCCTTTGCTTTTTCTCGAGTTGACTTAGTCCTTAACATACTTTCTGCTAGTTTATGAATCTAGTGTTGTGTGTGATTGTCATTATTCTCTTTTAGGATCTTCATCCAAAATCCCACTCTCTCCTTATTTTTTGAACCCCCCACTTTATCATCATCCCTTTCCATTTTGAAATATAACCTTCTGCGCATATGTATTTACCTTAACTGTGTAGCTCTAAAATATACCTTCAAATCAAATAATCCTAAACCACCCTGATCTCTTGGAAGGATCAACTTATCCTACTTATCTCTTTGCCCTCCCCCCCCAAGATAAATTCCTTCCATTTTTTTAATTATTATGCATAACTTCTCCTCTGGTTAATAAAATATGCTTGGCCTATATATAAAACTAAAGTAAAACTAAAGGATCTAAAACATTTTCATTGCTTATATCTTACTGTCCATATGGGCGGCCACGGTGGTGCAGTGGTTATCATTGCCGCCTCACAGCAAGAGGTTCTCTGGTTCGATCCTCAGCTGGGGTGCTTTCTGTGCGGAGTCTGCATGTCCTCCCTGTGGTCATGTGGGTTTCCTCCAGGTGCTCCGGTTTCCTCCCACATCCCAAAGACATGCTGCAGGTGGATTGGACACTCTAAATTGGCCCTAGGTGTGAGTGTGTGCATGTGTGTGCCTTCTGTGGAAGGTTAGGCGCCGGGCTGGTAATGTGACACCGTACAACTCCACTGCCAATCATGAGCAGACAAGGTGATCCACTGTTGCGACCCCTAACTGGGAAAAGCCGAAAGAAGAATAAGATATCTTACTATACATATCCATAAGCAACAGTTTCCATTTTCTCAATTTTATATTACTTTTGTTTAGTCTCTTCCCAGATTTGCTTGGCTACCATAACAGACATTTTTCAATCCATACTCCTAAACACTTCATCTCATTGTGTCCCATAAATCTGAGTATTGCTGAACCAATTCATGTGTGGGTACATAATTTACAGATATAGCCTTTGTTTTATCTTTAGCAATTTTATATCCTGAAAAGACTTGAAACTGCCTCAAAATGTTCCTAAGCATTGTGATGTCCTTTTCTGGACCTGTCAGGTACAAAATATTATCATCTGCAAATAAATCCAACCTATTCCTCATTACCATGCAAATTATATCCTTGAATTTCTGAGACCCTTTCATTCTGACAATGGCTCTACATATAAAGCAAATAGCAAAGGGAAAGACCCCTGCCAGGTTCCTCTGTTTAAACAACACTTATCATAGGAAACCTCTTACTTTAATTCTTGCCTCCTATTATTCATATGTCCTCATAATTAACCTTATTATTGTATCAAGGAATGTAAATGCTTCCATTGCCCTACTCATAAAATCCCAGTTTATCTGTTGAATTCTTTCTCTGCAACAAGACACACCTAGCAGTATTTTGTTAAAATCTGCTCCCCTCTGGATCATCATTGTTCTATTAATGTTCTCAAATGATTGCCTGGTTTCCACAAAGCTACATTGATCCATATCTATCATTTTAGCAACATATTTGCCATTCTTGCAGCTAGTATAGACATAAACACTTTATAATCTTGGCTTAAAATTGAAGTAGGACTAGATGAAGCTGGATTAGATGCTCTTTAACATATTTGGGTAATGTAGCTACCATGTTTTCTTTCCAAATGTTGGTGCTTTCCCTCCTTTTAAAATACAGTTAAACAAAATTTTCCAGTCTTTATCAATTTCTTCCTTCCTAACTTCAAAACTTTGACAGAAAGACCATCTCTTCCTGGAGACTTTCTTGCAGATTAAAGAGATGTCATTATCATTATTTCATCTTCTCCTATCTTGACTATTAGTTGTTGAGCCTCATCTGTCTCTAAACCTGGCATAATTAAGTCTTACATAAATATTTCCATTTGTGCTCTTTACTGACTTTTTTATATTCCTCTGCTTTATACAAATTTTCATACATTTTCTGAAAGATCTTTAATACTTCCCTGGTTATTTTTCTTGTTGTAGGCCCCATAAGTTTGGTGACAACCCTTTCTATTTTCTGTTGCCTAAGTCATTGTGCTAAAACCTTTTATGCTTTGGAATTGTTATCAAAAATTAGTTGCTTAATAGCAATGTTTCTAAACTCACTCATGTTATCTAAATACTCTTATTTTCTCTTTAGCAGTCTGCAGGTGTGTCTCCTCATGTTCTCTGAGATTCCCTCTATTCGGCAATACTTTAAACTTTATCATCCCCTGTAAATAATTCCTTTTACTTGTTAATCATATCTCTTTCTCTTTTATTTCTACTGTATTTTAAAACTCCATTTTCATTTTATTCCACTTATGAGCTTTCATGTCTGAAGAAATTTATGTCTTGTCTAATAACTCTCAAATAACTTCCACTACCCATTCCTTAACTTTTTATGTGCATTTAATGCCATCCATTCAAAGTCCAATCTGCACTTACAGCTTGAGGTCCAAAATGAAAGGCATCCTCTCATACCTACAGCTCTACTGTGCTCTGCCTACAAAAAACAGTAAATATTCCCTTCAGCAAAGCAGCTAAAGATGCACAATCATTCCAATTATTGTTTGCCAAATTCACATGTATTTATTTATTTTTATTTATTTATTTACATTTGTTGACTGGGAGTGTCCGACTGGACGTAGGTCCATTTTCAGCAGAGGCCCGAGGAGAAAAGCTCCACAGTTAAAATAAACAGACAGTAGTTACATTGGATTACATAGTGATTAACAATTTAACATAGCAATTACTTACAACATATTTACAGATGAAGAACATAGTACATCAGTAGATAACTACAATCTTTATCTGCGAAGTACATAACAGACATTAACAAATGTTACAATAAGAAGTACCTGCTGTATATAAGTACTAGGCTTATGAGCATCTGTGCTTGCTATAATCAAGGTAGTTAGTGGAGTGGAAAGAAAGGTAGTGGTTGGATGGGGTGGGTGACATTAGAGTGGGAGTTGCAAGGGCATAGCCAGCATGTTTTTAGGTGCGCTTTTAGTAAAGTTTTGAAGTGGGTGCATGATGGTATGGAGGTAATTGTGGGTGGGAGGGAGTTCCATAATTTGGCTATGGCGCAAGAGAATAGTGCTTCACCAGCAGAGTTATTGGCTTTAGTGATCTGCAAGGGATTTTTGTTGCTGGATCTTAGTGGTCTGGTGGTGCGATAGGGTTGGAGTAGATTCTGGAGGGATGGGACACTTAGTGGATGGTTTACTAGTTTGTGAGCGAGTGATAGTTGATACCATTGAAGGAGGTGAGGGAGTTCAAGCCAGCCCAGTTCAGCAAGTGAGAGACAGTGGTGACTACGGTAGGATGGCCCTGTGGCGAATTTGGCAATTTTCTTGTAGCAGGTGTCTAGCTTGTTTAGATTGCATTGCCTTAGGTTGATATATATTGGAGAGACATAAAGTAGGCTGGAGATAAGGTGGGAATTTGCTATTGAAATCTTTGCTGCTTTGGTGATAAGTTGCTTATGTCTGTATATTGCTCCTAGTTTTTTGTGGACTTTTTTTATGGTCATGGATATGTGAATGTCAAATTTTAGTTTATTGTCTATTTCCACTCCTTGCAATTGGGGTGTTCAGCTGTGTATATAGTGGTGTTGTCTTTTGCTGTGATGTTAAAGTGAGAGTTGTTTTGAGTATGTTTGGTGGGTTGGAAGATGAGTAGTTTAGTTTTGTTTGGGTTGAGTATTAATTGGGCATCTGATAACCAAGTTTCAACAGAGGAAAAGGCTTCCTGTTTGAATTTTTGCAGTTTGGGTAGGGACTGGGCTGAGCAGATGATAGTAGAGTCATCTGCATATTGTATGCGTGTGCCATGTTTGGTGGCAGAGGCTAGATTATTGGTGAAAACAGAGAAGAGTAGGGGTCCAAGGATGGATCCTTGGGGAACCCCTTTGGAGACAGGTAGTTGGGGAGATATTTAAATTATCATGGATTGTTGGCAGTCAGACAGGTAACTCTGAAACCAGTTGGTGACTGATTGAGAGAAGGATAGGTTATTGAGGACAGAGATGAGTTGTTTGTGTGGGACCATGTCAAATGCTTTAGATAGGTCTAGGAAAGTAGCAGAGGAGAGATAGCCATTGTTTTTATGCTGAAGGATAGTGTTAGTAAAGGAGGGTAAGGCAGTGGTGGTGCTATGGTTTGGTCAGAAACCATGCTGAGTATTGGAAAGGAGATTGTTAGTAAGGAGGTAGTCTGAGACCTGAGAATGTATGCATCTCTCTAGTATTTTGGAGAGTGGAGAGAGAATAGCTATGGGGTGGTAATTGGTTAGTTCTGTGGAGGGGCCACCTTTGTGGAGGGGAATTATATGTGATACTTTCCACAGTGTGGGAACGTAACTTTCTGACAGAGATCGGTTAATCAAGATGGATACTGGGTAGGCCAGAGCATCAGCTACAATTTGTAGGTATTCACCTGGGAGGTTGTCTGCTGCTAATTTGGTGGGGTTAAGTTTAGTTAAGAGCTTTTTATGTTGGAGGTAGTTACAGGAGAAAAAGAGAAGGCAGTGGGGAGATTACTAGTTGAAGGTGTGGGTTGGTTCCAAATATGTTTCCTGCAAAATTACTATTTGCACTTCTTAATATAATTCAGTATTCTTTCTGTTTTGTCTATACTTGAAAGACCGTTTATGTTCCAAGATAATATGGATAGTGTAGCCATTATGATAAAAAGCTATAGTTCCCACTTAATATGCATGACACCTTTCTTGAATGTGCATTTTCAGCTTTTGTCTTACACATACACACTATTATTTGGTAGGCTGACCTTTTATACAGTTGTTTTTCTCTTGTGTCCATTTTAACCTATGCCACATTTTCAAGACTTTTTTTCATTTAATAAATAGCTTCAAAGAAACAAAAATAAATAAATAAATACATTTTCAGAACACCCTCATCCCCAGTTAACATAGAAGAAACGCTCAAATCTTTGTACATCTTCAAATATGAAGTTTAACAGTCCAGATAATAGGAATAATTAAGCCAAATCAATAACCATACCCACAGGCATTATCTAACCCAAAGTTAAAGTTACCAGTGCTAAAGTGCATGTTACAGACTGTGTTCCCACTTACACTAATTGTTGTCTTTTTTTTTTTCTTATCACTGTTCCACTTCCAGATGTCAAAAACAGTGTGTATGCTTTCAGAAAGCCTTAACTTTTAGCCCTAAAGGAAAAATAACACTGGCTATCTTTAAATAAAATAAAATTGTACACTGTTCTATTAAACACATTAAAGCATTCAGGCAACTAGGGAGGTTATCTCTTATTAATTTCCCAAATGTTTCAACTTTTTCACTAAAATGCTTGACTTTTTTATTTTATATCTTCCTCAGCAAAAAATACTTGGAACCCTTAAGATTAATTTGTGTGCATCTGCAGAGATCGCTTCTCTGTGTACAAGTAGTCACTTCTGCATTAAAAAATGTTTTTGATCTTCCAGGAAAAAAAAAAATATATATATATATATATATATATATATATATATATATATATGTTCTGGAGACAGCTACATATAGCAGCTTAAATCTCACATCTGCCTCTTCAGTTTCCATGATTGCTGGGATAAATTTGCCTGTCTTTTGCCTAGTGTACAGTGAATAATGATATTCCACACCAATGCTTTGCTGTCTCCAACTTTTAATTATTTTCCCTTCTTTCACAGTTTTGTCATGATCAACTCTTTCTGTTCATATGATTACATCTTCATTTATATAGGTGTTGGCTACTTTCTTATGGCCAGGTTTGGTCAGAGCAAACAGTCAAATTACCCTTTCAATTAACAAATCCTGCTGTGGAATACCAGTTTAGTAACTTGTTTGTGTTTTTGCAAAATGAATACAGCCTGTTTCTTCCAATTTTTGTGGTACAGTAGAAATGCTCATTTTTTCCTGTGCACTCTGTCTTCTAACTCTATTTTTGAAACAGATTTCATTCTCCAGTTTTTGCAGTTCCATTGGTTCATATGAATAGCTACTTAAACATTCTTCTGTTTTTTTCCAGACTTTTGTTATTTGAGTTGATTGTACCTTTCAACCTCTTACAGCAAGAAATCTGGACAAAAGCACAAATAATGGGGGGGGGGGGGGTACAAAGGCCAAAGAATAGGGAGACTTTTCAAATATTTCTCTTGTAAACTTAGAAAGTTGCTAGAATAACAGGTCTTGCATTAGCATACATTTTCTGAAGGATATGAAGTCTGAAAATCAAATTCCTGGTATTATTTTCTGACTTCAGTCTTCAATAATTTTCCAATGATTTGCCAGAAAACTACAATTTTATGAGAAACAAACCAAAAATATGAGTAAAAAATTTGGGCATTCTGTGAAAATATGGACAGTTGAGAGGTAGAGAGTTGATATATTCCTTAAATATCTATTTCCACCCTTTTGTTATTAGAGTTGATATATTTTTTAAATGCTTAAACCTCTGAGAACATTTGATTTATTTTTGCTTTTAAATTACTGGAAGCCATCTCTTGTACCAAAGCTGAATCTTGAACTGCGTTTTGCTGAACAGCTGCAAGACCTTTACCAGCGAGTGCTTTCCTTCACCTTTTCTTATTGATTTTTTTTCTGGTTCTTTAAATTTCTTCTCTGTTGGCATACAGGGAGACAGTAACTAAATTTTACCCAAAATGACATTTTTACTGGCTGTTATTTCTGCTTTCACTATGGAAAAGCTGAAGTTAAGCCACTGATCAGTGTGCAGCCATTTTGGAAGTCCACAATGCCCAGAATTCCTGAGCGCAGAAGTTGAGAGGTATGTTTTTTTTTTTTGAGTGGACAACCTCATCTGGTTTTCAAGTATTGAACGATAGTTTAACAGTGCACATGGTTGACGAGCCAGTAATATTTGCACAGCTGGTAAATTTGTTTTTATGATATGTTGTTACTTATTTTAACAGCTCTTTGTGAGACCTGAAATACCTGTTTTGATTTTTAGAATGCTTGTAATGGGGTTGTAGTCTCATCAAGTATTGAAACTGAATGTTTTGATCTTAGAGGCCTACTCCATGAACTAGACTATCTCTGTTAATTCTGAATTACCAGTAATGGGGCTATAACTCCTGCTATGAGTGCCATGAACATTTTGCTCAAGGTTTGAAATATATGTTGTAGAGCAGAATTAGTACCCATGAATTCCATTGTCCTGTGGCAGGTGTTAAATAAGCACTGTACAAGCCTTTTCTGAGTCTTCCCTAGGCTACTAGTCCTGGTGCTCTCTAGGACACTTTTTTTGTCTGAACGTCCACAGCTATTTAAATATGAATTTATGTACATATTAAGTTATTTATAGCAACTGCTCTGGTCTGAAATTGTATGAGCACATTACAGGTGTAGTTCAGGTAGAGAACTTTCAAACTACTTACAAGGGAAACAAAACATGGGTTAAGAACATTACAAAGTTGTACATAAGCAAAGCAGACATTATATATGACTGTGATAGATTAAGACACATTGTACTTTTTAAGAAATGTGAGGAATTACAGCATGTGAACAATCATTAGCAGTCAAGTTAAAAGATTAAGGAGTAAATGAAATAGGCACTGAAAGTAAGGTGGGGAATATTGACTTGTTGAGGAGCTAAAGATAAGGGGTTTGCAGTATGTGCTATCATCGAGTGAGTACATCTGGATGGAAACTGCTATATGATCCAAGTGTTCTGGTAAGTGTACACCATTTAAATGGCCTTATTAGTTGGGCATTTGTTCTTAAAAAAGAGTTGTGTATGCCAGCAGCAATTGGGAGGCATAGATACAATTTTGGAATTGCAGTCGGAGCATTAACTTTATAACAATGGTGTGTATTATAGTTCAGTTTGTTGGCAGATCTGAAGATGCTTTTATAAGCAGTTTATAGTTTTGTCCTGGAATAAGCAGTGATTTGAGAGGATGATTATTTCATCTATCCATCATTCCATCCTCAAATCCTTTTTCCCATTTTGCACTTGGGGTCTGGGTGTCATTTTCACAGGTTCATAGATTCATAGGTGTGTACTAGTCTAATGGCCCTGGACCCTTTACAAGCCTAGTCCATAAGATTACCCTGGCATCATGCCACCCGACATTAGTTCCCAGTGCCTCTGATCCCTGGGGTGAATTTTCTGTTTCCCATCCACTCATCAAGATTTCTCTTGAAGAGGGCCAGCGAGGTACTCTGTTTGACATGTATGGGAAGTCGATTCCATAGCATGGGCAGTCTCTGGGTTATGAACCTGTCCCTCCAGCATGTTCTGTTGATTGTGGTAATGAGGTTGAGGTCTCTGGAGCATGTGGTGCAGAGGGATTGGGATTTCTTTAGATGGAGCATTTCTAACAGAGGTGGATCAGACATGGCTTTGTAAGTCAAGCAGAGATCACCTCTAAGTAGGCAATATGCGACAGAGAACAGTCAGAGTTTTTTGCGTCTGACCATATAGGACAAGCGTTTAAGGCCTGGGATCATCTTTGTGAGGTACTTTTGTGGCCTCTCCAGTTGTTGCAGGTGTCTAGTGAGATACATGCCAAATGGGGCATTGTACTCGACTGGCCTAATGAGGGAAGGGTAGAGGGAGATAATGACCTCTTTCTTCCTGGATGCAAATTCCATAGTAATGAGATGTGCCACAAAGAAGGACTTTCTGACCACAGTGGCAATGTGGTTGTCAAAAGAGTGGTTGCTGTCAACCTGTGTTCACAGATCTCTTATAACGCCTTCTGTGTTCAGTGGGCTACCATTGATGTGGTACTTCATGGGAACCGAGTTTTTCCCAAAGGGGATGACGACACATTTTTTGTCATTGAACTTAAGGCCATGGTTCTGATGCCAGTCGTTGGTCTCAGTGAGGCCTTTCTGCAGGATGTCAACATCACTTGAGAAGTTAATAATAGCTCCCAACTTGCAATCATCTGTGAACTTTGTCAGCCAGAGTCTCTTCATGTTGGCCTGGACTTCAGAGAAGAAGATACCAAACAGAAGAGGACACAGTCTGACTTGGAGTCAGCTACTTTCACACTGTGGATTCCATCTGTGAGCCAGTTTGCAACCCATCTAGTGATACAGGGGTTGATACCTAGCTTCGGGAGTTTTTCTATGAGTCCTGAGTAGGGAATAGTATCAAAGGCCTTGGCCAGATCAAGGTAGGCTGTATGAACCACCTTGCCTTCATCCACAGCTCTGGTGACTGACTCAAAGATGTTGACCAGGTTGAGCAGGCATGATCTACCCTTCACAAAACCAAATTATGTGGGATCCAGAGTATGGAGATTCCCTGTATCCTTGTTTATTAGGTCCATGATGATGCATTCCATAGCTTTGCATATCAGACTCATCATGCTAATGGAGAGATAGTTCCCAGGGTCTGTAGTCACTCCTCCTTTGTGGAGAGTGATGACAGTAGCAGTGTGTCATTCGGTAGGTGCAAAGCCTGAGGTGAGGCTGTGATTGAACAGGACACCCAGGTGAGGTGCCAGTTCACTCTGTAGTTCATGCAGAACACAGCCAGGGATATTGTCAGGTCCCATAGAAGCTGTATTCTTGGCCTTGGACAGTGCTGTTTTAACCTGTGCAGCAGTAATACTGGGTGCCTGGCAATTTAGTGGTATTATGATTGGTTCTTTGTGGTGGAGAGAGGGGTAAAGTTGGCACTGAATCTGCTGGCCAG
The DNA here is from genome assembly GCF_019279795.1 of Protopterus annectens. Lineage (NCBI taxonomy): Eukaryota > Metazoa > Chordata > Ceratodontiformes > Protopteridae > Protopterus > Protopterus annectens. The sequence continues at coordinate 459,990,898 of NC_056733.1, read as the reverse complement.
TATATTGGCAGTATCTGGTGGCTTGGTATAGGAGGTACCATTGTGCAGTAGCTCAGAGCAAATCTGGATATTGCCGTGGAGATTCTTTAGATAATTATAGAAGGCCATGTGTTTGTCTTTACTATTTGCTGCAGTTCTATTTTCATAGCTAGCTTTAGAGGATTTGATGAGGGATCTCAACTTTTTGTTAAGGCTGATAAGGGAGTTTTACCAGTCTTGGAAATTCACCTTATTCTGCATCAGTTTCTTCCTTCTATTGTAGAGTTTATTTATGGCAGAGGACCACCAGATTGGCTTCCTGTTTTTGGAGGAGAGCATCATTGTTCTGTTGGGTATGGTGAGATCCATGCTTTTGTGTACGTGTTCGTACAGTGCACTGGTGTATGATTAGGAGGTCATGCAACTATTCTCCATTTGCATGGGTGCCGTGAAGTAAGGCACCTCTGTTTTTAGGAGCCCCAAGTTAGCCTTGGAGAAGTTTTTCATGATGGTTACCATTGCAGGGGTGAGGGGGGGTGGGGGTGGGAGGAATGTCAATATCCAAGGTAATTAGTTTGTGGTCAGATCTAACCAGAGAGGAGTTGACTATTGGTGTAGAGCAACAGCCGCCCATGTTAGTAATGACCAGATCAAGGATGTGGCTACCTCTAGTGGGGGTAAAAATGAGCTGGTCCAGGGTATTGGAATTAATAAATTCCAGGAAATGTTGGGCAAGTGTACTGGTACATGAGTAGTTTTCCCAGTTAATGGAGGGGTAGTTGAAGTAGCCCAGTACGAGAGTGTTAGGTTGGACCTTAATATTCTCCAGGGTGCAGGAACATGGAGTGTGAGTCTTGGGACATGGTTGGGGACCTATAGCAGACTAAAACCCGAGTCGCGTCTTAGCCAATGTTAGCTGCACCTGAAGTATCTCTGATGCATTATGTTGGGCTATCAGTCTGGAAGTGTGTGCATCCTTTATGAATATGGAAACACCACTGCCTTTTGAGCTTTGGTCCAAGTTCTGGGGCCGAAAGGTGTGGAATGAGTTATAGCCTGGTAGTGCAGAGGTGCTTTCTGCTGCTTTGAACCAGGTCTCTGTGTTAGCACAAATGTTGATGTTCTCCATTTTAAGGAGTGCTTCGAGTGAGTGCATTTTTAGATTTAGACTTTTAGTATTGAGCAGCATGACCCTCAGATTGCAATTGTTTGTAGTTGTTATAGTGGTAATTTGGTCTTTAAAAAACAACCTAGAAAAGGCACTATAGGGGTGGCAAGAGCCTTGGCAAGTATCCAGAAGCCCAGGGGTATCAGATGGAGGCCATCTCTGGCAAAGCATCGAGGTCTGTCAGTCATGTCATCCCAGGCAGACAGATACTGGATCCCCTTAGAATGACACCAGAAGCTTAGCCAATTGTTGAAAGCAGTCATTTTCTGCTTGTACTGTGGTATCATTCTGGGTGATGGTAGGATGCTACTCAGGGCTAGGTTCATACCTGCCTGGGCTACATAATCTGAGAGCTCCTGCATGTCTCTTTTCATGTAGTCCAGGGATGTACATCTCAGGGCATTCACACCCACATGTACAATGACAGAGTCATATTTGTACCTATTGTTGAGGAACCTGAGTCCGTGCATTATGTGGGGGATCCTGACTCCTGACAGGCAACTGGCTGTTACTTTCATCTTATTCAACCTAGTGAGTGGGACATCAGTGTGCCTCACTATCGAGTCACCTGTGACTAGTGTGTTGGGCATGCTGTTTTTGCCTTAGGGTCTTTGGTTGAGAGGCACACTATTTAGGAGAGTTATGTGTCTCGTGATTAGTGTTGTGTTGTGGTGGTCAAGTAGGTTTCTGACTTGGAGGCCTCTGCTGTTTGAGTAGATTTTTATTGAGAGCCTCCATGGAGATGGGTGTGTGGTTTGTGTTTTTATGTGAAGGCAATGCTGGTGTGTGTTCTGGAGAGCTATGTGTTCCATGTGGTGTGGTTCAAGTGTTGACCTTTTCCTTTTGACCAGCTATTCAGGTCTTGGCTAGAGAGTGCGTGGCTTCCAATTTGGATATATAAGTGCATCTCTTGCAAGTCTGAGTATTAGGATGTAAGAGGAGAGGGTTGTCAGTGTATATGAGACAGTTTCTACATTGCCTCAGGATGGCCAAGTTCACCAGGTTAATAGGAGAAAGCACAGGGAACTGACCTGTAGACATGCCTGGAGGGGTAGGCATTAATCATAAGTACTGGAGCTGTTTCCTTGTAGAACTTTTAGTGCTGGTAGCACTTTTGTGTGCTGCAATAATTGCTACAAGAAGTCAGATAAAGTGCTAGACTAATAAGCTAGTAAAAGTGCAGTTGAGAGAGAGAACTAGCAGATCTAAGGGAAAAATTGAAGACCAGACCTTCTGACACCACTCAGAAGATTACAAACAGTCCTGGATACAGCAAATCTGTATCTGGACTAGACTAGTTACAGGAAAGGTGGGAAACAAGTGCAAACATGGGCTTTTAAACCAGTTGAAAGAGATGGAAAAACTGCCGAAATGGCCAATAAACTACAATTTCTGGTCCAGAAACCACTCATCTTGTGGTAGATAGGCTACCTAGTGCTTACCACCTCCACTGATAAGCTAGAAGGCTTCCCTCCATCACAGAAAGGCTTGGAGGGGCTCAGAAGCTTACAAACCATCCTGGATACAGCAAATCTGCATCTGGACTAGACTAGTTACAGGAAAGGCAGGAAATAAGCTTAGAATTCTTTTTTTTTTTTTTTTTTACAGAAAAGCAGCTAAAACAGCACTAAAACAATTCAAATGCAGTGCAAGCTAGAACACTTGAGTTGTAGCAATATTATAGCAAATACAGTTTAAGTAAATACAAGGTGACAATCACCTCGAGTGAAGGTTTACACCACCGGGTGGCTAGTCCTACCACAGAGGATAATTATTTCATATAGTACTTTAAAGTTTAGAACTGTTTTACCAGTCATAGAGCAGTTTGTAGGGATAGAAGACTGTTTAGCCTGCAGGTACAGTTATGCCGTATATTGACTCTGGAAGCTGCAACTGCACAGTCTTTGAAGAAGGCAGTAAATTTGTTGTCGCTGAAAGCTCCTTAGTATTGTTAACCAGCTGGGTAAGAGTTCCATCTGAGGCACTGATATTTAACTGTCTGTATTTAGGTTTCTGGCATAAAGATAGATTTTATCTGCAGTAATAAAAAGGCCAGAATAACCAAACCAATATTATAGGACATTGTTTTATGATGGATACCTGTACTTCACTTTGAATTGTACAGACTCTGAAATGGAATGTATGCTGTACTTGTCTAGTCATAAATGTAAAGATTATTTCCTTTTAAAGTCCATCTCAAACTATCTCATTTCTGGAATTTCTATAGTCATACCAATAGGATTTCCAACTGTGCTGTTAGAATGATATAATAGGTAGGGAACAGTACCATGAAGTTGGGTTTAGTTTGGGCATTTTTTTCCTTCTGGTGCTACTTTCCTTCAATATATCTGTCATTTTGGGACACAGTGCTTCATTGGAAATGTAAGATAGCATGCTGACCACAGTAATTAAATATACACAAAGTTTCCAGAAGATGCCCTTCAAAAGGGGATTGCAGAACCTTATATGCATACTGAGTGAGGTAGAAAGGATAATTACAAGTACTGTATTGGAATCGTATGGAGTCCAAGTGAGGAAGCTATTTCAATAAATAAACATCAGTAGGGATGCTTTTTGAATGAAAGGGTAATATGAAACTCTGAAGTTTATTGCCAGAGTAGAGCAGTTCACAGTGAAATATGGCTGCCATACTATTGAGATGTTCATTTGAAATGCTATTAAATTTAGATGCAAATTATTACAATTTTAATGTTATGTATTTAATCATGCCCAGATCCCAAATCGAAGAGGGCTGCACATGATAACATTGATGTAAATTTGTATCTACCCATCCACTCATCATGACCAACCTTAGAGGCAGATAAAGTGGCATATTGCTTGACATGTAGTGGTAATGTATTTCATGGGCTGGGAATATGCTGAGGCAGGAACCTGTCTCGCCAATGAATCTTGATTACTTGTTGGATAAATTTAGGTTCCTAGTATGGGTGTTTGTAAAGCAAATTATTTTGTGAAAAATGGGAACCAGAAGAAGTGTCTGTGTACCAGTAATTAACTAAGAACCACAAAGTAGCGCATAATATGATTTGCAGGCTACGGAAGCAAAACATGCTAAATATTGTCTCTTTAAAAGACCTTTAACATTGATTCTCAAGTTAAGAGCTTTTGTCCCAACCATGAATAACATAGGGACTTCATCAGTGCTAGTCTTACTGTGTACAACTTTGTTTTGTGAAAAAATAGGAAATGAGATAGGATTAGGTCTTCCATGGCTCAAAAAGTGCGGCACAGGTCACCTTGGAGCAGTGCTAGGCTTCTTAGTATTAGGGAAGTTGTGCAATCTATTGAGATAGAAATGACCAAGTTATATTTGCTGAAATATAAAAGCATCTCAATGACCCAGGATGGAACTGTTTCAACAAAGGGAGGCAAATTAATTGTCTAAGGGTACTAATAATGATTTTAATATACTTAGATTTACTACCGCATATGGTACCAATACCTTTAAGGTTAAATCAGCTATTCAAAATCATTGGCATATTTTAAAAATGATCCTTTTTTAGTCAGTTCTTGGACAATAATTGTCACTTTAGTTTCCATAGAGATAAAATTGAGGGTGAACATTTGTCTAGTTTCAAAAGAGTTTTTAGTGTCTATCATGGATATCTACTAGAACACTGACAGGGGAGTACATTTTGTAGACATTGTATTTACTGTAAGTTTTTATCCAGAACTAAATCGCTTACCTCTGTTAATACTTCTAGAGTGCATAATATTCACCATCTAATTACTTGTTCTAGTGAATGGGTAGTGTTTTTGGTTGTATGTCAGTGTGGATCATTTTATGTGGGACAGACATCAAGAGCGTTTAAACAAAGACTTGCACTTTATATGAGTGATATTGTAAATGCTCACAAAGTGCTTTGTATAAACATGTCTTACAACATAATACTGCACATTATATTATTTTGGGTATATATTTAGTATTGGGAGAAGGACTGACTAACTTACAGAAACATAATATTTTGTCAAGCAAGGAACGCATGTGGATTATTAATTTGAGAGCATTATTTAAACCTGGACTCAATGACCATTGGTAAAGAGTATATTTCTGATGATATATTAGGTAACAATTTGGAATTTACTGTTATTTTTAGAAGTACTTATTCTGTATGGATGTTTTTATATATTGGGCACTTTAGTTATTTATTTTTTGATTTATCTATTTTTTGACTTGTTTCATAATTCATTTAAAATATAGTGGTTTGTCAGTGGGTATGATTTGCACTACACCCTTAATTATATGCTTTATTTAGAGATTAAGTCATACTTTTTTGTCTCACACTGATGACCCCATGCAATGAAACTGGTCTGTTTATGACTTTCTGCATTAAACCTGCAATACAGCTTTATTAGTGCTTATTTTTTGTTGGTTTGCAATTATGCATTTATGGTACAAATGTCTGCTGGATATAAATTATATTAGCTGATTTTTTACAGTGGCTTGTATTGAATTTGTATGAGTGCTGGAGTGGATGCTTTTTGTTTACATTTCTCTATTGCACTTAGGTTTTGTGCACCGTTCAGTTTGGAGGTGTGTGTGTGTGTGTGTGTGTGTGTGTGTGTGTGTGTGTGTGTGTGTGTATATATATATATATATATATATATATATATATATATATATATATATATATATATATATATATGGGGGTGCTGTGCCCCCCCCCCCACATAGGTAGGTTTAATTTGCTTTGGATTTAATTTATTTTTTTATATTAGCCAAGCGGTTACTTACCTGGTGTTGAAAGTCGGTGTTCCGGGAGGTCGGTGATATGCATTTGTCTGCTTTTTGGTATTGGTGTTACGAAAGTTGGGTAAGTGGGATTTTGGTCTTCTAAAGTAGACATATATATATATATATATATATATATATATATATATATATATATATATATACATATATTTATATATATATAAAATGTGTGTGTGTTTGTGTTTGTATATGCGCTTTTTTTGCTTCCTACTTTTTAGGTAAGCTGTAGCTTGAAAACAATAACCATAACACAGAGTATTATGACAGGATCTCCGATCATAACTAGCTTGTCATGTGTTCAAAACATGGATGTCAAGAAATTAACCTGAAGACCAAAGCTTAAGAGGGGAATCTTGACATCCATTTTGAGAAGACAAATCAACTGAGTTATAATCAGATAGACTTAATTACAGCTGGTTGCAGTACGTGGACTTTTACCTGATTCCATATACTACAAAAGTCACAGGAAAAAAGTGTAGAAGTACTTAGCATTTTGTATCTTTGATTGTTGTAAAGCAGACAGTAACCACCACAGAATAACACTGGGAGGTGCAAGCAGCTTTGAAAGCGGTTAAACACACCATTCAGCCAAGTGTTTTAAAAGCTATTTGTACCTTCTGACCCTTCTGTGGTGACCACTGTTTGCTGTTAACACTCTGGCATAAGACTAGAACATAACAGCATCAAGAGGTGCTTAATAAAAATTCAATAAAGATGTCTTTTCACCAGTTTTGGAGCCCATTCGTGGCACACCAAGCACCTCATAGGCATTAAAGCAGCTTATCAGCTCATTACTTGTAAGATAGAGCAGTTAAAAAAATCAAAATACTGAAGTACAGAAATGTGACTATGGTGCTACATCAGACTAACTTTACTTTGTAAATAGGAATATGCTGGCAGAATTCATTTTGCAGAATACAAATTCCAGATGTCATTTTTAAGGAAATATAACAATGGGCTGATTTCATGGAGCTGACAGTTCTTACATGTTAAGCTCTGGATACAGCATCTGAAAAAAAATATTTAAGTGGAAAATGCATAGAAAGATTTTTCCACCTTTTATTTTGCCCCCTTTGGTTCCCTGGTACATTACTCTGTCTGGCTTGCACTGTGACTACCTCCTGTTCTTAACCTCACTCACAAGCCCAATGCTACGTCCTGCTGAGCAGAGGCATGGGATTTTATAATCTCATCACTGTGTGTGACCACACCTGTGGGGGTTGGTCATTAATAATTCTGTCCAGCTTATGTACTTTGGGGGCTGCATACCTGCAATCACTGTAACTAAAGGGTGAGTAGTGAGAGGAGGCAAAGTGCGTAGCAGGCCTTTCTATGCTTTTGAGGCAGCTTGTTCTCCTCATTTTCCTTCAGCAATAGTGCAAGGCCTAGAAGCATGAAGTGATGATTAACATGTCCTCCTTCAGCTCAGCTAAACTGACCAGCCCCATGATGAAGCTCTCTTTATACTCTAACTTGTGTACAGCTAGCATCTGTCTTCTGGAATAGCTTTATAGCCACCCCATTATTTCTTATAATATTTATACTGTTTTTAAACATGATACTTTTTATAGGAAACTGTTCAGTTTGTCCACAACAATGTTGAAGTAATATTTTGGCACATCCTTGTGTGTCTTTCTTCTCCTGTTTTCAGATTGTGTCCTCTTATTTACATATGTTTTTTTTCCTAACAGAATATCCTGTCATTTTGAATGTTAGTGATCCTCATTGGGTACATGAAATGTCTGTGTGATTTCTACCATCACCTCCTTTCACTGGTCGTTCAAGTGTGAACATGTTAAGTAGGTTCTAGTAACCTTTCCTTATAAAGTACATGACACAGGCCCTGCACTGCCTTTTTAGATATTCCTTGAAGTTTCAAAATTTTTAATATCCTTGCTTAGATGACACCACCAGAACTCTGCTCAGTGCCCCAGATGGTATGTCGGAGTTATCTTTATGGATGAGCTATAACTTCCATCTTTGTACTGGAAATACTTCTTTCTGCATATAGATCCACCTTTCTTGTTACTTTCTCTCAGTAATTTTCTACATGTATGTTATAGGAAATATACACCCTGAGGAACCTCACAAGTCAGAGCTGTCAGCACTTCACTCATAATCTATAACGTGTCCCTGGGTTATTCCTCCCCTCCCTGCATTGCTTTTATTTTTGTTTATATTAAGTTTAAGCTGCCATGGACAAGATCAGCCCTGTAATTCTGCCAAGTCTTTGCTCGTCCTGTCCACTTCCTGTTGTGTCCATTCTGTTTCAAATCATGGTATTATCTGTGAATTGCTGCAGCCCTTATCATGGCCCTTTGACAGTATCACTGACATAAATATTAATATTGACTGGTTCCAGAGGGGTCCTCTTTGAGAATCCACTTGTAGCACACTTTACCTACTGCTGATGTCATTTACCATCATTCATGGTGACTTGCTGTGAAGTCATCTACTACCCTAGGAAACCCTCTTCTGTCTATTCAGAGGTCTGTCTAGCTTAAGCATGTTATTAAACTTTGCATATACTATGTCAAATGCCTTGTTAATACTCAGGCAGCCAACATAGGATAATAGGATTATAGGATCATAGAAGGTTACTAGGCTAATGACCTTAGGGCTCTCTTACAAGCCTAGCCATGTTTTACCCTTATTTCTATGATCAGCACCTATCATCCCTGTTCAAGAGGTATATAGGTGGAACCCCTAGGGTGAATTTATGATTACCAATCAAATCATCCAGATTGCATTTGAAGAGGGCCATTGAGGTGGTCTGCTTGATGTGAAGTGGGAGTTTGTTCCAAAAATTCATCTGTGAGACAAGTCTGTCCCTCCAGCAGGTTCTATTAATGTTACATAACACATTAAGACCATTAGAGTGAGTAACCCATGCACCATTTCACTTACGGATATGCAGCATTTCTACAAAAGTAGGGTCAAATATTGCCTTATATGCAAGGCAGAGATCACCTCTGAGTATTCTGTATGAAATAGAATAAAGTGACAGTAATCTCAGATGATCCTTATAGGACAGATGTTGAAGTCCTTGAATTTTTCCTTGTGAGGAACTTTTGTGGTCTCTTCAATTGCTGCAGGTGCTTGGAATGGTACACACAAAAAGGGGCACTGTTCTCAATTATTGGCCTGATGAAGGAAGAGTACAGGGAGGTCATAACTTCTTTTTTCTGGAGGCAATGCCCTTACTTATGAGATGAGCAATATAGAATGCCCTTCTTACCACTGTGGAGACATGATGATCAAAGGTAAGGGTGCTGTTAACCTGTGTGCCCAGGACTCTCACCATTGAGTGTGTACTTAAGGTGTTGCTATTGATGTGGTAGTTAGCAGGAACATCGCTCTTCCTGAAAGGGATGATAATACATTTTTTTACATTGAGTTTAAGGCCATGACTTTGGCACCAGTTATTTGTTTGTGCAAGACCCTCTTGTAGGATGTTGACATCGTTTGGAGATTCTATGACTGCTCCAAGTTTTGTTAACATCCCCAAAAGAAACCTGGTTTACTGGTTTTATTACTCAGTTAGAGTGGTAAATTCTTAGAGACCTCTTTCTGTTATGCAGTGTTTTTAAAACTTAGAAAGCTATGCCCAGATGATGAATTTACAACATTCTGTGGAGAAATAAGTAGCACATTGTTATAAAGTGGATCTGACATTCAGTTATTACTGCAATCACATGTTAAAGCTTTGCAGAGGAATGTCTCTGTTAACAAAAAAAAAAAAGATTTAAAGGAAGGCGTTTATTTCTGCATTCATCATGTCCCTTTTTGTGGATTTAATGGTTGACATTGTTATAAAATATTGGAATGTTTTTAGTGACTCAGTACTGAGGGGAGTTCCCCAACTTAAAGGATGCATAACAGATATGCTGTGGTGTTTTCCCAATAATGCTCCTGCTGTAGGTGAATTGGACACTCTAAATCGGCCCTAGGTGTGAGTGTGTGCCTTCTGTGGAAGGTTGGGCACCAGGCTGGCAACTCGATACTGTAAAAAAACTCCACTGCCAATCATGAGCGGACAGGTGGTCCGCTGTGGCGACCCCTAACTGGGAAAAGCTGAAAGAAGAAGAAGAAGAAGATGAAGAAATTGTAGAAACAGGAATTTGCACTTATTTCATACTTTCTGTTTGCCAGAATGCTGATTATAGTTTTAAATGCACATTTCTTACAAACATCTTGTTGTTAATGGCATTGGCAACTCCCATACATGGCTAGTAGTGTATGCTCGTAGTAATTCTTGCAAGGTATTACACATAGCATACATTTATTAAAATTAGATTGTACATAACTTGCGTACATAAGGGAGATTAGAAATAATTCTGAAACTAGGGCAGTGGCCCAGTATTTTTAGCTTCAGTATAACTGTTAAGGATGAACTTTTTCTTCTTCTTTCTTTTTCTTCATTTTTTATTACAATGTCCTAAATACCACATACTGTTTTTTAGTACTATATTAGTAATGAAATATTTGATGTGACCCTAACTCATTCCCTCCAGTACAGCTGTTTTCGGTGTGTACCTTTAACTTCCAGTTGGTGTGGCTTGAACCTTTCAAAAATGAAGTTATCACCTTACAGTTCTAACAATTACTCACTGGCAGAGGTTAAATGTCAATACACTTGTGTCTGCCATCATGTATGCTTCAAGATAAAACATTCTGATACTTTGTATGTAGCATGGTTTTGTAATTATTACTGCAAATATGAACAAGCAATATTTGACGGCTAGAGGCACAGTAGGAGGTAACTGTAGAAGTGCCTGGAGATGTACTCGGCTGCAATGAGATTGTGGCAGTTAGACGTGTCTTCTCCTTGCTTTTCTATAGGTAGATTTGAAGTGATTGTTTCCACTTGATTGTTTACTAAATGTTAGTGTTTTAACTAAGAAGGCCAAGAGGCTTAGGTACCAGTTCCTTTCTGTACAATAAAGTGCTTTTACTTCCTCAACAGAAATAAAGTGCATTGGAACCTTTGTTTATTCTTCTATCCATATGATAGGAATTCAACTTTTGTTTAGCTCTTCTAAATTAGTCAGATATGATTGTCAAATTTCTGTGTTGCTTGGGATCTGCAATTGTTCTCCAGCTATTGATCATTTTTTACTTCATTAAGGTATTCAATTTCTTTAGCATAGAGGACAGACTACTTCATTTGTTATTCCCTATTTCTGACCTGTACACACTCTTGCAATTTAGAATTATGTTTGCATTCATCCTGTCCTAGGAACCATCCCCCTTTCCCACCGTTAATGAGCCTTGTAAGTGTTAATTCATCTCTTGGATTCATTAGAGTGTTGGGGGAATACCAATTTGGTAACATTTCCTTATCTGTATTAATTTTTAAAATCCTTCAAGGCCCTTCATGTAATTGAGCTTGGATCAACTACATCAGCTCACGAGTTCTGCCTTTTGCAGTTAGTACCCCATCATTTACCTTTGCAAATACAATGCAGATGAAGCCATTCAATATTTTTATGCTCCCTTTTTATTACCTGTCCATACTTCATCCACTTTGTTAGGGCTCAATGAGCCTCCCAGTTTTCAGTATGTTATTGAATTTACCTCGTGTATGTTTTATCACCCATTCAATCACCACAATGTGTAGTATTTTATATATATATATATATATATATATATATATATATATAAATGATTGATCTACTGGTCCATTCATTCCTCATGGAGCAAGAGCTGGTCCAAACCTGTTTGTTCCCTTGAGGTAAGAGTTGATTGTGGAGCTGTCATCTGGGCAGCAAATCCTTTCATAGGTTCATAGGTTCATAGATTAGTACTAGACTAACTGCCCTTGCAAGCCATTTTAAGCCTAGTCAGTTATCTCTTGTGAGACTCAAACCATGTATCTTGTGTTTATAAGGCAAACACCTTAACCATTAGGCCACCTTTCACCTGGGAATGAAATGGGATTCTGCATCACCATGGAAGGACTTCCTATGCTCCAGGTACAGAGGTCTGCCCACTCAATGACATGTCTTTACAAGGGCTATTGCACAAGCTTGGACAAACCCACCCCAGAATATATTCTTATGGGAACGGACTATCCCAGTCCCCTGGAGTGCTAAATGATCACAAAAAGAGGAGCCACAAGAACAATCCTTCCTAGGTGAGTGCTCCAACATAAGTTGCAAGTCTTTGAACCCCCCCCCAGCTCTTTCAGCTTCAGAAGCTGCTAACTGATCTTAGGTTGCCTTGATCATATTCAGTGCTTTATCCTGCTTCGCCACAGAACTAGAGATACGGTTTACTATTTTTGTCTGTTTGCTTATCCAGTTGTTTAGTGTCTCCTATAAATTCTATTTCCTTATGCTTCCTAAATGCCATGCTCTTTTCTTCTCAACCTTTTAAGTAACTTTTTTTGAGAAGTGCACTGTTTTTTTATTCTTGTCTTTTGCTTTGCTGATATACTTCAGTCTTGTGTTGTCTGTAGGATAGCAGTCTTTGTTTTGTTCCAATTTTCATTCATCCTTTACACTTCTCTGTGTCTGGTTTGTGATAGCTGCATTTCTACACTGCCTCTTCATCTTGATAACTTTAGCATAAGTCTAGTATGGTACTTGTTGTATGACTGATCTATTAAACATTTACTAAAAGTCATATGGTAAATTAGTCACTGTTTCTTAGCTATCTACTCAGCCCACATATCTGAAATGATTTCTTCTGCTTAATTTGTGAATACCAGTTACAGGATCAATGTCTTGTTATGAATTGCACAAGTAGCTGTTTCACTCTTTCCATATGTAAGGTATTGATAAAAGGTCTGCTCCAGAATATTTGCTCATTAAATGCCTCTCAGCACTCACGTGGCATATTCAAAGCTGTCTGTTATTTTATCTATTTTTCTACCACACTAATGATTCTGATTTTCATATATATGTTTTCTTCCTGGGTGGGGCTTTGTAAATAGTACAAACTCTGCCAGAGTTGCCTTTTTCTGCCTCTCGTATAATCCAGAGCACTTCTTCCTTGATCGTTTAGTAGCTCTGTTGACTTTTTATGTTCTAGCTATTCCCTTCTGTGTATTGTAGAATTTTTTTAAAGTCCCAGTCATGAGTTTATGTATTTTGTTCAGTGCTCAAGTAATAGATATATAGGTTGCATGACAATTTGTTGACTAGTTGTACAGTGAAACTCATAATACTGAATGTAAAATTTTGAAATGTCAAAATGTTGAAACTTTACAATGTTGAACCCAAAATACCTGCTAACAACATACACATACTATATACATCACTGTACCAGAAAACAGTCAAACAACAATTACTATTACTCATCCATTAGTGAAACTTGGAAACCAACATTAACAAAAAACTTGCAGTGGGGGGGGGGGGGCAAGTCCATTTTCTACACATGGAGGGGATATAGGTATTTTGATGTATACATTTTAATATTTCAGTATTTTGTCATTTCAGTGTTGTGCATTCAGTATTATAACTTTCAGTAAATTGACATGGACCAGTAAGTATACATCTACCTATCTATCTATCTATCTATCTATCTATCTATCTATCTATCTATCTATCTATCTATATCTGTCTATAGCATTTTGTGTTACTCAGTCTGTATATTTCTTTTTTAACACCCTTATTGAATTGTCACTTGACATAGGCAAACTTACATTTATATAAACAATCAAACCATATTAACAAATTCATATTTGCAAACATTATATATCACATATATTGTTATATATCCTATAATGTATGCATCAATGCATATATTATTCAATTCCTGCCTTGCCTTAAACCTCATTCATCCTCTAAAACATTTTTCTGTATGTATTGCTCCCACAATTTCCATTGTTATATGTAATTTACTTCTATCTTTTCTAAAGATCCCACTTCCTGTTTTTTTATCTCTGCTACAATATTGAATACATCAGGTATGGTTGGTTCAGTTTTTGATTTCTATTTTCTAGTAATTGCTTTTTTATCAGCCATCAGAATTAAACTTAACAAGGCCTTACTTTGTCTAGACAATTCAGATCCTGTACCCAAGCTCTAAAAAATAATTTCCTTAGTTACACTCATTTGCTCACCCAGAGTACTCTGTAGGAAATTTTTAAAGTCTGCCAACTCATTACACTCCCAAACCATATCTTCCCAGTAAATTTTTTCTTTCACACATCCATTTGCCATCTACCTGAGGAAAAGTTCTTTGGAGTCTGCTTGGGGTATAAAATTATCTCTGCAAAGACTTCCAGACAATAATCCTACGTCTTTTAGATTTTGTTGCATATTTGGGAGCCATACATATGTCCTTCTATTGTTTTTTTGTGAATTACATATCTAATCTCTCTTCCTAATATTTTCTGTCCTCTTCTGATTAATTCCTATAGTTCTTGTGCAATATTTATATGCCCTACTAATTATCCCTTTTTAACTTCAGCTTCTGCTCTAGATTTAACTAAGAACTCAACCAGTGAAGGCCTTTCATTTAGGATTTCCCTATCACTTTCTCTTTGTCCATACTCTGATATCAATCTCTGATAGGGAAGGAGTCAGCAGTCTGCAGTCCAAATGTCTTGTTGGCCTCTTCCCTTTCTTTTGCTAATTATTTGTTCCCAATACCTTGGCTGTTTTGCCAGCATCCTCCAGTAAATTCCAGCCCTCTCTTGTCTAGTCTCTGTACCCCTAATTGCAGTCACCCCTGTTGGCAGAATCTCATTTATCCATTTCTGCATTAGCTTAGATCTTAACATACTTTCTGCTACTTTATGAATATAATATCTTTTTTAATTTCTCCAAATCTTTTGGATTTCTAATACCTTGATGGGAATGGACATCATTCCTAAGTCAAAGTATGATTAAAATTCATGAAATTAGTATTGTTTCACTCTTTGATGTCAGCCAGAAGTGCTCTTCGCAGCACCCGCAAATGTGCCCAGTAATAACTCCTTCTGCAATTCATATGGAGTTACATGTATTGGTAGCATATCTAAATATGACTGTAGACTCTTTTTTTTATAAGACCCGTTGCTCCTACTAATATTAGAAGTATCTGGGCATCTTTCTTCCACATTGCTCTCATTTCTGCTTGCAAATCCTGATATTTATAACTTTGTTTCTCTCTGTACAAAGGACACTGTAGTCACTGGGTGTAGCAATTTCAATGATCAATGCTACTTTTGTCTTCTTTTCTTGGACCGTTTTCTATCATATATCTTTTGAACTGCTGGTAATGGATTATCCCATGTGATGTCGACTTCATAATTTTCTATGATTCTTTATGGCTTATGTTTCCAGTGTTTTTCAGCCACTTCAGTACCATAATGTTTGCACAATCCCCAGTGCAACAGTCTCGCCCCATTATTATACCTTTCAATATACAGTCCTTCCGCCATTAGTATGTTGCAACCAGCAATGAGGTGTGCAACTGTTTCCAATTCTGTTTTGTAAAACCTGCATTTGTCTGTTTCCCCTACACATTCAATGTTGTTGTTGTTGTGTCTTTCGGCTTATCCCGGTTAGGGGTCGCCACAGCAGAACTCCGGTCCTCTAATGTTTGGTAGTGGATTTTTACATGCCGAGTTACCAGCCCTGGCACACAACCTTCAACAAAGGCACACCCATTCACGCATGCTTCCACACAGAAGATGCTCTAGCTGAGAATCGCACGCGACAACGCTACTGCAGCACGACTACCACGGGTTCCCCTACACATTCAATGGACTTTGTAAATCAATGTGTACGTAACTTGTGATGCCAATATTAACCTTTTATCCCTTGGTTTGAATTCGCCTCTCTTTAACTATTCCTGCATTCGTTCCTGATCAACATGAGGTTCTTCCAGAAGTTTTCTATACTTGCAACTATATCTATGCATTTTCCACATTTCTTGTCTGATCATCTGGTCTTTCACCTTATATTCTTTCTTTTGTTTTTTGGCACATTCAGTTGCTACCTATTTTTTATCCACTTGTGGTCTGATTTCCATTCCTGCTTGATGCAGATATACATCTGCTAGATTGCGCAGGGAAGTCATCTTAGATTTATTCTCCTCATGTTTCAAAACTTTCACTACATTTGCATCTTGTGAGGTCAGTAGATACCTGTGGAGTCCCAGGATTGCAGATCTGTACATGTAATCAATTTCGAGGAGGCCTTCAGAATGGGGAATACATAATCTTGGTATACACTGATTTTTATAAATCATTTGGTGAGCATGAAGCATCCTTTTTGTTTTCCTATCCAATCTACCCAACACATTCAATCACTCCATAACTGTAAGTTTGGACAAGAAGAGCAAATTGGTTTATAGCTTGGATTTTGTTCCTAGATGTCAATGCTGTTTTCAGGATTAATTTCAGTCTTCTAAAGTACTCCTTACTAAGTTGTATTCACATTTGTTCATGTTTTATTGTTAATCCTTCATCAATTCCCAGATATTTATATACTCCCTCTTGCTCAAATTCTTTTATATCACATGCTTGTCCTAAACTGATGTTTTCTTGGTGCTGCAGTTTTCCTGTTTTAAAGGTTGCTTTTGCACATTTGTCAAGACCAAATGACATTCTTATATCATCTGAAAAAGTTTTGACAACTTGCAGTTGTACTTTCAGTTCCTCATCTGATGAGCTATACAGTTTCAAATCATCGACAAAGAGAAGATGAGAAGTTTTTACACTTTGTTGTTTTCTAGAAGCCAAATTATAGCCATAGCCTAAGATGTTAAGTAGACAGATTAATGGGTTAAGGGCAAGGCAGCATAGTAGCTGTGATAGAAAGTCACCCTGGAATTTCCCTTTGAATTTTTATACCTAGAATAATAATTTGTCCTTTATCATGGCTTAATTGCTAAGTGGTCTGCCACTGTTTCATGGTCACTGTAATATAGTCGATGAGTGTAGTGTGTATCTTATACATTTTTAAGCAGTCTTTTACCCATGAGTGTGGGATTCTATCAAATGCTTTTTTGTAGTCAATCCATGCCATAGTTAAATTCTTCCCCTTTTTACAGTTCTCACTATGAATTTAACAGCAAATTATTTTTTGTTCCATATGACTTTCTTTTATTGCCCTTTAGTTCTATTGCCATAACTGAGTTTTCTTCTAAATGACTATAGACTCTGTCGACATCAATTCTAGTGTATAGTTTATATGTCGTCAGAAGACAAGTTATTGGTCTATACTTTTTAGGCTATTTTGCAAGTTCACTCTTAAGTAGGAGTGATGTTTTTTCTGTTGTTAGCCAGGTTGGTGTCTGTACAAGGTGTGCATATTAATAGTTCTTACTCATGGCTAAATCTTCCTGCAAAGATGCTAACACTTTTAACCAGAAGTTAGATACTGCATCTGGGCCTGGGGTTTTCCAATTAGAGGGGTTTCTTAACTTTGTCTCAATCTCTCTGGCTGTTATTTCAGCCCATTTCATATTCTGTACCTTTAAACTTCTTATTCTTTCTTTTTCTTCAACTATCCATTTAGCATCTTTGTTGTGTTCTGCAGGATCTTTATAGATACTTCTCAAAAATGTATCTATTTCTTATTTTTTTGGTGGTCTTTCAATTCTTTTTACCTTGTTTCCCAATTATCTATAAAACTTTTTTGGGTCATCAATAAATTGCTTATATTGTACTTTTCCCTTATATTTATCTTCGTATTTTCTAAGTTTTTCTACCTGTACTGAAATTTTTAGTTTGTTTTTTGTTGATCTGTTCACACTTCTATAGTCTAACAGTGACACTTCTTGTCTTAACTGCTTTATAGTTTTCTCTATTCGATATTTCCGTGATGGTATTTGATTTCTCCCCTTCCTTTCCCTCACTACCCTGTATTCTTGTGGTAGAACTTTATCAGTTATTAATTTAGCTGCACAGTAATATGTCCTGTTCACTTCTGTTATATCGCATGGATTTCTATGAACTGTCCTAATCACTGTGTTCATTTGTTTTATCAGACTTCTGACATTTTGGGTTTTATTAACCTTCTACAGTCTATTTCTTTCATTGATCTTAATATAGCTGTCTGCGTCTATAAAATCAAACAACTGTTCTCTTACTCATTTTCTTCCAAACTGAGGGTGCATCCTTTGTTTTCTGTTTTCTGTAGGCATTCTATAGAAGGTTCTATAGCATCTTCCTGTGTCTTCAATTTCATCCTGTGCCATCGGTTGCTCTGTCATATGGGAACTCACTGGCCTATCACTCCTCAACATTGACTGCATCAGAGTGTTCACAGTTTCCTGTTCCTTCCCTTGCTGTCTAGCTTCAAGTGAACATTAATTCTGGTTTCCTGTGGAACGCTCCAAATTATCTTCATATGGAGCCTGACTAATTGCATCCTGTTCCACTGGTTTCCCCTTAATTTGGATATCCATTACTCTATCCTATTGTGGTGCTTTCTGAATTAGATTTTCTACACTGAATCCTTCACTTCACAGGTACTCCATAATCTCAGTTTCTATTTCTTTAACTTCTCCATTACTAATCTCCTTTTCTACGTTTCTTCTTTGTCTTCATATTTTTTATATTGTAAAGTTTTCCATGTCTGGATTCCTTTGCCAATATTTCTCTTCAAATATATTTGGTGCTGTTCTTTTTATGTTGGTTAGTTTTGCTTTCTCTTTTGCATAAATCATCATCTCTTTTTGGCTTATCCTGGTTAGGGGTTGCCACAGTAAAACAATGGTCCACAGAATGATTGGCAGTGGAGTTTTATGGTGTCGAGTTGCCAGTCCGGCGCCCAACCTTCCACAAAAGGCAAACACACTCACATGTAGGGCCAATTTAGAGTGTCAAATCCAGCTACAGCATGTCTATGGGATGTGGGAGGAAACTGGAGCACCCAGAGGAAACCCATGTGACCACAGGGAGGACAAGCAGACTCCGCACAGAAGGCACCTCAAACAAGAATTGAACCAAAGGACCTCTTGCTGTGAGGCGGCAATGCTAACTGCTGCACCACCGCTGCCGCCCTGCTCTTTTGCATAAATATTACATCACGTTTAATCTCCTATTCTTTCCCATGTTCATATTTCTTCTTTAGATGTTCCCTGATCTTCCTGCTTCTCCTTAATTGGGAACTCACTTCATCATGCTGTGATGTAACCTGTGTTAGACCTTCTACACCAAATTCTTCACTTTGCAAACACTCCATAACTTCAACTTCTATTTTTTAACTTCTACTTTACTAATCTTCTTTTCTACATTTCATCTTTGTGATATTATTTTTTTATTGTGAAATTTTCCATATCCTGATGCCTTTGCCTGTATTTCTCATCAAATATCTTTAGGGCTGCCTTTTTTATATTGATTAATTTGGCTTTCTCTTTTGCATAAATATTGCACCATATCAAATCTCTCTTTCTTTCCCATGTCCATGGTTTTTTTTTATACTTTTCAAATATCTCTTGGTTTTGTTGTTTATATTTTTGCACTTCCTCAGATGCTTATTTTTCCAAACAGATCAGAGTTTCTGTTATATTCATGAATGCAATTTTTCATTTGAAGCTTCTGACAATTTTTCTTGTGGAAGTATTTTTCTTTCCTCTAATTTCTTTCTTAATCATTTTGTATATCTTGTGTCTGGAAACTCTGGGCTTTTTGCATAATAATAACAATACATAATTTCTTTCTTATCCTCAATAGTCCACTCTATCATCTTTATGGCTCTTCTTTGGGCTATCAGTTTTTGTGATTTTTGTGGAGTGCTCTTTACTTCTACAACAGGGGGGGCATCCTTCCCCTGGGCCTGGCCTAGCTCCATTGTAGGAATGTTTCTGTATGTTGAGGATTTTATACTGTTATTTTTTCCAGTCCTGGCACCAGTGAACCTACCAGGGTTGGGTACTTTTTTATCCTGGATCTTGTGCACCCAGCTATCTCTTTTAATTGTTGATCTTCTTCTGTCCATGCTATATGCTATATAAATACAATCAATATATCAGTGTTACCTTGATAAGATTTTGTAGAAAACAGGGTCCACCTTGTGAAGGTGCTCAGCAAGACTTGAGGATGAATTAAATTTCAGTATTACTACTCTACTTTGCTTGCTGACTTTTCATAATATCCTGTATGACTGTTGTTATTTTCCTTAAGGATCTGTGTGCAAAATCATGTTATTTCCTTATTTCTTGAATTACCCCTACACACTTCAACACCATTCTTTTCCACTTTGAATTGTGGCTTTCTGCTTGTGTTATATATTGGCACATTAACTGTGTAGTTCTAAAATATCCCATCAAATCAGGTAATCCTAAACCTCCTTGTTCTACTGACAGAATCAACTTATCCCACTTGACTCTTGCCAACTTCCCCTCCCAAATAAAATCTTTTATCTCTTTATTAATTACTATTCATAACTTCTCCTCTAGTTGACAAAAATATCCCCAACCTGTGCATAAGACTAAAGGGACTAAAAACATTTGTACTGTTTGTATCTTGCTATCCATATCCATAGGGAAGAACTTCGAGTTTCTCCATTTTTGTATTATCGTTTAAGTAGTCTCTTCCTACATATTCTTAGCTGCTATACCCAAATCCTTTTTAATCCCTACTCCTAAGTACTTCATTTTATCATGCCCCCATTAATATTGCTATTCCTGGACCAATTAATGTATAGGTGCATAGTTTATAGCTATAGCCTTTGTTTTATCTTCATTAATTTTATATTGCAAAAAAATGAAACTGTCTCATAATATTCCACAACAGTGAGATGCCCTTTTCTGGTTCCATCAGGTACAAAATAGTATCATCTGCAAATAAAGTCAACTTTTCTTGAACACCATACCAATTATATCCTATAATTTCTAAGTCCCTTATTTTCTTTGTCAGTTACTCTAAATATAACTTAACAAAGAAGAAAGAGGAAACCCCTACCTGGTTCCTCTGTTCAGACATAACATCAGTGAAGAAGCCTTCCACTTTAATTTTTGCCTCTGATCCCTTATATATCCTTCTAATTAACATTATTATTGTATCAGGAAATGCAAATGCTTCCATTGCCCTGCTCTTAAACTCCCAGCGTACTCTGTCAAATGCTTTTTCTGCATCAAGACCCACCAATAACAGTGGTATTTTCTTATATACTGCTCCCTGTTAATCATTATTGTTCTATTTACATTGTCAAATGTTTGCTTCCCCTCCACAAAACCACATTAGCCCATATCTATCAATTTTGGCATCACCTTTGCCATTCTCTTAGCCATTATAGACATAAACACTTTATAATCATGGTTTAAATTGAAATGGACCTATATGAAGCTAGATCAGATGGGTCTTTACTGTATTTAGGTATTACAGCCACCACATTTTTCCAGGATGGTGGTCCTCCTCTCCTTTTAAAATATAGTTAAAGAAAACCTTTCAGATCTTTATCACTTTCTTCCCTCCTAGCTTCCAAACTTCCATAGCAATACCATCTGTTCCTGGAGCCTTTCCTTTAGATTGGTTATACATCACCAATGTTATCCCATCTCCTCCTATCTTAACTGTTAGTTGTTGAGCCTCATCTATGTCTAACCTTGGCATATCTGTGTCTTCCATAAATATTTTCATTTGTGCTTTTTCTTAATTTTCCCACTTCTCTGCTTTATACAGATTTTCATAAACTTTTCAAAATATCTCTAATACTTATACAAGATCTCTGGTCATTTTTCTTGTTAGGCTCCCTAAATTTGGCAACAACCCCTTCTACTTTCTGTTGCCTACGTTTTTGTACCAAACGTTTTTCTGCAGGCTATATATTTCTTGATATCCCCTCATTGCAGTGACTGCTGAGCATATTAGTTCCATATGGTTTACTTCTACACTGGGTTCTGATAGACAATATTCTATTTACATTTGGTCTTAACCAATGTACTCTTGCATTGTTCTGCAGTAGGGCAATCTATGTAGAGTTTGACAGCCTTTATGGCTTTGTTTTCACATTGTGTGTGACAGACACCACCACTTTGCATACACATTTACTTTTCAGGCTTTATTTTGAAGTGGTTAACAGTTTTCCAGGATCCCAATTCCCAATTAATTTTCTGTTCAGATCATGCAGGCCTTTCTCCAGGTACAAGGGAGTATCTGTCTTGGAAGTGAACACCATGACTAATATCTGAAAAAATGATCTAAACCCACATTTGGATTATGAATCAATTTCTTTAGTGATAGGTATGGATATTGGTAAAGATTTACACTGAAGACTTAGGCACTGTCTTATCTCCATACATGACTTTTCTCCCTTCTTGAAAATGGTAATAATACTGATATTCCTCAGACATTCTGGAATGGTGTCATTATTCTAGATTTGCAGAATGAATTAGGCTTTCTCATCAGTTCCTTTCTACTAGATGTAATGACGTGCTTCTATGCCACATAGTCCTGCAGCTTTAATCTTAATTTTTATATTACATTTTATGGTACTTTTCCGTTAACGGGGCAACAGGTGTCACCAAACATATGTGCACAGTGTGAAAGTTGAGCATGAAGGGATTAAAGAAGACATATTGTGCTGTTAACGGAGTACTTAGCAATCCAGCAATTCCTTCTTTCTTAATGTGTTTGAATTACTCGCATGGTTGAGCTATTCACTAGTGACTGAATTCAGTAGTGGGTGTCTTTTATAACTGCTCCTGTGACATTTAAATGGGAATGTTGAAGCTGCAGAAACATACCAATTATCACTGTTTGCCCCAACCGGTGGTACAGTGTGAGTTATGTCCTTTTTTGTGTGCCCCTGATGATACCTATTGTTTTGGGGGCCTAGATGAATAGAACTGCTTTGTGTCTTAGTGTTCATAGTTGAATGAGCTGTAGAAAGGTTTGGGTTGGGGGAGCAGTCCACTCTTTCTGTTTTGTCATCTGTATCTGACTGCATTTTTTTCATTAGTTATGACATTACTATTCTGCAGCCTGGAGTTATACAGTTATTTTTTGGCTAGGTCAGCATCTAAGAGGTACGCTTTGATTCAGCGAATCTTCTGTAAAATGCTGTTGGCCGTAATATTGGTGAAATTCATTTGGTGAAAGGTTTGTGCATATTTTGAGTGTAGTGACAAAGAAAGAATGGGCAAAGAGATGAGCTTCAGGCTTCTGTATGGTTAGAGAAAGTGAAAGTCAAAAATCCCTACAGCAAGTGTTGCTAACTGTGAGCTTTGGCTGTTTACTGCTGATGGTTGTTGTTGTTGTGTCTTTCAGCTTTCCCAGTTAGGAGTCGCCACAGTGGAACTCCGGGCTGCTAATGATTGGCAGTAGATTTTTACGTGCCGAGTTGCCAGCTCTGATGCACAACCTTTAACGAAGGTACGCCCATTCACGCATGTCTCCACACAGAAGACGTTCTAGCTGAGAATCGAACAGGACGTCTTACTGTGAGGCGACAACGCTATCGCAGCACCAAAACTGCTGAATCCGGACCTTTTGGAGTAATATGGCTACATTACTCTTTACTTTTCTGTTATAGATGAAGTGTATACATTTGAAAGTACTGGTGTTTCAGGGAGCTTATTACATAGGAATGAAACTTTGTTTTTGTTTTTTGTGCTAAAGTCAGCTTTGGTACTGCATGTGTTGACAATGTCAGCATGTAATTCAGATTAAATTCTACATTAGTTTCCATGTATGTTTCGTGCCATGCCTGTTGACCCATTAACGGAAATGTACCCATTTTATTCTTCACTGCTAAAAAGAGTCAGAGGGGGATTCTGATCCTTGTTTGATGAGAGATAGATTTAGCTGTGACAAATACCATAAGGGCTAAATTTGTCTCAATATTATTATGGAGTTTTAATGGCTTTGAATCATATAAGGTATGAAAAGTCATGCTTAGAGCTAAAGGAAGTAGGGCTGTGACAGCTTGGCTCACATGTGGACCTCATATCTTGGAAGAAGCTGAATGTCTCTTTTGCCAGTACAGAGTTCAATCTACCTGACCTTGTTTTCCGAGAACTTCTTTTCTTTTTATCCAACTTTACTGAAATTTCAGCTTGCAACAGTTAATCATCACACAGAAAATAATATTTATTTATTTATTTTTATTTATTTGACATTTGCTTACCGGGGTGGTCTGACTGGGTCTACAGAACACATTTTCAGCAGAGACCAGGGGAGAAAAGCTCTACATGCAGTACAATACAAATACAGTATAATCCAATACAATAACAATTACATTAGAAATACTATGCAAAAAAATAAGTTGAAAGAACAAACTGCTACAAGATGTTGCAGTATATTACTACACATCTAGGTAATTCTATACAGTTAAAACATTACAGACAGTAATAGTCACTCTCACCATACATGATGTAGACAGTGTCCAAAAAAGTAGCACATAGATAGTGCAATATGTGACATTGACTGTAATAGTACATGCAAAATAAAATGTTAGTTTCAGTTAGGAAAATAGCAGCCAGAAAGTTAGTGATGCAGATAGATAGTGAGAGAGAGTTAAGAAGGATAGAACCAATAAAGCCTGAAGAGTAGCTTAAGGATATGGTATAGAAGCAGAGAAGGAGTCAGAAGAGATTTAGCATCTTGTAATCTGTGAGGGATTGAAATGTGACAGAAGAGGAAGACCTGAGCATTAGGCAGGCTTTATGCAGGAGCAAAACCATGTATTTTTGAGATGATTTTTTAAAGAGGCTTTGAAATGGGTTAGGCCAGGCATAGACCTGGTAGCAGGGACGTCGGGAGGCATACGCACTGTACTGATTTCAGTACAACTTATATAGAAGGGGGGTAGCATTTTAAATTTGTTTGCGCTTTACTGCACGATGACGTCAGCGCGCTTTAGGCAGCCAGTCAGAATGGAGCGCTCACCACACATGTGCGCTTTAGGCAGCTAGTCGGAATGGAGCTCCAAATGCTTCATTATGTTGGTCCGAGCAGGAATACACGTTATGTTGGTGGTCTCACTTCGGGAATGGAGCTCCAAATGCTGTCCAAGCGGGAGGAGGATTTGTTATGTTGGTCCGAGCATTCCCGAGCTGGTCTCACTTCATGGAGGGTTGGTGAGTAATATGAAGTGTGTGTTAGTCCAAGGATTCCCGAGCTGGTCTCACTTCAGTGTGTGTGTGTGTGTGTGTGTGTGTGTGTAAATGCCCCAGGTGGGATGTACTGGTGTGATTACTCATGGTGGTGTGGTAGGGAATACCTCAGGCTTGAACCCTGTACCTTGTATGCAGGTGTTAAAGACCTGAATTCCCTACCCACCACCATTTGTAAAAAAATTGCAGATTTTTGCCTCATATTTGATCTGATCAATATCTGTATATATCTGTGTTTTTTAAATATTGCAATGCTTGAAATTTGATGGTGCAGTGGTAGCAACGTAGCATTGATACTTCACAGCTGTAGGTTCTTGGGTTTGGTTCTTGGCTGGGGTGCCTTCTTTGTGTGGGGGGGGGATCTGTATCTTCTCCCTGTGTTTGGGTGGGTTTGCTTTTGTGTCCTCCCATGTTACAAAGACATGTCTGCATTAATTTTTCCTGGGCCTCTGCTGAGAATTGTGTTTTTTTTTTTGTTCCAAGTCAGACTGTCCTGATTAACAAATTGACAGGCATTTAAATTTCAGACTTCAGGTTTCTGAATGTTTACTTCCTTACATATTTGATGGTGCAGTGGCAGTATTGTTGCCTCACAGCTGTAGGTTTT
This sequence comes from Protopterus annectens, assembly GCF_019279795.1. Classification (NCBI taxonomy): domain Eukaryota; kingdom Metazoa; phylum Chordata; order Ceratodontiformes; family Protopteridae; genus Protopterus; species Protopterus annectens. Next base: position 459,965,368 of record NC_056733.1, on the reverse strand, counting down.
CTGGTTTGATTCTTGGGGGGGGATCTGTATCTTCTCCCTGTGTTTTTGTGGGTTTGCTTTTGTGTCCTCCCATGTCACAAAGACATGTCTGCATTATTTTTTCCTGGGCCTCTGCTGAGAATTGTGTTTTTTTTTTGTTCCAAGTCAGACTGTCCTGATTAACAAATTGACAGGCATTTAAATTTCAGACTTCAGGTTTCTGAATGTTTACTTCCTTACATATTTGATGGTGCAGTGGCAGTATTGTTGCCTCACAGCTGTAGGTTTTCTGGTTTGATTCTTGGCTGGGGTGCCTTCTGTGTGGAGTCTGCATCTTATCCCTGTGTTTGTGACATAGTAAAACAACTTTTATTCTAACAATAAATATATACTAACACAACCTTTTTATAGCAATTTTTTAAGTTTATGACTATTTGAAATTTGTCCTTATTTTTGGGACTGTAATACCCTGTTATTGGCTTTGTCCAGGTTTTTGTGCTAAGGTTGACAGCTATGGCAAGAACTGAATTCACTGAATATGTTTGAGGGCTGTATTCCCTCATTACTGGGTTTGTCCAGGTGTTTTGTGCTAAGAGGTTGACAGCTATGGTGAGAACTGAATTCATTAAATGATAGCCATTTAAGTTTCAGTCTTCCTCTCTTTCACAAAGCAGGTGATTTGGCATAGTGGTATGTTGTTCTGACTATTTTGCACAGTGACCTTGGCAGTAAAATGTATGATGGTAACACAGCATTTTATTCTAGCAGCTTTCCAAGATTATACAAGCAATGTTTAATGTGTTCCTGTTTTTTGCTCTTTTGACCCACCCCAATAAATTTGACTTTTTCCAGACTTCTTGTGCTGCGAAGTTGAGATGTAGTTGAATATTGCGTAGATTTTACAAGGAACTGAGAGCTGCAGGGGAAGAGAAGTTTAGTGCTGATTATGCTAAGTCAGCTCACATTGCTAGTAGCACAAAATGTTGTGTACTTGCTTTTAATGCAGAAGGTTGTTGGTTCTACTCCCATAAGGGGTGAATGCTGCTGTACTGAAAGTTAAGACACTAACTATGAGCCTGTTATCAGTTTGCCATCCATTTCCTATTGCAATATTACTAGCTTATTATTAATGTATTTTAGGCAATTTATTCCTCAGGGGCATCAGACACTATTTTTCGGTGAAGTTATGAAATATAAAGGTGATTGCTAGCAGCAACCTCTTCATTAGTTAGATTTATTTAACGTGGAATTATTTAGATGACTTTTTTTACTACTTCAGAGATTGTGCATATTATTTACTGATAATGGTGGACTGTAGAAGTTTGACTAGACTTTTATGATGGAAATGTTCTGAATTGGGCAGTTTTGTTTCATTGTTTACTGGAAAAATGTTCAAAGCAATAGGAAGGTGTATCAAAGAGCACATGTATGTTTCATATGCAATGGGCCTATGATTTAAAAGCAGCCCAGAATTAATTTTTATCTGCCATGGGTAAAATGTATTTTCTTTGAATGTGGGTTTTAATGTTGTTTCAATGAATGTGAGTTTCAAGGGCAGAGAAGTTTTAATGCCAAGTTTGTTTAGCAGATGTCTTAGTGTTTGTGCTGTAAAATGCAAAATAAAACTTTCAAATGAAGTTCAAATCATCATAGAAGTAAATCAGTATGCACATTAGTGTTTATGGTAAATGGAGTGAAATAGCAAAGTAATGGATCATTGGAATGGCTGCAGGGGAGGCTCCATTCGACCATGGTTTTATGAGGGGAAGGGCGGCAAACTTAGACAGCCCCAGCTGAGCTATACCTCCCAACTGTCCAGATTTTCAAAGAATGAATAGATTTTTTGCTTCTTATTTTTGTTTGTTCCTCAATTTGTGGTTTTCTGGCAAATGATTTAGGAATTAAGTCACTAAATAATGACACACTAGTTTCAGACTTTATAACCTTCAGAAAAATGCATGCTAAAATAAGACCTGTTCTATCAACTGTCCCAGTTTATACAAGAGCAATTTTTAGTACTGTTTATATGTTCCCTCAATATATTTGGCCTTGTCCAGATTTATTGCATTAACAGGTTGAGAGGTACATGCAAATTGCTTTATAGAATTAGGCATAGCCAAACCTCAACTGTCCCTGATTTTGGCTCAAAATGTTGCTCTTCCCCTAATGATCCCACCACAAAATATCAATTTTGGAAGACAACATAGAGGGTTTACTTTACTTTTATAAATAACTGTAATGATCAGAGTTATACATTACTTTTATTTCAGAAATGCATGTAGATTCTCTAATTTTGTCAGCTGCTCTAAGTTAACTGTGCTCATATTAAAATGGTGTCCCTCCTTTGACAGGTTCCCAGCTGTATTGTCTGGCAATTTTATATTTTTGCATCACATTTTTGGTCCGTTTTTCATAAAATTGCAGTTTTCTGGCAAATTAGTGGCAAATTGTTAAAGACTGAAGTTAGAAAATAATGCAGACATTTCAGTTTCAGGTTTCATACCTTTCAGAAACTTCGTACTGATGCAAGACCTACTACTATTCTATTATCTTTCTAGGTTTATAAGAGCAATATTTTAAAAAATGTCCTTATTTCTGGGCCTTTGCCTCAGTTTTATTTATGAGTTTGTTGCTGTAAGAGGTTGAGAGGTTGTGTGTGTGTGTGTGTGTGTGTGTGTGTGTGTGTGTGTGTGGTAGGTAGCATACCTCTCAACTGTCCAAATTTTGCAGAATGTCCAGATTTTTGCCCCATATTTTTTGTCTGTTCCTCATAAATTTTGTGATTTTCTAGAAAATCATTTAAGGATGAAATTGCTAAATAATGACAGACATTTGAGCTTCAGACTTCATGTCCTTTAGAAAAATTCATACTAGCACAAATCCTGTTATTCTAGCAACTTTCTCATACTAGCACAAATCCTGTTATTCTAGCAACTTTCTAAGTTCACGAGAACATTATTTAATATCTGTCCCTGTTTATTTTAGGCTTTGTCCATATTTCTTGCACTAAGAGGTAGGTAGGGGTGTGTGTGAATGAAACATCCTAGTTAGTGGTAGCAGGTGGTTAGTAATTTACTCAAGCTCAAAACCTGTACCTTAGTTACAGAAAACAAAAGCATAAAGTCTCTACCCCAACTACCATGCTGCATTTTTCAAAGAACTGACATTTCAGGTTAATTTTCAATTCAAGGAACCGAGTTTGAGTGAATTTATATTATATTACTGAAGAGGCATTACAGCAAATGCCTCTTCATCGACACTAAAAGAGCGAACCGTGAATTACGAGAATGGCATAGCTTGGCTGGGGAGGGGGGTAGCAGTTTGGGAGCTGTCAGTACAAATTTGAAAATCCTAGCTACACCCCTGCCTGGTAGCTAGAGATAGTGTATAGAGACAGAGTATGAATACAGAGAGTGACCAGGTTTTCTTGTGGGTTTTGAGATAGCTAAGAGATTTTTGTCTTCTGATTGTAGAGATCGATTTGGTGTGTAAGGTGTGACTAGATTGGCTAGTGCAGAGCAGGCAGTAGGCTTGAAAACTAGCTTGTGTAAGGTGGATAGCTGAATAAAAGAACGTTGTTTGGGGAGTTCAAGCCAGTTTAATTCTAGGAGTGGTTTACAGTGGTGTGTGTGATATTTAGAGTTTGTGGCAAACTGCACCTTTGTTGTAGCACTGTTCCAAATTGGTTAGGGTAGAATTTTGTAAGTTAGTTAAGATAGGGGCACCATAAAAAAAGGAGGGAAGTAAAATGTTTTTGCAAGGGTAGTTTTGGTTGCTGCAGTAAAGAAATGTTGGTTTCTATATAAGAGTTCCAGTTTTTGATGAGTTTTCTTTATATTTTGATGTTCGGCATTTATTTTTCTGAAGTGCAGGCAAACATAGGGGGATTGTGGCTGACAAAATTTGCAGATGACTGCAAACTGGGCACCATAATTGACACTCCATCAGACACAGACATCCTCCAGAGAGGTCTCATAGAAATGAATAACTGGTGCCAGAGCCATGGCCTTAAGCTAAATGCCAAAAAATGTATAGTCATACCCTTTGGGAAAAACAAGGTAACCCCTAATTACCACATAGGTGGTAATCCATTAAACACGGAAGAAGTTATCAGGGACCTGGGGACCCAAGTTGACAGTAACCTCTCTTTTGACACTCACATTGCCAAAGTGGTTAGGAAGACCTTCTACATTGCCCACCTGATCATGAAGGGATTCACATCCAGATCAGGAAGAGGTCATTGTACCCCTGTACTCTTCACTTATCAGACCAATGATTGAGTACAACGCCCCATTCGGAATGTACTTTACCCGACACCTGCAGCAGTTGAAAGACCCCAAAAGTTCCTCACCAAAAGGATAAAGGGGCTCAAACATATGTCATACGCTGCCCGACTGAAGAAACTCCAGCTCTATTCAGTCGCATACCGTCTGCTCAGAGGTGATCTGTGCCTGACATACAAGGCCATGTCCAACCCGGAATTAATGGACATGCTCCACCTCAAAAAATCCAAATCCACCAGAGCCACGAGAGCAAGAGACTTAAACCTCAACACGGATATAAATAGGACATGCTGGAGGGACAGATTCATCACCCAGAGACTCCCTACACTATGGAACAGAATCCCAGTCCATGTGAGGCAGAGCCCCTCACTGACTCTGTTCAAGAGAAATCTTGACGAGTGGATGGGAGATCGTAGGTTTACCCCGGGAATCATCTCTGTGTCACTGCTGGACAGAGGCACAGCAAACTAATGGGTATAGTATTCTCATCCTAAGGGGTGGTGAAAGCCACACACACTCTGGCTAGGCTTATAAATGCCCTAGGGCAGATAGCCTAGTATGAACCTATGAACCTATGAACCTATGAACCTATAAGGGTCAAATGAAAGTTTATTGTGAATGATAACACCTAGAAATTTGGTTTCCTGCACTACTTTTATGTCAGATGCAGGATTGTTGAAATGATCAGTGACAGGGGTGGTGTTTTGGGATGAAAGAGTACTAGTCTTGTCATCTTTGGATTAAGAAAGAGTTTGCATTTCTTAGCCAAGATGCGACTGCAGTAAAGGATTGTTGAATTTTTGAAAGTAATTCTGGTAGTGCTTGAGCAGTGCAGATTATGGTGGAATCATCAGCGTACTGAATGTGGGTCCCAGGGTGAGAGGCAGTGTGAAGGTTGTTTGTGAAAATGTTGAAGAGTAGGAGTCCTAGGATGGTGCCTTGGGGTATTCCAATAGGGTTGTGGAGGAAGGGTGAGAGTTCATTGGACCATTTTACTGCTTGTTTATGATCCTTGAGGCAGCTCTGAAAACATTCTACTGCTTTATGTGAGAAGCCTAGGTTAGACAGTGTATTCAAAAGTAAGGGGAGAGACACTGTGTCAAAGGCCTTGGAGATATCAAGGACTACTGAGGCTGTATAGCATCCTGCATCTCTGGCCTTGTTCATGGTGTCTTTAAAAGATAATAGGGCTGTAGCTGTACTGTGGCTAGGTCGGAAGCCATGCTGGGTTTTGGTTAAAAGGTTATTTTGCAATAGATATTGCATTACCTTCTAGTGGATATCTCTCTCTCGAGAATTTTGGATATGGGTGACAAGATGGATATAGGACAGAAATTGGATAGATCAAATGAGTTGCTTCATTTGTGGATGGGGGTGATGTGAGATTGTTTCCATATGGTAGGTACTTCTGATGCTGATAAAGACCTATTTATAAGGATACCGACTGGGTAGGCGACTGAGTTAGCAACCAGTCTGAGGTAGTATGGGGGGAGATTATCAGCTGAGGTAGAGCAGGGTTTTTGTTTTTGTAGCAGTTTCTTAATGGTGTCAGTGGGTATAGGCTGAAATGAATATGAGGTTTGTATGACATTTTGTTGAGTAGGGGGGTTACTTATGACAGGGTTAGAAGTAGTTGATGGCCTGGGGATGGTGTCTGAACAGGTTGAAGGGTGGGGGTGGGGTCCAATATTAGGGGTGTTAGTTAATAGGTCCAAAATTGATTTTATGAAGTGCTTGTTAAAGTTTTCGGCTATTTGTGATGGAAGGGTATCTGGTGATAGGGTGTGCTTTCCATTTCTTCCAGGGTTAAGTAGAGAAGATATGGAGTGCCAAAATTTACTGGGGTGGATTTTATGCTGGAGTTGAAGCTGGGAATAATATGACTTCTTATCTCTGTTGATTAGTTTTGTCACATTAATACATAGTGTTTTGAAATTAACATGATTTTGTACATTTTTGCTTTGTTTCCAGGTTGACCAGGCTAGGTCCCGTTGCTTCATCAGGAGTTTACGTTTCTTAGAGAGCCATGGGGACTGAGTTCTTTTTGATTCTTTTCATACGAATGGGAGCTGGTGTATTAAGTATGTGAAGGAAGGTGTTATTAAAGAATAGTACAGCATCTTTAAGGGGTAATTTGGGAGCTGGTGTATTAAGTATGTGAAGGAAGGTGTTATTAAAGAATAGTACAGTATCATTAAGGGGTAGTTGTTTAAGGGGCGTCCAGTCTATTTCCTGTAGGAGAGTGTTGAATTTATGCTGACAAAAATTAGTTGAATTCCTAACTGGTTTTATAGTGAGTACTCTTAGTTGTTGGTAGTTTGTTCTAAGGGAATAAGCTGCCATGCAGTATGTAATATGCATCCTGACATGTAATATGCTGACATGTAATATGCAAGAGAAAATCAGTAAACAAATCAATAACTTAACTGTTGTAAAAAATGACTTACTGTACAGGGATATAAAAAGTCATGGCATGCTAATGAGACATGAAAATCCATTAATTCTAGCATTCACATTTGAGCATCCTTTCCGGCTGCCCAAGATATTGCAGTTAGCCATAAGCAAATATCCTTTTCTTTGTATTACATTTACTAATGGTAAAACCCAGGGAACCCTTATGTTTAGAATTTTAGATCTGCATTTGTTTCTTGCCCTTTCTACCTCTTAAAAAATAAAACTCTCTTCTATCATTTGAAATACTTCTACCCTTTAGCTACCTGTGCAGCCTTCAGTTTCTTTGCCATGGATTTCTTCCTCACTTTGACAAGCAAGCTGTGAAGGAAATTCCTCATTACCCCCCACACTAGAAACAAAATCATAAAAAATGCTGGGATCAGTTTCAAATTGGCTCCTTATACTTTGCAGAACAATTTTTCAGTTCATTTCTTAAAAGTGACTAATTTAGAGAAAAAAGATGTGTCCGGTCCCCTAAATGTTCTACCTAATATCCCCAACAACTTGTGGTCACCCCTGAAAACATTTTTACTAACCTACATGGTGTATAAACATGTTTTAAAAAGACACTGCCAACCCAGAAATCAGAACTTCCTAGATTTGTGACATATTTAGGTGCCAGCAGTAGACTCCAATCCCAGTCTGATATGTTACACCCCAATTGTGCCTCTTCTAGACTCAGTGATGCTTCTTTGTTATGTTATTCATTACCTTCAGCAAAACCTTGTATGTCCTAATTATAGGGGCCAGATTCCAAAAGACTTGCTTTCAGTGTAAATGACTTACTACAGTAAAAGGCCTATAAAGCAGACTTACACTGGGGTCCAGTTCCCAAATGATGTGTCCTTAGTGTATGTAACTTATTTCAGTGTTGTAGAGCAGAGTAAATCACTCACACTAGAGCAAGTCTTTTGAAATCAGGACCATGATCTCTCCTCTTCCCAAGTTTACCTCTCCCTCACTTCTGTAAACCATTTAATGCAATTAAGAGCATTTTGCTTTTCAGTTCTGGACTGCTTTACTTATTCAAAACCTTTCCAAGGCTTTTACAATGTTGTCTTACCATCTGATATCTTTACATGACTCTTGCAATATCTACTCTGTATACAATCCTATGTCTCCTCCCAGTACGTATGGAAACCTTCATTTCTAACCTCCCTTTAGTTCTGAAACTATACATACTCCATTTCTTATCAAGCTTGAGTGGCAGAATATCTTCTAGCCAATTTCTGTCTTCATTGTTTTAAATGCCCACCTTATTCCCTTAAGCGCCCCCAACCCCAAGGTGTCTAAACTTTTTCTCATGTTCTTTCCATGCCTTTTCATTCTCCAATAAAAACCTCATTCCACTAAAGTAGTTGCCTTCCATTTTGCCTGAAATCATCCAAAATAAGCTCGTGGGCCATCATTTTAATTACATAATTCTGTGTTTTTTGGTGTCTGTAGCAATTGATTTGAACATGCAGAGACTCTGGCAGCCCTGAACTTCTTCTAATGGGCTCTACGAGTTTACATTGACTTTACTGAGCAATACAATTTCCTTTTTTTTAATTTGCTCAAGATATTTTACTCAAAGTGTTTTTCCCCAATTACTGTATTCATCACAGGTTATTATAGCAATGTGTTAATGAATTCATTGTTAAGTATACTTTTCAGAGCTGAAAGGGTAGCTGAAACAAAGCAGTCATTAGTTAAATTCTGCAATAATGAGGATTCCTTCTCTCACTTGAAACAACCTCTGAGTGAGAAGATACAAGTAAACGGGGACAGCGGGAAACCTAACTTCTTGTAAAAGTACTTATATTAGGCTTTACACATTTCCACAAATTCCTGGTCTCCTCATTCATACTCAAGGAGTTCAGCTTTCTTGTTGAAATGTATGTGTTTTGTGTGATTTTTGATCACACACATTTCAGTGTAACATAGCATACCTTTCTCAATATTATCATCAACAGCTGAGGGCCTTGTAGACGGCCTTGCCTGGAAATATTGTTGGAAGTCTTGTTGAAACTAAATTTTTTAAAGGCCTTAGTTTTCAAATTTCTATGCAGTGATTTTGAGTGTCTTTGGTGTTTTTGTGCAAGCAAGCTAATTGTTCATTATAGATCTGTGGCCATTAAAAAGATGTTGTGATGAGGATAGTCCCCATCTGCACTGTAGTTGCTCATCTGACATACGTTACTGTGTTTTTCATACTTTAAAACATGACAGTTGCTTCAGAATTCCCTATGTAGCAGTCATCAGAATACTATTTTAAATATGCAGGATCAGAGAGAGGCAAGAATACATACCCTGAAATATATTTCAGTAATAACGTTGCTTTTTGTTTACTTCCAGGCATATTTTCTGCTTTTAGAGGATACTTGAGCTGGTATTTGTACTGGCTAGGTTATATTTGACTATATGTTTAACATATGCCTGAACAAATACAAAATCATGTAGCTGGAACCTTGGTCTGACTCATACGAGGGATGGCAACTCGGAATGCAGCATCCTCTTTCTGCTTCATGAATCCATACACCTGATGTAGATATTTATCCCATAGTCTTCTGATTTCTTGGTAATAAAAAGTGTATGTGTTACCTAATGAGCCAATGACAGAGACTGAAATAAATGGAAGACAGTTTATGCATGTACATATTTTTCACTTTCAATATGAAATAAATCCCTTCCCCGCCCCCAGAAAAGCATCAGTACATATAAAGGACCTTTGTGATGTGTAGTAAGGCCATGAGGGTAATATTTCACTTCTTAGGGCATACTGTGAGGGAATTGTTATTTATTTTACTTTATTTTACATTTGTTTACTGGGATAGTCTGACTGGACAAGGCCCATTTACAGCTGAGGCCCGGGGAGAAAAGCTCCAGAATTATTTGTACAACAGTTTGAAAATCAATATCAAATATAGGAGTATCAACCAAATAACATATGTTACATTAAAGACCAAACTCTCATATCAACAGACAAGTTTATGATGCAGTTTTTAGAGATCATAGTTTTCAGAGGTGGTCTGAGGAGATGTGTGAAGCAGTTGGTAACAGACACAGCAACACTGATAGCCTCTGAGCAAGTAATATAGATCAGAAAACCTGACATCAGTCAAATATTTGGTTTTAATGCCATGGATGAGTATGGTATTTTAGCTAAAAGTTCAAGAAATGTGACTATTTAAATTTGATTAGACATGCATGCTTCCATTTACTATATGAATTGGCTAACACATGCTTCCATTAAGGAAAAGGCTGTGAGCTCCACTTAGTTTTTACAGTTTTTAGCACTGTTACAGGAAAATGATGACAGTGAATAAGTAAGTCTCTAAGCATTTATTTATGGTCATAATTCTGCACAGGAGAATTGCTATCCACTCCATGCCATCAGCTAAGAATATGAATGTCTTTCATGGAAGCTGACCCACCCTGCCTAAACAGATCTGTATTTCATGACAGAAGACCTATGTTTTGCTCTTTAACTGTTTCACTGTATGCTTCCATCATAAGTCTGAAGAAAAGTGCAGGGTATGTTGACCTTCTAACAGTACCGTCCAACAGTTTAATGAATGACTTCAAAAAATTGCCCAAATTCATTTTGTAGTTAGGAGTAGTCAATCAAACTTCTATCAGGAGCTTTGTAAACAGCAGCTTTCTTCCATTTTATTTTTCTGGAAGGTCTTTCTTTGCTCTTTTTTCCTGTTTATATTTCTCTTGCTTTTTTGCTTCCTCCTTTGGGATGCATGCTAAAGTACATTTTGGTTATAGCAAGACACTCTATTGTACTTTTAAAGCTCCACTCAGAAGATTACTATGCTTGTGAAGCTGGCAGTACAATTAGCTATAATAAAAGTTGGCACTAAGAAGCTCCCACATCTTTTGTTAGCAGCTAGTTTCAAAAGTACCACTTGCTAAGTAGCCGCATTTACACAGCTTGTTTGTTATGTGTAAGAAAATTAAACATTTGAAGTCAAACAGTGGAGGACTGCATGCAGGGCAGGCTTTAGCTGAAATGCAAATAAAAAAAAGTATATGCCAACAAACTGCAAAGGAAAGACTCGAAGCAGGCAACAGTACAGCAACAAAAGAGCAGAGCCAGACCACCACGACTGCAGGGTAACCACAATAGTACTTTGATAAAATGCAAAAATCTTTATTAAAGAGCTCAAAGTAAGCGCTTTCATGACCTCTATGGTCGCTTCATCAGACTACATCAAAACCAACAATTTCTCTGCGTAAATGCAATATGTCAATTAACACCATATAAATTAATCAAGTCATTAAAAAGACAGTACATAAGGGCAGTATACAATAAACCGTATATAAAAATAACATGATGTAAAAAATACTAAATAGCTAATAGCTGCCTTAATCAGAATATATCATATTATGCATATGTATATATAAACAACATAAAAATATAAGAAATATATATTTATATATGTCTCATTAGTGTTTTAAACTTCTTGCTTTAAGAAATGGCTTCAAAGAAACCATTTCATTGATACCGGGTGGTGTGTATGCATTTAATTTAAGGATCCACTTTTGTTCTAAAGCTTCGGTGCAATTCTTAAAATCACCACCTCTTTTCCCTTCTAACAAGATATCTAAAATAAAGAATTTAAAATTATGTGAACTACCTTCTTGTTCTATATGCTTATAAAGAGCACTAGTAGTTTTACAATTATTAATGTCCCTATAATGTTCTTGAATGCGCTCCTTAAGCATGTGATTCGTCTTGCCTACATAGTAGGCATTGCATGCTGTGCAAAAGGCAAAATAGACTAAGTTTTTAGTTTTGCAATCAGCATAATGTGTAGCCACAATTTCAAACTTTGGAGCTGTGTGAGTATATTTAAGGCAGGAATGCACATATTGGCAAGCCGTGCAATTCCTGGATATATAAGTGCCCTTCCTTTGTGTCATTCTAGTATAACCATTCTGTCTATCTAAATAACATAATTGACGCTTGAGATATTTCTTATTTTTTAAAGCAAATCTAGGTGTATCATCCAATAGTCTGTCTAATTCACCTATAGTCTTTAAAATATTCCAATTCCATTTGAACACAACACAGAATATCTCAATGTCCCCAGTATATGTAAGTGGGAATCTAAGTTTGTTTTGTTCAATAAAATCTTGATGTCCTTCAAGGATGCATCTGCAGTCATAACATATGGGTTGTCCTACCTCAGGCAGCCCTTCGGTCAGCCGGATTCCAAGGTCTGGGTCTGGCCTCGGCTGATGTCGCACTTTCCCCGACGTCAGAACGTCTGGGGTATAAAAGCATCAGCCAACGCCATTTTCCTCAGTCTTTCTTGCCACGCGGTGCCCGAAGCAGAAGCTGTTCGCAAGTGCCGGTCGGTCAGATCCAGTGATTTCAGCTACCGAAGACTTCGAAAAAGCTAAGTACCCCGTTGGGGACTCTTTCTTGCCTCAGCCGATGTCAGATAAAGTAAATAATTGTTTAACTTGTGGGAAACAAATACCTCATAAGGATTTCCATTCCTACTGCCTTCCTTGCTTAGGCCCAGACCACGACGTATCGTCCTGTTCAGCCTGTGCTTCCTTCAACTGACGAACTCTTAGACGTCGGTCGGAGTTTGCAGAGGAATTGTTTGGGGCTAGTTTTGCATATAAAATGCCATCGGAGACTCCGACATCACATTTAGTGAAAAAACGGAAGGACAAGGACCGACACTCGCGGCCCGCGGTTTCGGCTGAAACCACGGTAAAGCCTACCGCGAGTGTTTCGGTTTCGGCCGAAACCGAGTCCTCGGAGATTCCTTCATCCGAATCCACTCAACTGACCACCGCGGCCTGGGAGGCCCCAGCTGAGTCGGCTACCGAGCTACCTACTGAAACCAGTGTCCAGGATATGTCCGACACCATTCCTTTGGACATATCTACTCCTGCACGTGGGGCAGCTAGGCCCCCTGCTTCCATGTCCATTAAGGCCTTCTCCAGGGCTAAAGCTGCTAAACTATCTAAGGCTTTGCCTCCCAAGACTACCTCCCAGAGGCCTTCCTCTAGTACTCAGATCCTCAGCCTTGCAGAGGACCTTATTTCTTTAATTAGAGGTTCACAACCTCACCCGGACAGGGCCTCTCACCCTCCACCAGACAAAAGGCCCAGGACTGAGCCTTCTGACCCACACTCTTCAGATGAGTCCACGGATGGTTCTGAGTTGTCAGACCACCAGGAGGAGGCTTACTCTCCCTATGAGGATTCTGATGCTGAAGAATCTATCCCTTCGGCCTCCCCTCCTGAAGAGTTTTCCTTTGGTGAGACTCTACACTCCATGAGAGAGCATTTTCAATGGCAAGGTCAGGAATTCTCTGATTCTAGAAAAAGATTAAGGACCTTTTTACATTTGCCTCAGCATAGGCCCTTAGCTATACCTCCTGTTTTGAATGTAATTGATGATGTGTACAATGATGTCAGTACAGCCCCTGATACTCTCCCCTCGGCCCCTGCCAAACCTGATAGATACTACAGGGTCCCGGATTCTCATTTCCATCTGTATAAAGCCCATTCTGCCGACCCAGAAACTATTAGTCTGGGCCCTAAAGGTGTTGCAGCTGTCACTGCCAAAAATCCTCTACCTTCTGAAAGAGAGTCTAGAGCTTTAGAGAGATGGGGAAAGAAGGTATATACCTCTGCAACTCTTTCCGTCAGGGCTCTAAATTGTCAATTTCATATGATACAGTACCAAGAGTATTTGTTAGATAAACTGAACAAGAAGCTTTCTTCTCCTGAGCCCCTTGACCATAAATCCCTTCAGGATTTGGTACACAACTCACAGCAGGTTAGTAATCATTTCTTAAAGTGTGGTTATGATGCATTGGAGGCTTCATTTAGGTCAGCTATGACTGGGGCAGTTATTCGTAGGAACAATCTTTGCCAGACCATGTTAAAGCTAAACTTCTGGATGCTCCAATGGAGAAACAAAATTTATTTGGCTCCTCTGCTCAGGAGGTTTTAATAAAGTATGAAGAAAAGGCAAAATCTGTGCAAACAGTTAAGGATTTCCTACAAGTACAACCACCAAGATTTAGCAGAAACTGGCCTACTAAGAATTGGTCCTTTCCAGACTCGGACAGAGCCCAGAGAGGCAGGAACAGACACCCCAGAGGCAGAGGCCAATCTAGGGGCTCTTACAGAGGCTGTCAGTGGCAACCTGCCAACCAGAGAGGTAGTGCAACAGCAGCAACAACAACAACTACTACACCAGGACAGGCTCAATGACTTTACTCTGATTCCGCCCACCAGGGCTCAACTGGAAGCACCCTTGGGCAGAAAGCTTGCTTTATTCTCAAAAAAATTGGCATTATATTACAAGGGACACATGGGCACTGCAAATAATAGACAAAGGATACAGGTTCCACTTCCACACTTTGCCAAAAAGAAACGGAATGCCAAACCTACCACCAAATCAGAGGGCAGAAGCTTTAAAGCAGATCAACAACTTGTTTCAAATGAAAGCCATAGAAAAAGTACCACTTTCAGAACAAGGCCAAGGATTTTACTCCAGACTATTCCTTGTACCAAGAAAAGAAAATCAATGGAGGCCTATTCTCGACCTGTCCACACTGAATACTTTCCTCATTGTGCCAAAATTCAAGATGCTGACCCTACAGCAACTTCTTCCCATGTTGGGCAAGGAGTCTTGGCTGGTGACTCTAGATCTCAAGGAGGCATACCTGCACGTCCCTATTCGACCAAACTGCAGAAGACACCTCAGATTTCTTGCAGGATCAGAGCATTATCAATTCTCAGCATTGCCCTTTGGCTTATCTACTGTGCCCAGAGTATTCACGAAATGCCTGGCATCAGTAATTGCACACTGCAGACTTCAGGGGATTCAAATCTACCCTTATTTGGACGACTGCCTTATACAAGCGGACAACAAGGTAAATTTGATAAAAGACTTGGCCTATGCCATCCGCCTACTACAGGCATTGGGATACACAGTCAACATCCAAAAGTCAAGACTGGTTCCATCCCAAAGGATAACCTTTCTGGGTGCGGATCTAGACACAACCACCCAAATGGCCTTTCTCACAGAAGAAAAACAAAAACAACTTCCAGATTACTTCATGAATCTGACAAGACAAGCTCAGCTTACTGCAAGGAAAATCCTGCAGGCCCTGGGTTTCATGGCATCCTGCATAATTCTGATACCACAGGCCAGGCTGCATATGAGAAAATTACAATGGTATCTAAGGAGTGTATGGTCTCAACACAGTCACAGTTGGGAAACTTTGATACCAATCATTCCTTGCCTTCAAAAGGAATTCCTGTGGTGGGCTCAGGCCTGCCAGTCCAACAGAGGGTTGCCTTTCAACAAACCAAAAACAAAACAAACCATCACCACGGACGCTTCAGACCAAGGATGGGGAGCACACATGGAGGACAAATGTATCCAAGGCCTATGGTCTCAAAGACAGCTACACATGCACATAAACCAAAAGGAAATGCTGGCAGTGATGCATGCAATCGAGGCTTTCAAACCCTTCCTCCATCAAGGCCACCTGTTAATAAGGACAGACAACACCACAGTCATGTGGTACATAAACAAGCAGGGAGGCACACACTCCTAACCTCTATGCCGGCTGGCTATGAATCTATGGGAGTTATACCTGAAACTCAATATCCAACTGCAGTCCCAGTTCGTGCCAGGAAAGGAAAATACACTGGCAGACAGCTTAAGCAGAACTACCATGGATGCACACGAATGGATGCTGCACCCAGACATCTTCCAACTCATAACAAAGGCATGGCGAACGCCGGAGATAGATCTATTCGCATCCCCCCTCAACCATCAACTGAAGACGTTCTGCTCAAGGACATACCACCCACAAGCATGGAGGGTGGACTCTCTCTCTTTCAGCTGGAAAGCTCTAAAAGTATATGCCTTCCCACCTCTCCCTTTAATGTACAAGGTTCTACTGAAGATCAGGGAGGTACAGCCAAGAGTGATTCTGATAGCTCCAGACTGGCCAAGGCAACACTGGTATCCACTATTGAGGAGCATGTCACAGGCAAAACCATGGCCTCTCCCCCTATGGCCTCTTCTTCTGACGCAGAACAATTTCAAGATCATGCATCCCAACTTAAAAACATTGCAGCTAACTGCCTGGAAAATCCCTTAAAACCAAAACAAAATGTTTTATCACAGACAGTGAAGGACATTATCATGGAAGCTCGCTGGCCTTCCACAAGGAAGACATACTCAGCTAAATGGAAAAGATTTTTCATCTGGAACACATCAAAAGGCTTAGCTGTGACAGTGGCAAACATGACACATATTCTGGAATACTTAGCAAAACTGTTCCACAATGGCCTTTCCTATTCTTCCATTAAGATTCATGCCTCAGCAATTTCAGCAGAATACAATTTGGATCCACCTATCTTCTCACACCCTCTACTCAAGCAATTTCTGAGAGGGATCAAAAATATCAAACCTCCAAGAAAAACCCTTTACCTGCTTGGGATCTCAACTTTGTCTTGGAGAAACTAACACTTCCTCCCTTTGAACCAGCAGCATCAGTGGATCTCCAGTTTCTGTCTTGGAAAACTGCATTCCTTCTGGCAATAACTTCAGCAAGAAGAGTATCTGAGTTACAAGCATTAATGGCAGTACAGCCATTTCTTATCTTCCATCAGGACAGAGTTACACTAAGAACTAATCCTACTTTTATGCCAAAGGTGGTATCTAGGGTATCCTTGAACCAAACTATTCACTTGCCTACGTTCTTCCCAAATCCACAGAATAGAGGGAAAAAACTTCTGCACACCCTGAATATACACAGCCAACTACACTACTACTTGGACAGAACTAAAAGTAGCAGAAAAACTGATCAACTATTGGTAGCATATGCTGCTGGGTTGCAAGGAAAAGCAATTTCCAAACAGACAATTTCAAAATGGATAGGAAATTGCATTCGATTTTGTTACTCCTTTCATGGAAAGTCAGTTCCTGCAAACATCAGGCCTCATTCCACAAGGGCCACGGCCACCACTACAGCCTTCCTACGAGGGGTGGCTACCAAGGACATTTTAGAAGCTGCTACTTGGAGCTCCATGCATACATTTACCAAACATTACAATCTACCTTTATACTCCAGATCCAGAGCAGGCTTTGCTACTGCAGTCCTGCAGGGGATCTTAACTACACCATCCTTTTCTTAGTGCCTCCTCCCCCAGATTAGCTATGGTATTCTACCCATATGTTATGACTGCAGATGCATCCTTGAAGGACATAGTACAGTTTTGTACCTACCATAAATGTAGATGTCCGATAGGTATGCATCTGCAGTCAGGTTTACACTCCCTCCTACCCCTCTGTGGTATTCCTAGGGTGTTTACCCCTCCTTTAGCTAGCTGGGGGAATCTATTATGGTGTATTTGTTTGTATATACTTGTATATATATATATATATATATATATATATATATCTATAATTTTGCAAATGTTTGAAATTCTATTGCATTTCTCCAAATTTAGCCTTCCTAGAGGGCACCTGGCATCTGGGGCAAGAAAAACTGAGGAAAATGGCGTTGGCTGATGCTTTTATACCCCAGACGCTCTGACGTCGGGGAAAGTGCGACATCAGCCGAGGCCAGACCCAGACTTTGGAATCCGGCCGACCGAAGGGCTGCCTGAGGCAGGACAACCCATATGTTATGACTGCAGATGCATACCTATCGGACATCTACATTTATGGTAGGTACAAAACTGTACTTTCTATATTATGATCTGCTTTATCCAGAAACAAAGGTTTGCCTCTGGAAGACCTTTCTACCATTAGTTCAGATACTTGTTTGCAGAACATCTTATTTGAATAACCTCTATTGTTAAAATCATTCCCTAAATTATCTAATGCAGTCCAGGATAAAGGGTTTAATGCGCCCCATGGCACCTACCTACTAACAAGTACATCTTGGATCCCCTGCAGCTCTACTGTTCCACGAGAATAAGGAAAAAAATAGTTCCTTAAGCAGCAAATGACAATCCCAAACAATTTGGTTCCATGAACATTTTTCTGATTTTATAAAATATCATATCTTCAGTAACAAAATGAATGTATATTTTTAGCAACACAGCTATGGTGCATCAGCTATCGGTGGACACCAGCTTTAAAGGTATGTCATATAAAAACGCATCTTTGATTTGCCTTAACTAGTAACACTTGACTAATTCCTTTTTTAGGAAAAAAAGGTGTTATATTTATCAAAACAGTGTGTCTAACCTTTCTCAATTACTTGCATTTTGGTGTCTTACCCACCTTTTATTTGGTTTCAGTACAACCAAAACCTTTGATTTTAACCCAATGATATTGCTATCATATCCTTCCTTATTGTGACTACTAGCAGCAGTATTATTTAAACTGCAGTTTAGAATATTCCTGAAATATTTATGTAGATGAAGATGAGTTTTAAATGTAAAAATGGTAATCACCTTCTCTGAGTCACAATTTACAAATTCTTGCATAACAAGCTTCTTTCATTGTAAGTATCAGTTATGTTGTCCTTCTCCATATTTATAAATTTCACACCAATAACAAAAGCTACAACATATATATATATATATATAAGTGTTATCTTATCAACAGTATTTTGGTGAAAATTACCTTGGATTCACACACATACAGTATTTTCGCAGGAGCTGATAAAATACCATTTAAAGTGTTAGCCCCCTTCCTGCATTTATGGAAGTATGTTGCCACCAGCAGGACTAGTCTGACATACCAAGGCCACAAATGCTGCTTCTCTTAAAATAAGGCAATCATACTATGAACCTGTGGTAGCTGTACTTAAGTAGTATCGTTCCCCTCCAGTTGTGGTTTTCAATAGTTATAATTCACCATTTTTTGCAGTTACCCTTTTTACACTACTAAACAGCCGAGCACACATTTCTGAAACTGAATAATGACATTGTTTACTTAAAGAAAACAAACAAACAAACAAACAAACATTTGCATAAAAAATATAAAATAAAATCTTTTGAACAGATAAATGACGTAAGAAAAACACTAACTGTTAACTGACTCCACCACTAGCTGAAGGTAAACTTAATCTAGCTCTGACTTTTGTGATCATTTAGCATTTGCAGAACACAGTCAAGATAATAGGCATGAGCTCACTGACTCTGAAGTTAGTTCTTCTTCTCATTAAAATCCATGTAATGATTCTCTCAGTTGCTCCAAGGCTTGATAAAAGTTCATCAAAGTTCACTCAAAGAAGAACATGCAGACTGAGTGGGTCAAATGTTGTTTTGATTTTCAGTGTAGGAGTCAATTTTCTTGCAGAAGATCCAAAGGGGTTTCCTGAAATGAGTCAACACAGGGAAGTAGGTAATGTGGCCCTTTTTGACAGACCAACTTTCTATACTAAGTAAAGAGGTCCTCATCTTTTATTTCCCACTGGATCATAATTTTAAATTTAATTAGCTTTGCCTAAAGCAAAGTTACTTACGTAAACAAAAAGGTCTAACCCTAAGTAAAGAAGCATAGGTTTTGAGAAGAAGTAGCAATTGTAAAGGTCCAAAGGTCTGTTAATGTGAGAGTGTGTGTGTGTGTGTGTGTGTGTGTGTGTGTGTGTGTGTGTGTGTGTGTGTGTGTGTGTGTGTGTGTGTGTGTGTGTTTTAGTTTTAAAAGTTCTGTTACATTTTTACAGAATAAAATATTTCTTCTATATAGCATGTTACATTTTAGATCTTTACTACTTCCTTACCAGAAGCATTCACTGATTTTGTACAGCTTTTCACATTTTATGTATTTGCTCTATCTTTATAAAAAAATGATTATTTGTAAAGTTTTTTACACCAGGTAACAACAAGCTATGAGGTTTCCTATGCTTTTGCCATTGTAGAAAGACACAATAAAGGGCTAAGGTATACACTTAAGTAATAGTTTGTATTGCATAATGATATATCAATTCTATATAAAAAAAACTCAGTGGTGTGTCTCCACAGAATAACTCATTCTTAAACATTTATGGATAGTTATTTCTACTTTTATATGGAAATATTCACTGCATCATAATGAATCAAGCAAGACTGTATAGTGGTAAATAGATTTATGCAGGAAGGCATTTCCTGTAATTGGCTTATTATCCTGATAAGAAACAATTTTCATGTCCATATAATTAGTTAGAGAAACGTTTGGGTTCAAACTGTCTGTGGTCAAGCTGTCTAGGGTCAAAACATCCTGTACCCTGCAGGACTTTGAAAAGGTAAGTACACAAATCCTGTACCCTGCAGGACTTTGAAAAGGTAAGTACATGAATCCAGAAGTTTATTTCAAATAACAAGTAACTTCTTAAACCTGCGTTATTTTCATGACTTGTTACTGAACAGTGAAGCTTAGGGTATGGGATGTTTTGCCCCCGGACGGTTCAACCCCAGATGGTTTGACCCCACTGAAATGGCAAAGGAAGAAAAAAATAAGCCACAGATATTTTGACATAATTAAGAAAAAATGTTATATACATACTATGCAGCCACATAGTTACTGAGAAAATTTCAAAAATAACCTTAAAAAGAAAAAAAGAAGTCATGAGGATATATACCTTTGTAAAACATTTGCATTTGAGATACATATAATGATATTATTAATATTAATTTAAAATTATATTAATGTTTGCAATGTTAAATAATATTGATTTTAAAGTTAAATTAAAAAAACTGTTACTAATTAAATTAATTATATTTGCTGGCTAGAAAGGTGCTTGGTGTGACATCTGGAAAGAGGAAGGAGGACAAGAAGACCTGGTGGTGGAATGAAGAAGTACAGGAGAGTATACAGAGAAAGAGGTTGGGATTGTCAAAAAGATGAAGAAAGTAGACAAGAGTATAAGGAGGTGAGGTACATGGCAAAGAGAGAGGTGGTGAAGGGAAGTATAAGGCGTATGAAGAGTTGTATAAAAGGTTGGACACTAAGGAGGGAGAAAAGGACCTGTACCGATTGGCTAGACAGAGGGACTGAGCTAGTAAAGATGTGCAGCAGGTAAGGGTGATAAAGGATAATGAGGGAAACTTACAAGTGAGGAGAGTGTGTGAGCAGATGGAAAGAGTACTTTGAGGGGTTGATGAATGAAGAGAATAAGCAGGAGAGAAGGTTGGATGATGTGGGGATAGTGAATCATGAAGTGCAGTGGATTAGCAAGGAGGAAGTAAGGATAGCTATGAAGGGGATGAAGGAACGGAAAGGCTGTTGGTCCAGATGACATACCTGTGGAAGCATGGAGGTGTTTAGGAGAAATGGCAGTGGAGTTTTTAACTAGATTGTTTAATGAAATCTTGGAAAGTGAGAGGATGCCCGAGGAATGGAGAAAAAGTGTTTTGGTACCGATTTTTAAGAATAAGGGTGATGTGCAGAGCTGTAGTAACTACGGAGGGATTAAACTGATCAGTCACAGCATGAAGTTATGGGAAAGAGTAGTGGAAGCTAGGTTAAGAAGGGAGGTGATGAGTAGTGATCAGCAGTATGGTTTCATGCCAGGAAAGAGCCCTACAGATGCGATGTTTGCTCTGAGAGTGTTGATGGAGAAGTACAGAGAAGGTCAGAAGGAGTTGCATTGCGTCTTTGTGGATTTAGGGTAAGCATATGACAGGATGCCTAGAGAGGAGTTGTGGTATTGTATGAGGAAGTCGGGTGTATCAGAAAAGTATGTAAGAGTGGTACAGGATATGTACGAGGGTAGTGTGACAGTGATGAGGTCTGCGGTGGGAGTGACAGATGCATTTAAGGTGGAGGTGGGATTACATCAAGGATTAGCTCTGAGCCCTTTCTTATTTGCAATGGTGATGGACAGGTTGACAGATGAGATCAGACAGGAGTCCCCGTGGACTATGATGTTTGCAGATGACATTGTGATCTGTAGTTAGAGTAGGGAACAGTTGGAGGAGACCCTGGAGAGGTGGAGATATGCTCTAGAGGGAAGAGGAATGAAGGTCAGCAGGACTAAGACAGAATATATGTGTGTGAATGAGAGGGAGGATAGAGGAATGGTGAGGATGCAGGGAGTAGAGGTGGTGAAGGTGGATGAGTTTAAGTACTTGGGATCAACAGTTCAGAGTAATGGTGAGTGTGGAAGAGAGGTGAAGAAGAGAGTACAGGCAGGATGGAGTGGGCGGAGAAGAGTGTCAAGAGTAATTTGTGAAAGACAAGTACCAGTAAGAGTGAAAGGGAAGGTCTACAAGAGGATAGTGAGACTAACTATGTTATATGGGTTGGAGACAATGGCATTGACAAAAAGGCAGGAGTCAGTGCTTGATGTGGCAGAGTTGAAGATGTTAAGATTTGCACTGGGTGTGACGAGGATGGACAGGATTAGGAATAAGTATATTAGAGGGTCAGCCCAGGTTGGAAGGTTTGGAGACAAAGCCAGAGATGCAAGATTACATTGGTTTTGACATGTGCTGAGGAGGGATGCAGAGTATATTGGGAAAAAGATGCTAAGAATGAAGCTACCAGGTAACAGGAAAAGAGGGAGGCCTACGATAAGGTTTATGGATGTGGTGAGAGAGGACATGCAGGTGGTTGGTGTGACAGAGGAAGATGCAGAGGACAGGAAGAAATGGAAACAGTTGATCTGCTGTGGTGATCCCAAACACAAGCAGCCGAAAGAAGAAGAAGATATTTGCAAATTAAATAAAATGTTAAATAAATTAACATTTACGTATAAACAAAGTTAAATAATATATTAAATTCCAGTGGAAAAAAATCATGATTGATATGTTAAGCAATAAAATGCATTTATAAAGCCTTAAAAACTTTTTTTTTTTATATAATTGGGGTCAAATAGTTTGGGATCAAATCATCTGGGGTCAAACTGTCCACTAGCTACTCCCATAGGCAATAAATGTAAATTTAAACATGAAAGTGCATATGATTGCACTGGGGTTGAATCATCTGGGGTAGAACAGTCTGGGGTCGAATCATCTGGGGTTGAATAGCCCTGCTTCTGTTCTGAGCTTAAACATGTAACCACGGTGTACCCAACTGGAAAAGAACAGAAATGTGCATGCACTATTGTAACTATTTCAATGTATATAATTTAACAGGGGAAACTGGAATACAAGAGGTTAACTTCAGAAAAATAACAGAAAAATAACTGAATATAAATTACTTTATGGCCACACAATAAAAATATGTTATCTTTCAGTTTCAGTGCAACAACAGACACAATGTCTCTGCTGAGAAGTTTCTGTTTTGTCTTGGAAGTGTTTTATTGTTTTATGACTTCCAGGATCTGCAAAGATCTGATGAAAAGCCCTTGTGTATGTATTTTTACAGGTAGATGCTAAATACTGATAGCTTTCTGCAGTCAGGGTTTTACCTGGGAAAGACTCAGGTGAAAAGAAATTATGTTATTCTGCAAGCTATCCCAGCAGTAATATTTGAGATATTAATTTAATAACTCTCTGAGAGAGACTGGGCATTCTGTATTCTGTCTTTGACCTGACAACATCAGCTAGAGGATGTATTCACCACATCTGCCTTGCTGTTCTAATTAAGGTGGATTAGGTTACAGTAATTCTCTTAGATAAAGTGAAGAATATAACAAAGCTTAGCTTATATTTTCTATTTATTTATTTGAGACTGTCCTGCAATGTTGTTTTAAATATTTTTTGTGATTTTGAACTCTGATGTAACTGTAAATATACACTGAGTATTTTCTTGTTCAATTAATATTTATTATTAAATATATTTAAATCTTTCATTGTGGCCGGTCTGTCTAGACGTATTTAAACTCTGAGAGTACTTGCATATTTATTTGGTGACACTGTGCAGGCCACTCCTAATAGCCTTGCTCTTGGTCAAACTGCCATTTGTATTGACAGTAACATTATACAGTAAGATTGAACACCCTTTGCAAGGGCCTTAAAGTAGCTGATGAAGAGGTGGCTGGTGGCAGTAATAACTACCTTATAGTCAGGACAGAAGGGGGTATAGCTAGTAAACCTGTGCCAGGCTTTTCCCAGGTGTGTGTGTGTGTGTGTGTGTGTGTGTGTGTGTGTGTGTGTGTGTGTGTGTGTGTGTGTGTGTGTGTGTATGTGTGTGCATGCATATGTGTTGGCCACTCAGCTGAGTTCTCAACTCTAGGGTTGTGCCAGTTGGGAGTCTTATTGGGGATCTGGAGAAAGAGGAAGAAACCAGCCTCGGACTGACTGTGGCCTCTGTATGCTGTTAAGTGAAACTGCACTTGACGCAGAAAGCTGCATCTGGAAATATTATGTGTCTACCTGTCATCCTCCCAATGTACTTCCCCCACTGGTGCTAGTGGTGAGGATTGAGGCTCCTTGATTACTGGTTCAGTGGTGGGGTGCCACATTTGTAATAAAAACAAACTTGTAACTCCACGAATAATAAAGAATCAAAAGATTGATTATATAATGGTACAATGAGTATACAATAGCAGTACATGGGTAGCTAGGTGGGAAATGAATATCTTTATGGACTTTTTGTGATAAGTAAATAGTGGCATGCTTGCATTTTCTTTATAAAGATTGTCCATTTCATATGCAAGCATTAATCCCTGTCAGAGTTGTTGTTATTGGGGAAATAATGCTTGCACAGAAGTGTTATGAGGCTGCAGACAGAGAGCTTCTATACCTCTGGAATAGTTTTAATTCCCCAGTAACATCCACCCTGGAGGGTTTTGTAATTCTTATACAATGGGCTGTTAAATTGTTTTTTTTTATTAATATATACGTTAGTTTTGTAGTAAAATAGTTTTGCCTGCTAATGTTTCAAAGTTGCTGTAGCTGTGAAATTATTGTTGGAGGAAGTACTTTACATCCAAACTATAAGTTAATACAAATATTTAATGCCAGCAAGTGCAAATACAGGAAGTCCCAGATATACACATTCAAGGGCAGGGACAGACTCACACACACACACACACACACACACATATGCACAGAAACACACACACACACACACACACACACACACACACACACACACACACACACACACACACACACACACACACACACACACACACACACACACAGACACACACATGCATGAACAGCTACTTTCTTGACTGAATACACCGCATCTGTCACTGTGATTAAATGAATGAAAAAAAATCATACAGTACAAAGCACTGCAAGTCCCCATAACTGTCCTTGATTTTGGGGAATGCCCCTGATATGCCTCCTTTATTTTCTGATAAATCACTGAGGATTATAGTTAGTCAAGAAAGCTAGACATTAGTTTTATACTTCTTGATGCTAAGATAATGCATGTTGGCGAAAAGTCTCTTTGGATCCAAATTCTTGAGCAAATACATTGAGAGGTATGTGCTTTCCTTCTGTTGGCTGGTTCACTCTGTCTCTCTCTCACACACACACACACACACACACACACACACACACACACACACACACACACACACACACACACACATTTTTTTCTTTATTTTTCTTTATCATTTTTAAGCCTCATTTAGTGAGGGGTAAGTAAAATTTCATAGTGATTTTCTTATCTTACATTATGATTTATTTATATATTTTATTTATTTAACAGTTGTTGATCGGGAAAGTCCAACTTGGACAGAGCTTATTTTCAGAGGAGGACTGGGGAGAAAAACTCCAGATGCATAGCTTTGGAATGTGGGAGGAAACTGGAGCACCTAGGTAACCCACACAAATGCAGGGAGGACATGCAGACTCCAGACAGAAGGCACCCCAGCCAAGAATCAAACTGGAGAACCTTTTATTGGATGATGGACCACTGCACCACCATGTTATCATATTATTGTTCTTACTTTATGCTCACCAAACACCAAAACCATGTTTAGCAAAAGAAAAAAAAGATGCTTGTTTGCGTTATTTTTTTCTCTCCCTCTTCACTTTAGCTTAATAAGCTGCTGTGAAGTTGTAGACTTATTGTTTTAGCCAACTTTACCTGTACATTAAAGCTCTGTTGGAAAATAATCTTTCCCAAATGGGATGGATGATGTACATTTAGTTCATTGCCTAATATGTAATAAAATCTATCTGTTCTCCTTTTCTCAAAAGATTTAGTACATTTTCTTGGTATAGGGTCCTGTGCTGTTTTTTTACATCCCTCCTTGGATTATTTTATACTAAACAACATATGTATTCATAAAACCCCCTGTCCATTAGAACAGTATTTATCACTTTTCAGGAGGCTTGATAACTATTTCTGAAAATGAGAAAGGTCTTGCAACCCTCCTTACTCTGACCTAGTCAAATTGTATGGAGTGGTTTCTGGGTACTGAAGTAATTGCTCTCTTGTGCTATAATACCTTATTTTTAAATAGTAATATTTTATTTGAGTTTATTGCATAGAAATCATTCTTTTTCTTGCATATTTATTGCAAGAGATGCCTTAGGGTGAGTGGGTGTTAAAGGGATGTATTAGACTTTTCCATTATTGCTTGTTTACAATATATTGTGCACAAAATCTTGAACAGCAGTATTCTTAAAAGCTGTGTTCCATGGCAAATGTTCCTTTATTAATATCCTGTGGTTTAAGTGCAAGGTGCTGCACAGGAATATGAACTCAACTGTTGAATAATTCTTTATAATAAAACTAGAGAAATTGTGGGGAAATAATTCTGCTCAAGGTGAGACACATTTTTAGGTATTGTTTATAAAAACATTTTCATTTTAACCTATTCTATGGGGGTATTTTCATCTGATGCTTTTTACCAGTAATAAGGCAGCTAAGTTTACATTTTTTGAGCATATTTGTGCAATTAAACATGCTCCCAAAGAAAAGATAACCTTACTAAATCTACACTTACTTTCAATGTGTGTTTTATTACTTCAGAACTATTTTTCTTCCATTTGGAAAGCATAAGACATATATGTGCCAAAGATGAGTTCTCTGGAAGTGTAGCACAGAATTGTTTCTAATTCCCAAGGCTATAAAATGCAATTAAAGGTTTATAAAGTTTTAACTGCATCAAAGCTGTCAAGCATATGTTGATGAGGTGCTGGTTAATTTCAAATGAAGGTATAAAGACATTTTTACTAGTGAAAAAAAGGCTCCTGTAGTTTACATTTTATTGATTTATGATGATTAAATAGGTGTCTGCAGAAATTACATTTTTCAACACACAAGTATTGCTTGGTTAAGTGACTTTCTCATACTCATACAGTTTACGAGCGGAGACTAAGTGAAGCAGACTGAGTGAACCAGACTGACTGAACCGGACTGACTAAACAAGACTGACTGAACCAGACTGAGTGAACCAGACTGAGTGAACCAGACTGACTGAACCAGACTGACTGAACAAGACTGACTGAACCAGAGTGAGTGAAGCGGACTGACCACACCAGACTGACTGAACCAGACTGAGTGAACCAGACTAACTGATCCAGACTGACTGAACCAGACTGAGTGAACCAGACTGTCTGATCCAGACTGAGTGAAGCAGACTGACTGAACCAAGCTGACTGAACCAGACTGGCTGAACCAGACTGACTAAACAAGACTGACTGAACCAGACTGAGTGAACCAGACTGACTAAACAAGACTGAGTGAACCAGACTGAACAAGACTGACTGAACCAGACTGACTGAACCAGACTGAGTTAACCAGACTGACTGATCCAGACTGACTGAACCAGACTGAGTGAACCAGACTGACTAAACAAGACTGACTGAACCAGACTGAGTGAACCAGACTGACTGATCCAGACTGAGTGAAGCAGACTGAGTGAACCAGACTGATTGAACCAGATTGAGTGAAGCAGACTGAGTGAAGCAGACTGAGTGAACCAGACTGTGAACCAGACTAAAAAGTATAAGGGAATGTTTTGTTAGGAGCTTATAACCCTCATCCTCTTTAATGTACTTATGGTCTTTCCAAACGTCTGGCAAACATTTCTTTGCAGCTTCTAATTTTAAATATTTAGGGGATATATTTTCAGTGCATTTTCAATGGGTTGCCACCCTATGAAGTGATACATGTTCATTGCACCCTCCAGTTATGAAGGTGAAGGTAATTTGGCACATCAGTAGCAAAATCTTCCCACAATAGTTGCAAAATTGCATTTTTTTCTGATGGAGCAGTGCAACAACAGTGGTATAGTTTATCAAGTAGTACTGTAAAATTAGTATCGTTAACTTTTTTTGGAAAATATTTACATATTTATAATTGTCAGAAATGCAGGTACAATTATTTTCACAAATACATGGGTTATGTTTGTTTGTCTTTTGGCTTTTTCCCAGTAAGGGGTCGCCACAGCGGAATGCCAGTCCGCTAATGATTGGCAGTAGATTTTTACGAAACGTTGAGGTGCCAGCTCGACGCCCAACCTTCAACGAAGGAACGCCCATTTACACATGCATGTCTTTCGAACGCTACCCAACCGCGGAGAGGACATGCAGACTCCACACAGAAGGCACTCCCAAGCCCAGCCGAGAATCGAACGGGAGAACCTCTTGCTGTGAGGTAACAACGCTACCACTGTACCACTGCAGAAGACTATCTTATAATGTTAGCATTTTTGGTATTTTGATGTAAAACCTTAAAAATACCAATTTCTTAGGTAATCATCAAGAATGCAACAGAATTCTTGTTTAAAATAAGGTCAGAAGTGTGTTGCTACATCAAACGTGTGCATATCCTTTCGTGGAGGAACTATTTTAGGTAAAACTACAGATGAATTATTCTAGCACCTAAACTTGTTAATTTATATTTCACTACATATCAAAATGCAAATGCCTATTTTATAACACAGTAAGGCACTGCACAAATATTGCTGCATTGTTAGGAACTTGTAAGGCACTCACACTTCAGGTTTATTTCACAGAATGTGCTTTATGACTATGGTAACATTTCTACTGTGTATGTGTTTAACAATGTATTTCAAATTAAGTGATTTACTATTTATTGGTTAATTCAAATGATATAACATGTATAAGTTAACTAAACAAATTTTATATTTCCTGTGGTTATTCTGAAGAAGTTCTGGTTATTAAAGGAACAAAAAGCGCTTAAACATTGCGGTGTGCTTTAAGTTTCCCATGTTTCCTTTTTAACATTTGTACCATGCACTCTTCTTTATGTCTTGGTTATTTATCTTTTCAAACTATCCATTCTTCATTGTAGCTTGCATTTCCCTATAATGGGCCATTGATTTCAGTTGCCATGACACCTGGCAATCTGAGAGGGTAATCCAGCTCTCTGTGCATACCGTGGGTGATATTATGGGGGGACAATTCAAACTGGTGAGAAGGAGAGTAAGAAATCTGAGATACAATACATGCATGTAAATCTGACCATCATAGACTGGACAAAAAGTAGGGAACACCTGCAAGGATGAGATTAAGTAAGACAAAATCATGGAAACAAGTTGCTACAAATGAATCTTAATTAGAAGAGAAGAGAGGCAGTGAGAGCAGTGACTGATATGCAAAGTCAACAGGTTCATAGGTTCGTAGCCAAGTAGTAGGGTAGCTCCCCTGTGTCCATTTTAAGCTTAACCAATTTGTCTTTTGAAGCATGAATTTACATATCCTGTTTGGTATCAGACTGGCTTTACTCATCCCATGTTCAATAACTATATACTAACCCAAGTGAGAATAAAAGGAATCATACCATAAATAATTTGAGGGGACCTATGAGTAAGCTAACTCATTTAGGACCTTCCTGTATCCATTAGTAGTGCAGGGGGTAGTCCTGGTGTAAATTTTCTATTACTCATCCATAGATCCAAGTTGTGCTTGAATATGGACAGGGATTAGCTTTGTGTTACTTGGATAGTCTGCTCTAGAGCAGTGGTACCTCTGCAAGCTATACCAGTCCCTACAAACCGATCTGTTGATGCTGCAGAAGAGGTTTAGATGCCTGAACTGAGTATTTCCATTGCCATTTGGCTAGCTGATGTGCAATAGGTCCATTAAGACTGGGACAGTGGACACCTTGCATACCAGACACAGGTCACATCTTATCAGTCTGTAGAATACTAAATATAGTGACAGGGCTTTGATTCAGTCCATGTAAGACATATTGTTTAGGCACTGTGTCCTTTTAGTAAGCTACCTCTGTGCAGCACATTCTAGTTGCTTCTTGTCATTGGACAGATACCTGCCAAAGGAGGCACTATATTCAATAACTGGCCTAATGAAGACTGAGTAAAGGGAAACATTGGCATCTTTAGATTTAGATGAAATCCCTTTTATTTATAAGCTGCATTATATAGAAAGACCTTCTTATGACAATGAACACATACTGACTGAAACTTTGGTCACTGTCATCATAGGATTCCCCAATCCTGAACAACTGGGTCAGCTCTTAAGGGTGTTCTGTCAATGTGGTAGTTCCCTTGGGTGGACAACTTCCCAAAGGATGTGATGTTGCATTTTTTGGCATTTAGTTAAAGTCCATTGTTCTGACATCAGTTATTTGTTTGGGGAATAGCTACAGTATTTGAGGATTTAATAACAGCTCCTCACTTGCAGTTATCTACAAACTTACTCAGCCAGAGCCATTTGGTATTGGTTTTTACTTCAGAGAAGTAGATGTTAAGCAGGAGAGATTGCATCACTGAACTGTGGGGGACTCCACTGGTGACTGGTCTCTTTGTAAGGTAACTTCCACTAATTTGATCTCCTGTGGCCTATCTGTGAGCCAGTTGGCAGTACAGCAGGTGACATAGGAGTTTATACCCAGTTTATTTAGTTTTTCTACTGTATCTGAGTAGGGGAATGTGTCAAAAGCTTTGACCAGGTTGAGGTATGTGGTGTGTACCATTTTACGTTCATCCATTACTTTGATCACCTTTTCAAAAGAGTCCATCAGGTTAAATAAACATGACCTGCCCTTGTCAAATCCAGACTGAGACAGGCCCAGTGTTTAGAGGTTCCGTGTTTCCTTACTGATTAAATTCATGATACATATTTTCATGGTTTACATATGTGGCTGGTCAGACTTAAAAGTCTGTAATGGCCTGCGTCTCTGCAGGTTCCTTCCTCTTCCAGGGGATTGACTGCAGCTGCTTTCTATTCGCTTGGCACACAGTCTGTATGAAGGGTTCCTATCATGTGATCGAAAATTGTAATGTGTATTGAGCGAACCCAATTGGTCGAAACGTCGAAACATTGCATGCATAACATGGAAATCGCCATAGGGAATATTTTCCCTTTACTTCAATGTAGTGCAATCTTGGTGTAGGAATATTTAAGTAGCAGGGGTGTGGGGGGTGCAGGGGGGCTTGCCTCCCTGCCTACAGCGTTTAGGTAAGTATAGTTTTTTATGTTTATTTTTTCATTATATTTTTGAAATTTCAAACAACGCTCATATGGTGTCTACCATATGATGTTCGATGTTTGTAATTTTGGATAATATAATATAGACCCTGTATGAAGGCTAAGGCTGAATAGTGCTGTTAGAGGAGGGTGTCTAAATTGTTCTTCAAGCTGTTTAAGATGCATCCAGAGATACTGCCAGTACCTATTGCAGTATTTTTAGCTTTTGATAGCACTTTTAGGACTTGGCTTTATGTGATAGCTGGAGGCAAGTCAGTTTCCAGTATATCTTGTGGGACAGATGGAGGGGAGAGAGAGTTAAAGTGTGGTCTGAGGTTATTGGCTAGTAGATTTGTTATATCTTCAGCCTCCACATAGGTAACATCATTCACGGTCAGCTTAGCAGATTGGTTGGTTGTGCTTCTGAGATTTTTAACATAACTACAAAGGCCTTGTGATTATTTTGGTCTGAGCTGCCTGTTTTAGCCTCAGACTTGGGTTTGGTGGATTTTATTAAGCTCCTGATTTGTTTATTTATTTCAGTGATTAGGGCTCTATCATTCTGATTATTACTGTTTTTACTTTAAATCAAAATGTTCCTTATTTTATTGCAAAGCTTGTTGATATTATGGTTCCACCATGGGGATTTATTTCTGGGGCTTTACCTGCATTTATTCCTATAGGGTACAGCTTCATTTGTGCAGCTGTTTACATGCTGGTATGGTGTGGTGGTGTACATTTCCATGTACTTAAGGGAGATAGCTAGGTTTGCTGGTAAACTTGCAATTTATCTCTTAGCAGTAGGTAGTTTGTCTTAGAAATTTCTAAAGGTACATTGGGTGGAAGGGTCCTCTTTTTTCAATTTCATTTTGAAGGAGACAGCTTTATGGTCAGACCAAGTAAGTGATGAAGATACATAAGGAATGGTGCAGATACCCCCATATTAGTAAGGACAATATCCAAGAAGATGCTCACTCTGATGGGTACTCTGTCTATTTTACATACCTCTCAACCTCTTAAAGCAAAAAATCTGGACAAAGAAAAAAATAAAAGTGGGACAAAGACCAAAAAGTAGGGACAATTTTTAAATGTTGCTCTTACAAACTTAGAAAGTTGACAGAATCCAATAAACAAATGGAAAGGCACTCAGAGGGACCACACAACCACTCACTCCAAAACACAATCTGTTTATTACACTCAGTATTAAAAACAAAAAAAAAAGTTGATAGAATAACAGGTTTTACATTAGCATATATTTTTTGAATGGTATGAAGTCTATAACTCAAATGTCTGTCATTATTTTTTAACTTCAGTCCTTAATTATTTGCCATTAATTTTGCCAGACAACCACAATTTTATGAAAAACAGAACAAAAACATGAGACAAAAATCTGGACATTCTGGAAAAATCTGTACAGAGCAACCAATGATATCCATTTACTATGTAGTCTCTTGGAATTGGTCTTATGTAACAATGTATTTCTGTATGATAGTACTTACTACTGGCAGAGGTCGGGGGTAGCGATGGGAACTCCATGCGCAAATAGTTATGCCAATCTGGTCCTGGCAAGATGGGAAGAGCTATGGAAAGTGGATATTAACAACAAATGGAATAGAAACATAGTTTTCTATAATCGATTTGCGGATGATGTCTTTCTCTTATGGGATAGTGATTTAACCTCCTTGGAACATTTTGTACAATTTTTGACCAACACAACTTCATTTTTGAAGTTTGAAGTGACATCTTCTAGTACGGACATAGAATTCTTGGATGCTAAGTTAATGTTAGATGACACAGGAAGCATCAATACTAGAATGTATAGGAAACCGTTATGGCGCAAATGTTTACTACACAATACTAGCATGCATCCCAGGCATGTTCTTGACAACATAGTGACTAACCAACTAACTTGAGTGTCCAAGCTCTGCACGAGGGATGAGGATTATAGGGAGGAGCAAATTAAACTTACAAATGACTTTAATAAGAGAGGATACAAAGTCAAAGAGACACAGACCAATGAAGCAACTACCTTGGAACTACGCTCTCAGAGGGGAAGACCCTATTTTTCGGACTAAGGTGAAACAGTTAAGATCAAGCAAAAGGAGGTAAAGTCCAATCTGAGATGCCAGTTGACATATAGTACTGACAGTTTTGCTATTCGTAATACCATCAGAAAATTTTGGCCAGTGCTAACATCTGACAACAAAATTAGGGAAACTGTTGGAGATCAACCCAGGTTTTCTTTTAAGAATAGGAAAAACTTAAAAAGACTATTATGTTATAAAACAGAAACTGAAGCTATTTCTGAAGACAAGAGTTTTCAGATGAACAGGAGAGTTGGTACATTCAGATGTGGAATTTGCAACGCATGCTCTCATATAAACATCTTGAATACTTTTACAGATCCACTGACTAAGAGGAACTATACGTTTGAAGGATTTGCAAACTGTCGGAGTAAGAACATTATCTGTGTGGCAACCTGCATTGCAAGGCATACTACATAGGGAAAACTAATCAAATGCTCAAGGAACGTATCCTAAAGCATTTATCTGACATAAGAAAAAAAGTTACCAGCAATGCACTTTATATGCATATTAGTATAAATGACAGTCATTCTTTCAAGTTCATGGCACTAACTAGGCTTCATGAAACACCAAGAGGTGGGGATTTAGTAAACCAAACAGAAACTGAAGAGATGAAGTGGATATTGAATTTGCAATCAGATCAGTCACCAGATTTGAATGCATTTGTCTCTTTAAAACCTGCACTAAAAGGAAAGCTCTTCAGCACTCAAAATGACATAATTAGAAGGGTGTGTATGCTGCTATGGTTACTAAATGCATCTAAGTGAGTGAACACTAGGAAATGAAGGTATTTAAGAGGAAGTTTCACTGGCAAACATTTAGGATTTGAAAAAGGTATTATACCAAAAACGCTTATCTGGTTTATGAGCCAGTGTGTTTATTTTATCTTATCATCGTATATTTTCTTTAAAGTTTTCAAGTTTCAAGTGTTTTAAGTGGCATTGGTGGCAGAACCATTTGTTTTGATGTTTTATATTTTGATGTGCTCTGCCTTTGGTGACGTTACTAACTTCTTTTTTTGCCTTGTTATATTGGTAGGTTTAGCAGTTTGGCATTGCCTAAAAAGGCACAATGGGAGTGGACAATGTCTTTTACAATAAATGAAACCTTAAATAGAACAGTTGCAAGCCACCCCTGGTAAAGCAACATGGTTTGGAGATAATATTCCCTCAGTCTGGCAAATTTAACCCCCCCCCCCCTTCAAATGGCATCAAAAAGTAATCCAATTACCCCCCCCCCTTCAAATGGCATCAAAAAGTAATCCAATTATTGAAGTCAATTATTTTTTCCTCATATTACAGAATTGTCCTTGGAGAAGGTAGAATGATGCTCAGCGCTAGGCTCATACCTGCCTAGGACATAGTTTGAGAGCTCTGTCATATTTCTTTTCATATAGTCTAGGGAAGTATATCTCAAATCATCGACATCCATATGTATGAGTCTGGACTTGAGTGCATGTTTGATCTGACAGATCCTAGAACCAGACAAGCAAATAACTGTCACTGTTTCCTTGTTCAGCCTGGTAAGAGGTACATCTATGTGTCTTACAATGGAGTCACCTAAAATTAGAATACTTTTGGTTGGGTAGATGCCTGCCTTATGGACTCAGCATTTTTGACGTTGGGACTACTTGTGCTGTGTGAAGAGATAGTGTGCTTTGTGGCCTTTGAGGTTTGGGAAAACTAATATTTATAACTTCAGCATATGATGGATTATGTATGCTCTATTGGGCTTGGGCAGGTGTGGTATGTGGTGTACTGGTGACTGTTTTGCTGTCTTGAGTTTCTTGTCCTGTGTTATGCTGTTTGAGTAACAGAAAAATTCCAACTCCAAGAACGTTAATACTTTATTACAACAAAGCTTTCGGATATAAATCCTTCTTCAGTGCAATATATGCTGTTTGAGGACAGATGATCATCAGACAGCATAGGACAGTTCTTACACTGTCTCAAGATACCCATCTCACTCAGGCTAGCTACAGAAATTGTGGGGAAGTGCTGTTCCATAGTTTTGAAAGAAATGACTTGGGGGGGGGGGGGATAACCATAACTGCTTGGAGTTCGGTTGTTCAGTATAATGTTTGGACAAACTAACTAATAAGGAATGGGGAAGTGGCTAGTTTTCTGGTCTGGGATTTACTACATGCTTATTTGTGCTTTGTGCAGATATTTGAGCCTCAGACCTGAATTTCTAAGATTGTTTATCTTTTGCAGGTCTCTTTTAATGAAAAAAAAAGCTGTTGCATAAGCTAAACACTATAGAGTGAGTCCAATGGTGGGGGCAAGCTGATTGCAGCACAGTGGAGCATTTTTTCCTTCCCTGTTTAATGAAAAGTTAATTTCTCTCATTTCAGGATTTTCTCCGCTTCCCAGAGTCTTGAATGAAAGACCTCAAGTGGGTGCTGCTCTGTGCAATTTGTAGCACATGAGCTAGAGAGGAATCCAATCAAATGAAGCCAATAATGGAGTTCTGTGATGTCAGAACCTGTAAGAAATCACCCTATACCTAGTGCTATGACTCTGGGCTACAGGTCAATGACCTAGGTAGATTATAATATCAGAAACTGTAGCTTTTGCAGAGGGCACAAAAAAACTGTAATTAATGTTCAAACAGTATACAGCAGGCGGGAGAAGAGTGCTTTAGGGCTGCAAAGGCTGTAAAATCCAGCAGACACCAGAACAGGGGAAAACAATAGCAAATGTATCAACAGTAGCAAATATAACAAACAGAAAGGTATTGGAATGCAACTCAAAGCAGGCAAATGATAAGCAAAATATAAGACTGTAGCAGAAAAGCTGGAATTTAAACAGCTGTGGAAGCCCCAAAATAGAAATCCTACAGAAAAATTACAGTACTGGCACTACTGCAATCCAGACTACAGTCTACGGCACCAAACCAGGCAGAGATTTACAAGTAAAACTGATTATGGAAATGCAGTAATAAATGACTATACAAGGCTTAGAACCTGCAATAGTTCACTCTTCTCCCATGAATGGGAATGAAACTATACGACACAGAGGTCTCATACTAACTTCAAATACAAATAGTTGACTTTTACAAATAATTCTACTTATGAAGATAGAAATGCTGTATAATGTATAAACAATGTTCAGATCTTGCAGTAACTCACAGTTCTCCTACAATTGCAAGTGAAGGTACAAGACTAAGGTCCCAGAATAAGTTACTTTTGATACAAAGTGTGACAAATGGCAGAAAATGCATAAGTAAAAGTATCAAAATGTAGGTGACTGCAAATACAGTTTAAATATGCAATAAGTGCCACAAAATATGAAACAGAGAATAACTCTGTTTAGGGAGAGGGCCTTCCCAGTTTGATCCATTAGCATGAAGTAAAATGAGAACTGGAGGAGCTTCCAAGGCTAAGAGCACAGGAGGTGAGATTTAGAGCAGCTTTCAAGACCAGATAACAACAACTCAAAAGCCACCAAGTTTAAACGCACAATAGGGAAAAGGTAAGTGAGTGGCAAACAGCTAACTGATTTAAATAGTAAGATAAGCGTAGTAGTTTACATGTATGCTCTTGAACATAAAATGCAGTCCAAATGCTCTGTTTGGATTTAACTTCACAAGAACTTTCAGTTTTCAAGAGTCTTTAAAGACAACGATGGATGACTGCTCATGCAATCTTTTTCTTTTTCAAAAATCTCTATTTAAATTTTTATAATACAAAATGTCAAAAAGTCAGGTTAACAATAAACAAAGGCAAATATCTGCAACACATAAAAGAAACATCAGTCCTGTAACTCTATACATTATATACAACAGAAATCACTACATCAAGCTAACATATTTATAGCTAATGGAGGGAAGAAAGATATTGGAATGAGCATATCGTATTGAAATGCATGAGTGAAGTATTTAAGCTCTTTGATATAGCCAGGTATATTACATATATACTTAAATGTTGAGACAAAGAAAGGAATAGACTGATTCTATTGCAACAAACTCGCATCCAAGTTTATCAAAGTGGGTTAGCATATGATCTGAATTTAATTCTTGAGAATTAAGTCAATCAAGTATCCCCAGTATTTATCATAGTATTGTTTATGATTTGTAGCTGTATATGCTAATTTATGAGAGGAAATATACTTAATAGCTAGGTTACAAAAATCTTCCCATGAGATTGGGGATTTGACAGTCCAGTTTTTTGTGATATAAAATTTAATAAGGGCACAGATTATATTAAGAATATTTTTTTAAATTTTAGGAAGTTTAGTTACAGTGATATGTAGCTAATTAAAACTAAATTGCCACAAATTAAAATCGACCAACTTGACATTAACTTAGTTATTCTAATATTTCAAAATCTAGCAACTAAAGAAAAAATAATCTCTAGGACTTATAAACTTATCATCATCTTCTTTCGGCTGTTCCCGTTAGGGGTCGCCACAGCAGATCACCTGTTTCCATTTCTTCCTGTCCTCTGCATCTTGCTCTGTCACACCAACCACCTGCATCTCCTCTCTCACCACATCCATAAATCTTATCTTAGGCCATCTTCTTTTCCTGTTACCTGGTAGCTTCATCCTTAGCATCTTTTCCCAATATACTCAGCATCCCTCCTCAGCACATGTCCAAACCAACATAATCTTGCCTCTCTGGCTTTGTCTCTAAACCTTCCAACCTGGACTGACCCTCTAATATACTTATTCCTAATTCTGTCCACCCTCGTCACACCCACTGCAAATCTTAACATCCTTAACTCTGCCACATCCAGCTCAAACTCCTGCCTTTTTGTCAATGCCACTGTCTCCAACCCATATAACATAGCTGGTCTCACTATCCTCTTGTAGGCCTTCCCTTTCACTCTTACAGGTACTCGACTGTCACAAATCACTCCTGACACTCTTCTCCATCCACTCCATCCTGCCTGTACTCTTTTCTTCACCTCTCTTCCACACTCACCGTTACTCTGAACTATTGACCCCAAGTATTTAAACTCATCCACCTTCGCCACCTCTACTTCTTGCATCCTCACCATTCCTCTATCCTCCCTCTCATTCACACACATTTATTCTGTCTTAGTCCTGCTGACCTTCATTCCTCTTCTCTCTAGAGCATATCTCCATCTCTCCAGGGTCTCCTCCACATGTTCCCTACTCTCACTACAGATCACAATGTCATCTGCCAACATCATAGTCCACGGGGAATCCTGTCTGATCTCATCTGTCAACCTTTCCATCACTATTGCAAATAAGAAAGGGCTCAGAGCTGATCCTTGATGTAACCCCACTTCCACCTTAAACGCATCCATCACTCTCACCGCCGACCTCACCACTGTCACACTACCCTCGTACATATCCTGTACCACTCTTACATACTTCTCTGACATTCCTGACTTCCTCATACAATACCACAACTCCTCTCTAGGCACCGTGTCAAATGCTTTCTCCAAGTCTACAAAAACACAATGCAACTCCTTCTGACATTCTCTGTACTTCTCCATCAACACTCTCAGAGCAAACATCGCATCTGTAGTCCTCTTTCCTGGCATGAAACCATACTGCTGATCACTAATCATCACGTCCCTTCTTAACCTAGCTTTTACTACTCTTTCCCATAATTTCATGCTGTGACTGATCAATTTAATCCCTCTGTAGTTACTACAGCTCTGCACATCACCCTTATTCTTAGAAATCGGTATCAAAACACTTTTTCTCCATTCCTCAGACATCCTCTCACTTTTCAAGATTTCATTAAACAATTTGGTTAAAAACTTCACTGCCATTTCACCTAAACACCTCCATGCTTCCACAGGTATGTCATCTGGGCCAACAGCCTTTCCATTCTTCATTCTCTTCATAGCTATCCTTACGTCCTCCTTGCTAATCCATTGTACTTCATGATTCACTATCCCTACATCATCCAACCTTCTCTCCCACTCATTCTCTTCTATAACGAGTATAAAATCTCAAGAGTTCCCTCTTATTTTCATCCTATTGGCAGGGGGAAAAGCCAACTAATTACAGAAAAAAATAAAAGAGTGGCCATTGAAAATACGATTAAATTTATTCCCTTTAAGCTGTTGCTGCACACTCAAATCACGATTAACAACAATGCTTACTATACACCATCAAATCTTAATAAGTTTAACCCCAAATATTCAGCAGACTGCTCATGCAATCTTAAAATGCCAGTGGGAAATGGGGCTGGAAACAGCTTAGAGCTCTATCCATTAGCTCTTATCCTCCCAGTACTGCAGAAATCCACCACTGCCATTGGATGTAATCATGTAGCTAGCCAAAACTGTCTGTGTTTTATCCATTTGAAAAGTGGCTAAAGGAAAGTAATTAGATGCAGTAATAGTGCTTAATCCACTTAATAGCTGAGTAAAATAACAGTGGAAACTGTATACCCAAAATCAAGCCCTCCAGTTTTCCTTTCAGTGAGTTGTGCAGTAGAAATGCTACTAGCCTTCTTTCAGGATTATTTCTGTGATTATCCCTACTACTGTTATTGAGCTAACAAATTTGTATTCCACTAGATCTTTTTCTACTACCCCCTTGTACAAAGTTGCCATTCTTGTCTTGCAGTCCACTGGGAGTTGTTTCTTTTTAGATCTTCATTGGGGGGGGGTGGTCCCTCAATCCCTCTGATCTTCCTCCATGTCTATCCTTGTGCCTGTACATTCTTCATCCTTTTCTGTCCTGCCCCTCTCCCAGCCTCCCACTTTCCTCTTGCTTTCCCTTGTGAAGTCTGAGTCAAAGTATTGATTAACTATCTATTTTTCTCCCAGTGTTCAGTGATCTCCCCATATGTGGTCAACCTATACTGTTCTGTCTGTCCCTTAGTTCTTTCTGCTGTGTACCTAAAATAAGGCCTTGCCTCCCTCCTTGAGCCATTATGCTAACTCCTTTTAACTTTAGTCATTAGCACACTCACTGTGCTCTCTGCCTTCATTGTACTGGGACTCTTCCACCTCATTTTAATGTCTTTTAGGTTTACGAAACTGCCAGCATCAATTGCCTATGTAGTCATGCTGGGCTTCTCCTAGTTTTTCCTTTTTCTCATTCACATGTCTTTAGCCCATAACTTATATCAAGGCTGTAAAGAAAAATTCTCAAAGTTACACAGTGCTCACACCTGTAGCACACAAGTTAACTCCTAATCTCTCTCTTCTCACACATAATGCAGATCCATATAACTTACCTAGGGGTTACCAGGCCCATGGCAATATAACAAATTCTGTATATTGCCACAAAGAAGAAAAATTATAGTCATAGGTCACTCTTGTTACGCATACAGACTCCAATCTCACCAGTCTGGACAAGCACAGGGTGACAGTAAGATCTTGCCTGGTGCCAAGATAAATGAGTTCAAAAGGATCCCAAGGTCCCTCAAGCCAAGCAAATATGACTATGACCTAGCAGTGGGCCATGTGGGAGTGAATGAACTGAGGTGCTCCATACAGAAATATCATGCAGAGAGGCATGATAGAACTTAGTATGCATGTGTTAGAGGCAGGAAATACATTATCTTGAGTAGTGTTTCACCTTCATCCTGTGTGCCAAGACAAGATAATTGGCTTTAACAACTGAATAGTTGGTAAAATTCAAAGGTGATCCACTAAATGTAAACTTAGAATTCCTTTTTCACCTGGGAAAGTGTATAACTCTCATAAAAGGCTTCTGCATACTCTCAAAAGCTTTTGCTGATACCATACTGCCTCTTTTTAGGTACTGCTCCCTTAAGGGATATTACACATAGCAAACCAAAACTCAAATTCTGATCGCAGCAAGGTTGTACTAGGAGCTAGGAATGCAAACAGAATTATGACAGAACTTACAGACCTCATGCAACTCAAACACATTTATATTTGTTTAGCTACTGAGATGTGGTTTCATTACAATGATAGCACTCCCTTTTTACCATGGTTTAGTTTCTATCAGGTCCTGAGGTAAATGTGGAGAGGTGGTACCACTGTTTGTCAGAAATGCCATTACCTCATACTAAATTACTCACGGCTGTAAGCTGGAGCTCCTAAAGATCCAAATTGTCCTTAACAAATCCAGTTATTACTTTATTGCTAACTATAGATCCCCATCAATATCTTCCATAGGTCATGGAAATGAACATCATCAACAGGTGAAATATCAAAACATCCACCTTCCTGCTATGGGACTTCATTGATTGGCACACACACATCTCTTAAAATGTGTATGTTTCTTTATTTTCTTTACTTTACTACCAAGGCAATGGAGCAAATTATAAAACTGCACACTATAGCCTTTAACAAATTCATAGGTGAATACTTGGCAATCAGTCTGTAGAGTATTACACCGCCGGGCAATGACCAGTGACCAATGGTGAAAATCAAATACTGTACCTTGTGTCTTTGAGGTAATCACCTTAACCATTATGTTACACCCCCAAAATTCCTAACTTGGTTCTTACTAGTCTAATACCCACCTGTACCCCAGCCCATATCTCCTTTTCCCAGGTTAAATCTGACCACAAATAAGTCATCTACTCCAGCAGTCTTACTGGTATTACCCACAACAAAGTAAGGCTATCTTTAGGGCTTTTCCAGTGGAATTCTTCTTCAGCTTGTAGAAGGCCTATGCAATATTCCCAACAGTCTTCTGTAAATTGTCCCAGCTGAAAGAGCTGCTCTACATACTTCTAAGTTCCATCAGCATATAAATAGTAGCATAGAAAAGTCAGTTCCTGTCTGACCGAAGTATAATAGTAAATTCAGGAATAAACCTCTGTGATGATGTGTGTAAAACCAGAAATTGGGTTCCCTATATTGAGTCAAAAGTTTCCTCACTGACCAAATCAGAAGCCTTTTCTTACTCCCCCCAACACTTCTCTACACAGCCCCTATTTTCAGTAATTTACCAGTCTCTCAGTTCTCAAAGTTTGAACAATACTGTCACAAAGAAACAACATTTGCAGTTAATCACCCACACAAATCCCAGCACTGCCTAGTTCTCAAAGAACTAAACTGTCTTGAACCACCACACTTAACTATCTTACTCCCAGTTTGTGACTACTCATAACCTTATCTGTAAATCTATAAACTGCTCATCTCTGTGAACTGTAATCCAGCCATATAAACTAAGTAAACCCCTTTACTCAACCCAAATGCTGCTCCACAATGCCACTAAATACAACAATACAGCTGGTGACAGTCTATTTTCAAACTCTGTCACCATAGCAGGAAGCATCATACTTAGCTCTCTAAAAACAGAACGTCTCAGATATGTTAAATAAAAATGAAAATGTCATACCTGCAGAATTTATGGTTCTTCCCTGTACTAAAAGCAGATGAAGCACACTGATCCCACACGGCAGACTAAATCTCACAATAAATAATTTATTCCAATAATAAGGTAAGCGCTTTCACGGATTTCATCCACTTCATCAGACCAAACTGAAAGATGACATTAGGATACTTCCTTTTAAACATTCAAATAAACCAATCAAAGGAACAGATGAATAAAATTCATAATTAATCTCTGAAATGCTGAACATTTATGAAGAACTACTCACTAACACATAAATCATACAAAAAATACATATCAATACTAGGCCAACTCTTAATACATATGTGGCAAAAATAAAAACTCATACCAAAAATGCAAACTATCCACTGATAAGTATAACACTTGATGACATCATTAATAAAAAACACACAATTCACAACAATGATAAAATCATCATAAGAATAAAAAATTAATGTTTAAGAGCCCTTGCCTTGAGAAAAGGCTTCAATGAAACTTTACTGTTAAGACCAGGGAGTCTATCAGCTTGAAACCATATAATCCATTTTTGCTCAATGGATTCAGTTCTATTAACCAAATCACCTCCCCTCATAGTACTATAACCAAAGTATATTACATTTTTGCTTTGGCAGTTAGCATGACTGCCAAACCAAAAATTTAATATACTTGTGTTATTGCACTGTGTTTTTTGTTTTATGTAGGTAAAACTAATAGGGCATTCAAAGATAGGATACTGGAACATCTTAGAGATATCAAGAATGCTAAAGAAACCAGTGCTCTAGCTATGCATGTGATGATAGAAGGGCCAAGACACAGATTTAAGTTTTTAGTGTTAGTGATTATGTATAGTACTATGAGGGGAGGTGATTTGGTTAATAGAA
This sequence comes from Protopterus annectens, assembly GCF_019279795.1. NCBI lineage: Eukaryota > Metazoa > Chordata > Ceratodontiformes > Protopteridae > Protopterus > Protopterus annectens. Next base: position 459,922,208 of record NC_056733.1, on the reverse strand, counting down.
CTGAATCCAGTGAGCAAAAATGGATTATGCAGTTTCAAGCTGATAGACTCCCTGGCCTTAACAGTAAAGTTTCATTGAAGCCTTTTCTCAAGGCAAGGGCTCTTAAACATTAATTTTTTATTCTTATGATGATTTTATCATTGTTGTAAATTGTGAGTTTTTTATTAATAATGTTATCAAGTGTTATACTTATCAGTGGATAGTTTGCATTTTTGGTATGAGTTTTTATTTTTGCCACATATGTATTAAGAGTTGGCCTAGTATTTATATGTATTTTTGTATGATTTATGAGTTAGTGAGTAGTTCTTCATAGATGTTCAGTATTTTAGAGGTTAATTATGAATTTTATTCATCTGTTCCTTTGATTGGTTTATTTGAATGTTTAAAAGGAAGTATCCTAATGTCATCTTTCAGTTCGGTCTGATGAAGCCGATGAAATCCGTGAAAGCGCTTACCTTATTATTGGAATAAATTATTTATTGTGAGATTTAGTCTGCCGAGTGGAATCAGTGTGCTTCATCTGCTTTTTGTTCTACTTATTTTAGCACTCGGTTCCCTTGTCTGTTTCAGAGGTTCGTTCTTCACTTCCCTGTACTAACCCTGGATAAGTATCCCTAGACTAAACCATACTTCCACTCATCTTCCTACCCTGCAACTATTTCCCTTTCATCTCTTCCTTACAGCCCCTCTTCTCCATAGTCTCACCCACCAACCATAACTGAATACTACCCTACACACACACACACACACACACACACACACACACACACACACACACACACACACACACACACACACACACAGTTTCCCACTCACTTCATCCTTCACTTAGTCACCTACAGAATATTTTTCTTCTTCTTCATACTTTTAATCATTTATAGTCCTTCTCCTTTTTTAATCTGTCTTTTGTCTACTACAGTAGCTGCTGACTAGCAAAAAATAAAAAAATAAAAAATAAGGCATGAGGATGCTGCTTTTCTGCAACTTTCTGTCAGCTTTATGTCTTTATTATAAAACTGCTTACTGAAGTATACAGTGTTACTGGTTGACTTAAATGTGTCTGTACATACACCATGCTACTGGTCCAAAGAAATTTATGTTTATCATCTTCAGTTTGCATTTAACAATAATCTGTATCTTTGCCTGATTGTACAGTCTGCATTGATTCCATTAACAATGCAGACTTTTCAAAATACTATTGAATGACTTTTGTATACCATGTATAAACTTTTACCAAATGTCTTTATTCAATGGACTATGTTTACACTTGTAAAATGCTGTTTTTTCCTATACTATTCACTAGATTATGTATATGCTTATAAAATGCCGAGTTTTTCTCCATTATGTCTAAATCTTTATGCAATATGTATTATTTGGAGTTTTTCTCCCTGGGTCTCTGCTGAAAAGGATAATTTATGCCCAGTCGGACCTTCCCAGTCAAGAAATACACTAACTAACAAAATAAATTGTTTATATTAATAAATAAATTAATTAATTAATACAATTAAATTGTTACCCTAATGCTTATTGCTGCTGAAATAACAAGCGTAGATGAATGTATAGTTATCAAAATGTTTTTATGAATGTATAGCTATCTATTTGCTGTTTGTGTTCTTTGTATAAACTGTTCTTTCTTCTGCGCTTTTCTCCCCGGGCCTCTACTGAAAATGGACATATATCCAGTTAGACTCGCCCGGTCAACAGATGTAAAATAAATAAATAAGTAAAATGATAAACTACATAACATAAGAAAGGACATTGCATAACAAAAATATTTTAGAAATTCCCATCTCGCTACCTCAAGACTGTATGAAACGTGTCAACAAGGAACATTATTAGAAAATCCGTAGTAAGACCTTAAGGTTGCTGCATATACAAGTTATGTAGAAAATTACAGAATGTCAAACAATGTATCAAGCTCATCCAAAGATGATAAATTTAGTGCCAACCTTAGCCCTCCTACCTCCGTTATCCTTGAAAAATTAGTTTCCCCTCAAATCCTTTTGGAACAAGTCTCAGAATCCCTGTCAGAGGTTAAATATACTACTTGCATAGGAATAGACAATAAACCATGTGCTACTTTGTCATTAGTCTCAAGTGTGCACTGTCTGAGCTGTAAACTGCTCACTCTCTGCCTATCCACAAGATTTGTGCCTGAACCTTGGGGAACAGCAGTTATGACACCACTACTCAAGTTAGGTCTCTCTGTGGACCCAGAAAATTGTAGGCATATAAGTCTACCCAGCCTTTAGGGCAAAATCATAGAATGGGTCATAGCACAATTTATTAACACAGACATAGACAACTCTGATCTAAACCTTAATCAGTTTTTGGTTTTCTAAAGGGGTAGAACCTGTCTCTTGAACACAGTAAACTCCTTTGGAAAGGTTACCATGGCAGTGAACAGAGGTTAATCAGTGTACGTTATTTATCTAAACCTGCTGAAAGCTTTTGACCCACACTGGCATTATTGAAAAATTAAATGAAAGTTATGTATATTCTTGTGTTGTCAACTGGAATGAAAACTGTGTAGCCTACAGTTGTGAAAGATTCTGGCATCAGCTGTTAAGATAAAATTGTAACTACAGGGGTACCACAGGCACTAGCATAGCTAGGATGGGGGAAGATGCAGTCACTCTGGGTGCAAAGTGTTTGGGGCATTATTAGCATATGCTGACAGGTCTTCTGCATATGGGCATTCATCGCATTTGCAGTCAGAGCTGAAGAGCTTTAGGCTAGTCTCAATGAGTGCATGGGTAGACAGAAATTTACCTTCACGTTATCATGTATGTTCCTGCTTAGTCTGACAAGTAAGCACTATTAAGTGCTTAAAAATGGTAGCAAAAACATTTAAGTGCATTCTATGGTCCCATGATTGCTTGCCTATATTTGTTCCTGTGTGCCTATATTCCTAATCATGAGTAATCCATTTATGACTCATTTCCAAAGCTTATTTACACTCAAACTTTGATGTATCCTTGAACACTTACTCCAGTGCAACATAATTCAGTCTTTTAAAATCCATCATCTTTTTCTTTGCCATTGTATTTTTCCTGTTTTCCCTACTGTAAACCACACAATACCATAATCATTGTGGGTTAGCAATGCCTCAACCTGGACTCCCACTCTGCAATGGTCACAATCAGATCTAGAATTGTGTAATTTTTGGTACAGTCCTGCACTACTTGCCTGAACACCTTGTAGTCCAAAATCTCATCCATCTTCCACTTCCTGTCTATCCTGAAATTTGAAACCTCATAGTCTGGTCCTGGAAAGATCCTCTATCAGATCAGGAGAATATTTTATTGCATCTTCACTGTGATATTTATGACTTCAGCCCCTCAGCCTTAACTGAAAATATATGATCCAAGAATTTTAAGTGAAGTTTTTGGGGCTCATGTAAGGCTCAGTAATATGTATTTGGTGGAATCGACAAAACCTTTTGAGATGCTAAATTGTCCTTAAGGATGGTTTGCCTGTGTCAGCTGCCAAGCATTAAGTGCCTTTTGGCAAATACAGAACACACTTTGGATATTACATTATATGCTCTAATAAGTGCAATTCCTGATTACATTACCATGTCCTACAATGAATGGTATCACAGTCTGCCAAGTGCTGTACTTAGTAGATGGTTCAAGGGAGGGGTGATGACCAGAGCCGGATCCAGCACTAGGTAACATAGAAAGTCACCTAGGGCCCTGTGGCTAGGGGGGCCACTCAGGCCTGGAGGCTTCAACATAATAAAAATAAGTAAATAAATAAATATTCTTCACACTACAATGGTGGTGTCTGCTCCTTTAAGGAGTACTATGCATGCATTGCACGCACACACACCAAAGTGGATGTAAACACATTCCACTCATGCAAGCAGAATTTAAACTACCTGTTCCATTTATAGAGAAAGTAAATGTGTGTGTGTGTGTGTGTGTGTATGTGTGTGTGCGCGCACGCGCATGCATGTGTCTAATTTAATCTAGTGGTTCCATTTGTTTCTGTATATGAGAGAAAATTTGCATATACATATGTATGTGTATGTGCATATGTGTATGTAATTTAAACTAGCAGTTCAGTTCATATGATAAAGTCTGTGTGTGTATTGCTGTATAAGAGAGAAGGTGTGTTTGTGTGTGTGCATTGCTATGTGAGAGAGAAGATGTGTGTGCGTTGCTATGTGAGAGAGCAGGTGTGTCTATGTATGTGTATTGCTGTGTGAAAGAGTAGGTGTGTACATGTGTGTTTTGTAGTGTGAGAGCAGAGAGAAGGTAGGTGTGTGTGTGTTTGTGTGTGTGTGTGTGTGTGTGTGTGTTTAACATACCTCTAAATTGTTCAGATTTAGCCTCATAGTTTTGGTCTGTTTCTCATAAGATTTCTGGTTTTATGGCAACTCACAGTGGATTGAAGTATCACTAAAGAATAACATAGACAAGACTTTCAGACTTCATATCCTTCAGAAAATGCATGCTAACACAAATCCTGTTATTCTAGCAACTTTCGAAGTTAAAAAGAGCAATATTTAAAATCTATTCCTATTTTTGGGCCATTTTATCCCCATTATTTTAGGCTTTGTTCCCATTTCTTGCATTAAGAAGTTGAGAGGTATGCCTACCTCTCAACTGTCCAGATTTTTGCCTCATATTTTTGGCCTATTCATCATAAAATTTGTAGTTTTCTAGCAAATCACTGACTATTGAAATAAGATAACATCATGCATTTGAGTTTCAAACTTAATTTCCTTCATAAAATGCATGCTAGCACAAAAGAGCAATATTTAAAATCTATCCCTTTGGGCCATTGTTTCCCCATTATTTTAGGCTTTGTCCAGATCTCTTGTGCTAAGAGGTTGAGAGGTATGGAAGTATGGTATGTAATGTCTTAGTTGTGATTGTGTGTGTGTGTGTGTGTGTGTGTGTGTGTGTGTGTGAGAGAGAACAGAGAAAAGGTAGGGGTTTGTGAGAGAGAGCAGAGAGAAGGTGTGTGTGTGTGTGTGTGTGTGTGTGTGTGTGTGTGTGTGTGTGTGTGTGTGTGTGTGTGTGTGTGTGTGTGTGTGTGTGTCTGTGTGTGTGTGTGTGTGTGTGTGTGTGTGTGTGTGTGTGTGTGTGTGTGTGTGTGTGTGTGTGTGTGTGTGTGTGTGTGTGTCTGTGTGTGTGTGTGTGTGTGTGTGGGGGGGGGGGGTGCAGGTTAGTCAATTAATTTCATCAGGCTGGACCTGTAACCTGTAACTTGGTTACAGCAGACAGGAACTTGAAACCTCTATACCAGCTACCAGATTGCTGAGGGAATTGTGAGTTTGTGTTTCAGTACATTTTCAGTTAAGTATGAGTTTTTGGTGCTTTTTCAAGGGATTATGAGTTTTACTGCTTTGTTTTCAATGTGCAGTTAACCTTTTTCTTTTTTTTTAGCAAATGGCAGTCACTATTTGTGCTGTAGAATTTGAAGGCAGTGTTTGTAGCATAATTGTCTTTGGTGCAGAAGGTTGTGGATTTTACTCCCACACCATGTATATGAACAGCTGATATTGCAGTGTCCTTTAAATTGCTGATTATTTGGTGCATTGTACAGGGGGATAGGGGTTCTGCACTCCTGAGTGTGTTCTCCTTTGTATGAGATGCCTAGTAACTATGAACTTGTTGTCAGTTTGTTATTCCGTATTGCAATATTACCAGCTTACCAATTTTTTAATGTAATATAGGCAATTAATTCTTCAAGGGCTGCAGCCACTGAATCTGTAGGTGAAACACTGAAATGTAAAGTTGCTTGCTAGTAGTAACCTCTCCATTAGTTACAGCTCTCATTAATGTGGAATTATTTGGATGACTTTTACTTCTGCAGAGATTGTGCTTATTAACTGATATTGGTGGATTGTAAAGACAGAAGTTTGAGTGGCCTTTCATGGTTGAAATTTTTTGAAATGGGTAATTTTGTCATTATTGGTTCATACATTTTCTTTCATTGCTTATTGGAAGAATGTTCAAAACTACAAATTCTAAAAATTCAAAGCACATTCTAACAAGTGGTGCTGTATTTTACAAGGAATACAATTTAATACAATCAGGAAGGTGAATCAAATAAAGAGTCTGTGGTGTGGAAAGAGCCCAAAGGTAAACTTAATTCTCTGCTGGCCAGATGCATTCTCTTTGAATGTTGGTTTAAATACAATTTCAATGAATGTGAGTTTCAAGGCCAGAGGAGTTTACTGCTCATGGCCTCATGCTAAGTCTGTTTTTATTATGAGACTGTATTGTTTGTTTAGCAAATGGCTATCAGTGTCTGTGCTATTTTATTTCAATATCTGTAATCATTGTAGAAGTAAATAAGAAAACAGCATGTACCCTGACAGGCTTGAACAATGTTTATGGTAAATGGGGAGAAATAGTGAAGTAATGGAACACTGGAATGGCTGGGGAGAGGACTGCTGCAGGAGGGGGCTGCTTTTGGGGTACCCCAATCTATAACCCTGCCTAGGGCCCCATTTCACCATGATCTGGCTCTGGTCATTACAGATGTGATGGTACACTGCAGGGCACTACTAGGAATCCTCCAGTTTGCATAGCATTGTGAGGGCGTTCATACTAGATAAGGCACATCATTGTAGCTTGCACACCTTATAGTCAATGAGCACTATACATACATAGGGAGGGGGGCATCACAATATAGGCCAGAAACCCAGCATTACACCATGTGCCCTACACTGCGAGTGTGTACAAGATGCTGTTGGAGGATATAGACTTACACTGAGGGCAGATATTTTGGCAGAACTTGGCACCTTACATCATGACAGCAGATATGCAACAGCACAACCTTAGACTTGGATGCAGAGCTGTATCATGTAGTGTGCAGGAAGCAACCACATGCAGTGTAGACCATGCTGCTAGATGGCTGTGAAGGAATGATCAATGCAGGTCAGAAAATCAATGAACTGAGTTGTCATGCTCCTCTTTGAATCCCTGGTGATTGGCTGATGGTTGACTGTAGTCATCCTATTAAAACTACATAGATGCATATGGGATTGTGGCATATATCCTGATTGGTAACTGTTCTGCTCCTTGTATAGAGAGGCATCAGGTGTTTGTGTCTGAGTTTTCAGTGAATGTGAATATGTATGTTGTTTACAGGTGTGGGAGTTGACTTCCATGAGTGTGAGGACTGAAAGTGTGGTCAGAAGGGAGGGGGTGTGGGTTTTGAGGGTGTATCTACAGCTGGCCAAATGATAAGAGACTGTGTAGCATCACCATTGTTTGTGATGCATCCTGACAGTTGAATATGTAAATGATTAGGTCTGGTGTGTGTGTATGTATGTTTAGAGAGGGCAGTGAGTATGTAATGTGCTGAAAGATGTTGTGATGCATCCATTTTGGTGCAGTTTAACTATGAGCAATAAAAGTGAGCTGTTTTATCTCACTGGTTTCCAAAAGATTATAAAATACAGAAACTATTGAGTTGAAAACCCTAAAAAAAACACACAAACAAATCTTTTTTGCAATTGGGGGGCATGAATTCTACATCCACATATGGGTGGCTCTGACTCCCACCTCCTAAAATATATATACCAACTCCAGAGTCACCCCACAATGGAGAAAGGGAATATCCCCCAAAAATGCTGTACTTGCTTGCACTGTATAACACAATGCACTGAGACTCACCACAACCTTAAATTTCAAATTAAAGCCACACATTCACCAGTGCTACAACAACCTGTAACTATGCATTCTGATACTTGTGGAATATATCTGAATGTAAAGCCACTGATCTACCAGTGCTACAACAACCCGTAACTATGCATTTGGAAAGATGTGGTGTGCATCTGAAAGTAAAGCCATTCATCCACCAGTGCTACAACAACCTGTAACTACTCATTTGGGTACATGTGGTATGTATTTGAATGTTGATCACTTAGTGAGAGACAGGTGTTTTGTTTGTTTTTTGTGTGTGTGTGTGTGTGTGTGTGTGTGTGTGTGTGTGTGTGTGTGTGTGCACATGTATATGGTACTTGTGATGTATTGTGAGATTGTGCTGTTTGTGGGAGTGCTACTGAATGAATGGATGATTGTGGGTTTGCGTGTGTGGTATGAGACTGATGATTGTGTAAATATTTTTTAGCATCCACTCTGAGGTACATGCTATCTCAGACTAAGGTATATTGATTTTTTGGGGGATGAGTGGAGTATGTCCTTCTAGTAATGTTTGTATTTGTGTGTGTGTGGTTCCCCTTCCCAGGAGGTTGGAATGTGTCTTAGCCCACATACATAAAAAGTGCATCCAAAGTGTTAAGTTGCATGAGTCTGTGTGTGTGTGTGTGTGTGTGTGTGTGTGTGTGTGTGTGTGTGTGTGTGTGCGCGTGCACACGTGTGTGCGCATGTGCATGCACACGCATGTGCATGTATGTGAGCATGCCTGTATTTGTTACTAATGTATATTTCACTGAGCAGACTAGCTGATGGGTATGCATTAATGATGTGTTTACACTGACAAAGTGTATAATGATTAGTCTGCTCTTGATACTGAGCACAACAGTTGTGAAATGTAGTGCACTCATGTTCCATCATTTTTTTCACTAGTACTCATTTGTACTGCATACTGCTGAATCACTGTCACTGCAGTTTAGCAACAGAATTTAACACCAACAGATCAAACCTTAAATAAAGAGTGGCAGTGGGTTTGTTCTTTTTACTTATGTGGTCATCCAGCAAAAGGCAATAGTGACAGATTCAGTATACGTGAAAGAAACAAGTCCTATGTCGCATACCTCTCAACCCGGACAAAGCTATAAATAAACAGGTTTTACATTAGCATGAATTTTCTGAATGATATGAAGTCTGAGACTCAAATGTCTGTCATTATCTTTAATGGTTTGCCACTAATTTGCCAGAAACCACAATTTTATGAAAAACTGACCAAAAATATGAGGCAGTAATCTGGACACTGTGATAATTTGTACAGTTGAGAGGTATGCCTATGTGCCCTTCTCTTACACTGCAGTCTAACAAAGAAAACCACTGTCAATGTAAAATTTTCATTGAAAAATGCATCAGTTGGTTGCATTCTTATCAGTAAAGTGCAGGACTCTGTATATGTACATATACATATATATTTATATATAAATATATGTGTGTGTGTGTGTGTGTGTGTGTGTGTGTGTGTGTGTGTGTGTGTGAGAGAGTCTGTCTGTCTGTCTCTGTGTAGATACACTCCTATGCACCCACAAATACACACGCTTTGTAGGCAGCTTTGTTATTGACTATAGCTATCTCTGCATTATGTTAACTTTCTTATTCATTCTGTGTTACCTATGTATGCACGCCTGTAGTTGTCTCTTTTTTTGTTGTTATTTCTTCATGTCCTGGCCTTGTGGACTGTGATTATGTCTCTAAATCTTAGTATTTATCATGTTTCAAAGTGCAAAAGGCTAAAGGGGTTAAGATTGGAAAATGAGCTTCTAAATCCATTCAAGAAAATGTAGCAGTGAACCCATCAGCATAATTTGTGCTTTACAAAAATGTAAATGCTGTACACAAGTGCAAGAAAATGTAATACTGCAGTGCCGATTAACAATTTTGAGGAATCAAACATCTGTACAACATTAGGAGATTTTAATAAACAGATCCAACACAGTCTGAAATCTGGCCTCAATCCATCTTATGTCAAGTCTGGACCTTACAGTTTACTTAAGCCAATTAATTGCTTTTAATAGTTTCTGGCAATGCAGATCTTGTCAAAATGTGAGACTATAATAATATTAGACTGCCCTGAAAAATTACAATGGCAGCTTGGACGACACTGACGTTAAAATGTTTGTATTGTGTTCAGTATCTTTGATTTGTGTAGGTCAGGGAAATTCTTATTTTTAACATTGAACCTTCTGTTTATAAATGCTTCCATATGTTAAAAGTTTTAACTGTAAACATTTTAGTTTTATCCCTTCATTCGCCCTGAGTAGTGAAATAACATATGATGTTAAAAGACATACAATTAGAACCAAACTCATCCTGAAGTGGTCTGTACCTAGCAAAGCGTCAAATAATATGTTTATACCTCATTGTCATTAATAGCAAATTATAGCTGAGACTCATAGGTACAGCAGTCCTTTCTTTAATGTTCATTAGCCTCTGTAGTATCTTATTACCTACCGCTCAGCCCAGCTAGTACACACACACACACACACACACACACACACACACACACACACACACACACACACACACACACACACGTGTGCATGCAAAATGCATGTGCAGAAAATGGACACTGAAGTGGATACACACATAAAAGCACATATTGTTGTACATGTACACACACACACACACACACACACATGCATGTACCCAAACATGAAAATAAGCACTCACACATATGCTTACTAAAAATTAATGTGTCTCATTTCAAACTATTTTTAAAAAATACGGAGTACATATGTGCTCCTCTTATAAAAAGGCACCCAGTACTTTTCAGTACAGCTATCGTGTCATCTTTGGTAACATGCTAGCTAGAAGTTATCAGGATGAAGCTGATTTCTTGTAAGAATTAACTGGTTTCCTGTAGAAATCCTGAATAAGCTTTGTGGATGTGAGACACTGATTTTATTTCTATTACATCCGAATAAACAATAAAAACAAAAAGTCCAACCAGATGTCCACAAACACAGGGTGACTTTCTTCCAAAAAAACAGATTCCAGGCAGGTAAGGTTATTAGCCCTTTCGTTCCCTTTATTCAAACTCCAAAACAGAACTTTATCAGATACACACACCTTACTTACTTCCCCCTTTTTATATACAACATCATTAAAGCAATTGCCCCAATCAACACATTTTACAATTTTAGTCTCCAAAATTCTATTACATCTAAGAAAATGTGCCTGCAAAGTGTTTTGGCTTTAATACATTTTCCTGGACCAAATTAACAAACAAAATACTCAGGAAACAAAACATCATCATTACAGCAGAGAGTCGATTATCTGAACATCGATTATCCGAAACGTCAAGTTATAAGAACCAGCCTTCCAAAATTTTCTGGTACGAAATATCATAAAGTCTGAATATGTAAACATTATACATATTTACTTGAATGTGTTTTTTTGAGCTTGTAGACAACTTATGTGTGAAAAATATTATTTATTGTCCACTAGAATCACTGAATGGTTGTAAAGTGTATTCCTGTGTGCAGAAAAAGCAGGATTTTAGAAATTTTTATTTGGTTCAATTATATGTTTGATTATCCAACAGTTTGATTATCAAACTACCCTAGGTCCCAATTAGTTTGGATAAGCGACTCTCTACTGTGTCTTATTTATTGCTTTATTGCTGTGCTCCCTCTTGCACCACCTTACTAATGCATCCTAACCCTAACCCTGCCCCAAACCCAACCTTACCTCATACCTGAGAAAGCCTCATTTTGTAACAGTACTACAATACAGGACTCAGACAAACATCACATATAGCACTGTACTAAATCTATTACATCCATAGCCCTTACTGTACCCCTAAGCTGCAAATAGCTGTAATCCTAAAACTTTCTGTATATCCAAAAGTTTTGGCATTACAATCCTGACCTTACCCACACACACACTTGACAAAGGGAACATTTGACTTTTCCAAGCACTTCACTCTGTCAGTGAAATGGCTATTCAACAAAGTGAAGGCCATCTGTAGTGCATAGAGTGGTGTGTGTGTGTGTGTGTGTGTGTGTGTGTGTGTGTGTGTGTGTGTGTGTGTGTGTGTGTGTGTGTGTGTGTGTGTGTGAGACTCACATGCTCCAAGGCTTTCTCTCAAAGCACATGCATTGATGTGTCACCTTTTCCTCTTAGGTGCTTTGTTGTTTCATTCTCATTCAGTATACCTAGATAGATAGATATAAAGGTAGAAAGATTAATAGAGTGGTCTGTCTATCTATCTATGTAGATGGGTGTAATGGATGTAAACAAAACAGCAAAACACCCAAGAGAAAAAAGTAGTTGACATACAGACACAGAAATGTATGTATACATAGAAATAGATGCATAAAAACATATATCTATATATATATATATATATATATATATATATATATATATATATATATATATTTGTATATGTAGGATCTAGTTATTTCGTTTTTATTTTATTCAAACTAAAAAAAACAGCTAACAGTAAAATTCCAGCAATGCACTGAAGTTTAGTTGGCATCATCTGCTCGTCATACCCCCAAACACTTGTTGCTCAGGACATCTGCCCCCTTCGCAGTACTGTAGCTAAGCATATGCCTAACAAGTACCAAACAAGTCACATATCTCCCACACAAAACCAAACATGCACAACACAAAATCTTTTTCCCTTCCTAAATCCTTATTCTAACCCTGTCCCATAATCACTTGTATATACGCTTTCACTCTCACATATCCCTACTGCACATACATTTCCTCAGTAAATGCAATACTTGCTGTTGCTTCTTTTGATAATGCATGTCTATAACCACTAATGTATTTAGCAATATGTATCAAGCAAAACAGCTGTTGGCGTTATGTGCATTTAAAATAATGTAAAACAGTAGTGTCAGAAATGAGTGTAATTTCATTGCAATAGGATTTAAGAAATATTATTTCCCCTCACTTCTGTGTGATACCAAAATTTCCAGGTTAAGCCCTTGAACACTGGACTCTCTACCATACTGAGAGTATTCACAAAATTCTAGCCCCAGAGGTAATATTTCCCGTAATGCAAAAGGTGAACTTGTGTCTTTCGGCTTTTTCCCTGTTAGGGGTCGCCACAGCGGAACTCCGGTCCACTAATGATTGGTAGTGGATTTTTACGTACCGGGTTACCAGCCCTGATGCACAACCTTCAACAAAGGCACACCCATTCACGCATGCCTCCACACAGAAGACCCTCTAGCTGAAAATCGAATGGGACAACGTCATGCTATGAGGCGACAATGCTACCTCAGCACCACCCTTATTTGGACAATTGTCTGCTACAGGCTGAAGTGCAAGGCCAAATCTTGGGCAGTTTCAGAATGACCATAAACTGCCTTCAGAATTTGGGGTTTTTGGTAAGTCTCACTCTTGACAAGATCAAGATCATTTTGAGGGACAGCACTGAACATACAAGGAACATACAAGAGTTTCATGGTTTACCTCCAAAAGAAGTAACCCATTGACCCAGGGTCCTGCTTCATTTTGTAAACAGTGAGGACCTTGAAGATATTATGATGTATGTTCTCACCTATCCTGATGGATCTGCAAGCTAGGTTGCACATATAAAAAGTCCAGTGGTTTATGAAAGCCTCCTGGAAGAAGCACATGCTACCTGTAGACATGGAACTGCCAAGGTTGCTCTGTATTCAGAGCGACTTTGAGTTGTACTTGGATGAGGTGCTCAGAAATAAAGGGAAACTGTGATCCATCCTAGTGCTTACTCATTCTCTGATAACAGCTACTTTGAATTTTGCATGTGTTGGCTACACATGAACCTCCTCGATTCAGGGGTCCTAGTACCCTTCATAACAAATTCTGTTTATCAACCTGAAGATTAGCAATGTCATTAGCTCTAAAAACTTCAGAAAGCTATGGAAGCTGGGTGTCTTACAGCTGCTTTGCAGACTGGTAATACAGATGTGAAGTTAGCAACCCAGTCTAACCTAGGGATCTGGGTAGTGAAGTCCCTACCACTATATCAGTGTCACCAGTGATCTGAGCAAAGTGCTGGCAGGGAACAGTAAGTCGAAGTTGAGCAGGAGCATCTTTGGCATTTGACAGAGAAATAAGGTCCTCCTGACATTGATGGTTTTGCCTCCTCTGACAATACATCAGCTCTTGGTTTACTGCATGAGGCTTTTTTGTGGTGGGGTCTGAAGGTCAGTCAACTTTTCCTTCCACTGGTGACACCAGTTTCTATATTTCTTCCAACAGCACCCTTAATTATTTGAGTGGTCGTGATGTTGTGGTGGGTGCAACCTAGTATAAGCTGCATAATTCTGTTTTCACATAGTCAGAACTGGTTTCCAGTTGTTGTACAGGTGACAAAGAAACCTTTTTTCTATCTTCCACATGAGATAAACTTGGTTATCTAGAGCTGGCATCTTGGTGCATCCAAATCTCAAGAGTCTAAGGCTGGTGGCTAGGAAGCCTAACACTAGGAAAACTTATCCAGGAAAACTTACCTGGCAAACTGGAAGATATTTTACATATAGTTTAGGAGGAAGAACAAGGATTCATTAAAAGCGGAGTTCTCTTTGTTCTCACCTGCTTGCTTCAGGGGTGTCTTACTGCTCTGTAAAGCTGCATGTTTCAGTCATTCTGTCTTGCCTACCATTAGTGTCACCCATTACAGGGAGAATAACTCACCTACTGCTACTCAGAAGGGCCATTTGTCTGCTATGGGATCTGGACATCATCCTGGAAGAGCTCAGTATGGGCCCCTTTGAGCTGATAGTCTCAGTGCTGCTCAAGTTTCTGTCCTGCAAGACCCTTTCTTTGGTAGCCATTACATCTAAAAGCAGGGTCATGGATTTGCATGCCAAGATAACATAGCAGCCACTCACTGTCTCCAGCATTGATGAAGTTAGACACAGGATAAATTCTATATTTATGTCAAAGATATTTCTGGAGATATCCCTTAACCATTCATTCCAAGTGCCAGTAGCCTTTCTGAAGCCCTTGAAGGAAAGATAAAGGATACTGTAAGTATGTTTTGGACATCCACAGAAAATCGCAGTACTGTTTGCTCAAGATAAATCTCTTCAGAAAAAAACAGCCCTATTCTTGGAAGCTTTTCTGCGGTGAAAAGAAGGCCAATCAGTCACTAAGCAGATACTCTCTATGTAGATAACAAACCTCATTATCTTCTGTTATGAGAAGAAAGGCAAGCCCTTGTTGGAGTGGGGAAGGGTACACTCTGACAGGATAGCCTTTTATTAGGTGGAGCTCAGTCCAGGCCATCTGTAAGGCAGTCGCTTGTCAGTCCATACATTCTCCAAAGACTATAAGCCTGATATTCAGTACTGGGCAAAGTGAAGTTTAGACTAGCTGTCGTCCAGGGTGTCCTTTGTGGATCCATGTCAAATGCTGGGAGTCTTCCACCCTTTGGCTTTGGGGTAACTATTGAAGTCTGTTTCCCATATTTTATGACTGCTACTGCAGCAGTCACTCTAGGGTGAATATAGCTATTAGCTTGCATATTATTGGAGGGTTGACACTATATTCTAGACTAAGTCATACAGATTAGGTAAGCTATACTGCATATCTGAACAGCATAAAAGGGAGGACTAGCAGCATTATTTGGATCTATAGGTAATCAGAAGAGGTACACAGTTCTCTGAAAGCATGTGATAAGCTATATTTTCTACTATCTTCCAACGTATAGAAATCCTTTAACTGAAATTCATGTTACAAAAGGCTCACAACAGGAATATGTGTGCCTGCATGTGTCTTATGATATAAACGGTACTGGAAACATGTTTGGCCACAATATCAGGACAATCTGTCCCTGACAATGCCTGTTTCTGTTGCTTCCCTGTTATGACCTGTCCAAGATATGCACTGATCTATAGTGGTGAGTATTGCTGTTATATGCCTACACATTTCCTCCTCCTACAGCAGCAACGCCAGCTGTTAACTGAGTATTATTTTAGGTACATTGGGTATCTAGTCACTTCAGGATAGTGGCAGGGGTAATATGGACTCGGATGGCATATCTTGGATGGACAGCATCAGCATGCATGATACAGCGGAGTAGTTATGGCACAGGTACCCATGCTTTATCTGGAGTGTCTTTTGTTCTCTATTTACACCTATAGAGGCTGAGACGTGGCAACAGTCTTTTGTTGGCACCTGTGAGAGGCTGCTGGTGATGAGACACAGATATCTGAGTCACAGTTTGATGACACACTGTTTGTCTCCATCCTGGGTATGGATGCACTCATTGCACTGTTAATACAAGATAAATGTCTGGTCTCACCCACACCAACACATTTGATTGTATAGCATGTGCATTCACATCCCCAGTTGGGGAGGGAACCCTCACGGCTCCTACTACTATGAATGTTCCCTCTGCAGCCATACACTGAATCTGACATTGATAAAGTCACAGTTTTACTATCCTGCAGGGATGCCTAACACCATCATGTGATACAGGTTGCTCCTAATATGTGGACAGCACATGGGACCAATTAGCAGATGTGCTACAGTATCATCCAAGTATTGTCTGTTGTAACCCAGTCCAGCATGGACCTCAGTGCTACATTATGTGGCATCTGAGGACCCACAGTCTGGAGACACTGTAAGGATGAAAAACAAATCTGATAGCCCTTCATTGTATGGAAACTCATTCAGACACTGTGGATGATATTAGTTTTAGTGTGCTGGCCTCCCTATTTCTTTCTAGGGGGGTGAAAACAGTTTGCACTGTTAAAGTCATAAGAAATTTGATTTTAAAATGGATAACGTTAATGCCACAAGGTTTGAACCTGGAGGTAGACTGGACAGTGTTACTGTAAAGAAATTTGAAATTGATAAGAAATGGACATATTTAAAAACAAACGGATATTTGAGTATCACTAGTTTGCCTGAACTTTGCTTGGTAAATAAATGAAATGACTTTCGTATTGTTTCATGGTCCCTTAAAAGGCAAAGAGTTGAAGGTGTCAGGACACATTTTTTACAGGGAAAAGGATTATAAAGTTATATGAAGGTGATGAAAGAAATAAAAGTGGAGGGATGAAAGACATCTGAAAAATCTGGACTTCAATGAAAAGAGACTCACAAGAAGAAAGAGGAAATTGGATATAAATTCTTTGATCAGTTACATCAGAGGGATGCTGCCTAGAGTACCTGAGCTTGCACAACTCATTTTAGGTGGATGGATGAGGGTTGAGGTAGATAATAAGAGTGAAGGAGTCAAAAAGTGTGAAACAGTGCAAAACTGACACAGCTGTCACCTTGAGCAACATTTGTTAAAATCTAGGAGAAAAGAATGTTTACAATATTTTTTAAAGGTTAAGCAATGAATATGATTTTCAATAGTGTGGTTGGAGTAGTGATGAGAGTTTCCAGAATATATGTGGCATAGGAAAATTGATCCAGTGGGCAACCAACAACTGCACATCTTGCACAGAATGTATCTCACAACAAAAATGTTAAGACATTGTGGATGGAAAATTCAGCTCATTGCTGCTGGTTTGGGCAATATGTGAGGGTTCCATATGTTGTGAAATTGTTTGGAGGTAAGCAAGATATGATCCAAATATGCAGAGCTGATAATAAAAATCTATGGTAAAACAACTCTTGATTCAAGTAATTTCTTACTTTGGGGTCATAAAGAAGAAGAATCTCCATAGTTGCTCTGAAGAAGATAGACAGAGTAGAGACTGTAGTGATGGGGAGCTGGATTGAAAATGAAATAAAGGGGAGATGGAAAAAATTGAGCTGATTGATGTAGAAGATGATTGTGTGTAGTCGCTTAGAAAATTATAGGCAAGGAAGTTGATGAAGCTTAATGGAGCTTCATAGAAAGAATAGTATAGGCTGGAGATATGGAAAAGGTGACTGGCAGAAGTTTGGGGGCTCAAACAGGGAAAAGATAGATGCAGGGTCTGGTTTTAGATATGGGTCATTAAATACTAATTATGTTTGTAAAAAGTGAGAGGGATTCAGCTTTATTGTTGTGCCTGTAGGAGGTTGTGGGCTTCACCTATGGTAACAACAATGGTAGTTTGAAAGATCCTTTGATATGGGTACAGGTAGAAGAACAGGTTGGTACCTCCTAACATCTTCACATACATGAAAGTATACAGCATGAGGTTTAGAGGTTGTAAAGTTCTGGCACTGCAGTCTTTAGGGCTAGGTACATAAGAAGTCTAAAGGGGCTTTTGTATATATAACTAGACTTTCAAGAAACATTTCCAGGGCAGTGCTTTCATTCTGCCTGTTTTATACATAATGGATAGTAGATTTTTTTGTTATCCTGGGGAATGTTTTGTATTATTTGAAAAGAACAATGGACATAAATGAATAGTTATCCTTCCCATGCGCTTACATTGTCTTTGTACATAAAACCAATCAAAACTAATTAATCTGATCTCCGTTTTCATCCTAACATTATCTAAATCTAAAGGCACTTTGAAAACTATAACATTCATAAAGTCTGATTAGCTGTCACCCAATATATTTCAATAAGTTAACCAATGCTAAACATATGGGTCACAAGTAAGCTCTTTGTTGAAAATAGATATTAACCAAACAGTGAATTCCATGTATTTTAGATGCTCAGTGTGGAATGCATTCCAGGAGCCTTATATGACTTGCTAGTCAAACTGCATTAACTAATTTCACTCCATGTAATTTTGCCCATCAGCTATACTCTTGTAAAAGGGACCAAAGATTCTCATAATGGCTTAATCCAGTAGTCGTGGAAGTGGGATATAAGACAAATATTTTACCCTGTTGTCTTATGAAATCCAAATGTTTGACTCATTAGTGTAATTCATTAGACTTTTGGATACCAAGAAGACTTTCTTACTTCTGTTTTTGTTGTGTAATATTGCTTGTGATTGTTCCAGAAGGCCAACTTCTTCTTTTTAATAAATTTTGGCACAGTTTTGTTTTTAGTCACAGTTGTGCTATACAGATGTCTTTCCTTTTATTGTTGTCATATCTGCCATATACAAGTTTCTTCACCTCTTGTACTAAATATGCTTTTTATTTTCAAGTGAAATATGCCTCACTGCATCCATAACCATAATGAGCAGTCACTTTTCTATAAAGTATACACTAGTCCTGAAGTACTGAGATTGACATTAAACCATTAAAAAGCAGTATAAATGCCAATTAGTAAACCGCCCATTTGACAAATGGGCACTTTACTTCAAAGTGTGTTGATCATCTTTTGAAATATCTAGTTTCTGAATCATTCACTAGAAGGGTGTAGTCTTATTTTGTCTTCTGTTAACATCATGCTATTTTTGAAGAAAAAAGCAGTTCTAGAAATAATCAGCTGCTTTGAATTCCAGATACTAGGCTTATCTAAAGATGTAATTTTATGATCCTGTACATTTTTGTTTATGAATTAACTAGCACTGTGAAAGTGGACACTTTTTGTTTTGTTCAGAGCATACCATCTGATTGGAGTGTGTCCATCCTCCATAACTTCTAGAATTAAAGGCAAAGACATTAACATCATTCTCCACTCCAAAAATTCCCAGGCTGTTGCACTCTACTCCTATCTCATAGTGCACCAGAACAGCACCCTCTCTACAGATCTTTCTTGCTCACTTTGCTCAGTGTCAGTTTCCTAATGGCCCCAAGTTGTTTTACTGTGTTTTGACAATATGCAGGTGGTGTGCTACACTTCCTTATTTGCATCATGAATAACTGTTCTCTTTCTGTCTGGTGAAATATGAGGAGACATTTTGATCAAGAAGTTGACTTTCCTTCTAGTCTTCTAACAAACACAGGTTTATTAAAAGAAAAATCGCTCTGTTTTCATTTTTTTTTTCTAGAATCTTAAGCTTTTTTCCAGGACATGCATGCGTGTAACTTTTGGTGAATTTCCTTTGAGGAAATGTTATGCTTTTGAGAAGAGTTTTTTTTTTCTTTCTTTGCACTGTTTGCAATTCTTTCAGGAACTCCCTGAGTCTGTGTTTCTGTGGCTGCGTTCATAGCTAATTTGCTTATGTGTGTTGTTTTATGCTTTGCCTTGTTTCACAGTGAAGGAATGGGATTGTCATGTGCCCTTGCAGGAAAGAGATTCCTTCATCAGACAGTTTTATTCAATGTGCCTCTAGTCTGGATAACAACGATATTCCTGAAGCATGTGACATTTGCAAGGAATTCCTCCAGCTACTCCTTGACTATGCAAGGAATGGCTTTGGTTCCACATATATCAGCTGTCTGTAACTTCTGAGATTTCTTCTTTGACAGCAACCAATTTTTACTCCTTACAGATGCCTGCTCCTTCCCTGATATTGAAGGGTTTTGATGTTCAGCCTTATTATTCCTATTTACTACAGAAAACCAATAATTCAAAGAAGCCCAGGCAGCACTGGTATCCACCAGTGACATCTGAGGTAGCTATCTGGACCATAGACCCTCCTGCTTAAAGGGCTGTTTTACAATTTGAGGTCTAGTTTTCTTTTACCTTTTACTGGGCAGGTTGAATGTCTGTCTGTGCAGCTTCCCATAGAGTTGATCTCAGACTGAGAGATCAGTGTTATTTCAGAGCTGTCCGCACTGAGCCCCATCTCCACTCATGGGTAACTTAGATTATAGGAAGTTGATGAAGGCTGTGACCTTAGTGCAGCTAGCTGAGGAGGCTGTGCTCCACCCAGTCTCTAGGCTCAGAATGGTGGACACTGACCATCCACACCCCATTTGTCTCCTGGATATTGAATGCTTCCCCCACTAATGGCTGCCTTTGTGGCATTGACTTCTTTTGAGTTAAGTGCTGATGGGCTTCTTCTTTGCCTTTGGCTTTGGTTGCCCTAATGCTACTCCTAAAACTAGAAATTCTAGAGGTGATAGGGTTGTTGACCATTACTGGGCTGACTATCACTGTCAACCAAGCCTTGTGCCTCTTCAGTCAAGGTCAAAGTGATATTGTGTTGATGCCTCCTCTGTCAGCATCAGTTCTGTCCACAGTGGGGGAATGGTTGGAGCTCTGATGTTAATGCCAGGGTCAGATCTACTGATGCCCCCTGCTCATCATCATTCTACTGTATGGTCTTCCCCTGATACTCTTTTGGCTTTAGATCCAGCCTCTTCCTTGCACCTGGCCTCAACAGTTGTGCTGTCTGTTCAGCAGCTTCTCAAGAAAGATACTGAGACCACAAGGTCTTTTGAGGTCAGGTCAACCATTTCAGACCCCAGACTGCCCTCTTCATTTTTCTTTATGTTCAGTTCTTAGGTTAAGTATGAAGTTCAGGTGGATTCCTCCCATGTCTGAATCAGAGGAAGACAATGAGGACACATATTTGCCTGCATTCCACTGATGACTTCAAGTTTGGGGAACAACTAGAGATGGTGAGGCAGAAAAGAGAAAAGACCCCACATTCCATGTCCTTCACAAAAATAAATCTATAGAAGGAATTTTAGTTCACCAAATAATCTTTGTTGGTGGCTCCTTCAGTTGCAGATGTTGTCATGATGACCAGTAAGTGGCTTGTGCCTCCCTCATATGGTGGTCCCAGTTCCTAAGAAGGTGGAGAAGGCATTGCATTTTTCTAGTGATACGTGTTTGGGGCATGGACTTCCAAGCCAGATATGCAGAGGCTCACAAAAAAACTCCTAGTCCTTGAAGTCATGTGGTTCACCCATATAATAAAGAAACTCAGGCACTTGATCGTTATTTGAAACATCTATATTCATCATCAGTGTTTGGTTTTCATGTTTGGGCCATATCACTCAATTTTTGAGGGGATGTTTATGATGAGGTGACTTTTACCACTGATAAGTAGTAAGCTGAATCAGATAAAGAAAACTTCTTGCCAGCTGTATTGTTGCCATATGCAATATTGTAATGTTATTCGCTTTACCATTGCAGGAGGTTCAGCCTGGACAGTAGTGGGGGGGGGGGCATTTCCCTATATTGCCATGCCTGACTTTGTCTTAAGAATGGTGCCCAGGACTCCTAGGTGACTTTTGTGAATGTTCCCTTTCATGTTCCAAAAATATTGGGCTACAAATTGAAGGTTCATATGGAGAGTATGGAACAAGTGGACAGACTTTGTGGAGAAAAGGATTGGACATCAACTGCTGTCAGTGTTCTTTCTCCAGAACCCAGAAAAGTAAGTTCCAGCTTTGTTTCACTATTATGAAATAATAAAAGCTAGTCAAGCAGCCCAGTTTCTTTGACTCTTTCTAGAGATCTTGGAGGTGCTGTGGCTGGGGTTTGCAGTGATTGTTCAGCACTTCACCCCCCCACTAAAGGATTAAAGCAACCTTGAGGACATCCCCATCTGTTTCCTCTGGAAGCAGCTGGGGTCACTTGTCTATCCACTGGGTGACATGCCTGTTCATTACCAATGACCAAAGGATGTGGCCTGTCTTCACCATGGGTTTCAAGATTCCACGTCTAAATCCCCAGTGCCCCCCCCCACCTTACATGACATCTCAACCTGTCAGAAGGAGGTGGCAAAACTAGAGCTTCTCCATTTCTTAAGTAAAATAGACAACAGGTGGACTCGCCAGACTAGACAGGGCTAGGATTTTACTCCAGATTTATTTTGATGCCAAAAAAGATGAGGGACCTCAGGGCCATTCTGGACCCCAGAACCTAAATTCCTTATTCTCTGAGTCCATTTGTATGGTCTTCATTCAAACAATCCTTCTGTGCCTATCAGAAAGAGATTTTATGTTTTTGGCCCACCATTGACTTGTCTATATGTCAAAATCCATAAACAGTCCAGGAGATTCCTTCAATTTAGACTCAGAGCCAGTCAATTCCAGTCCTGAGTACTTTTGCCTAGGCTCACCTCAGCCTACAGGGTATTTACTACATGCATCTCTGTGTTGATAGTGCACTTGACAATATAGCATGAGTATGTGTTTTTCTGCCTTGATGATTGGCTGTTCCATGCATCTTCCTGTCTAGTAAGGGAGTCCCTGAGTAGTCTCTCAAAGCCTCTGTAAATATTTTCATATCGCATTTATAATCTTGCCAGTGCCTAGTGTTCATACTCTGCAAGCTGTGACACATTAGCTTGCAGAGCGAGACTCCTCATGGACAGAGTGCAGGTCTAGTGCCTAAGGATTTGGCTGTACTTAACTATGAGGTACTTTAAGTGATCAATGTCAGTGATGCTGGCTGTCATGGCGATGGCTATTCCCATGACCTCTATAGCCAAATTACACATGAGAATGATTCTGTGGACCCTTTTGCTTCAATGGTCACAGGATGTGGGCTTGAATGAGCAAGAGATCAAAAACTTTTGCACATGAAAATTACATTTGTTATGGTTTTTGGATGTCTTATATTGGGCAATCCTTTCTGTCTTGCACCATCTCAAGTAGCAGTCACCATGAGCACATCAGCTCAAGGGTGGGGAAGGGCATATCATTAAGCAGATGGTTCAAAGAGTCTTCAAATTGGCATACTGGAGTTGAGGGCAATGCTTCTCTCCTTCTAGGCCTTTCAGGATTCCATGCTACCATAGGTGCTGTCCCTACAGACTAGCAGTTTATCAGCCATATGGTATGCAAACAGATTTGGGAAATGAAATTCAATTTCATCCTCTGTGTGGAGATCCTGAGAGTATAGGAATGAGTCATAGATAGGACCACTTCTTTGTGGCTGTATCTGTTAATGTGGAAGTCCCATTCCTAAGCAACAGACTGAGCAAGTGTTTCTCCATGCTTCATAAGTGGTCCCTCAGCTTGTCTTTGATGAGAAAACTGTTTCACAGATAGGGAAAGGCCTGTTGTGACATGTTCATGTAAACAACCAACATTAAATACTTCTTGAAAATAATTTGGTTGTCACAAAGATCCTCCACAAGGGATATTCCAGCTCATGAGTGCCCTTGGGACTCTTTCTTGTTTGTCCTCCATTTCTTTTGATGATGAATTTCATTCCAAAGGTGAGGCTTCTTAAAATCAGGGTCATGCTTATAGCTTCAATTTGAACTCGGCACATCAGGTTTCCTCTATCACTGACTCACCTACTGAAGAAATCATTGTTTTCGAGACCAAATGCTGTCCTTATCCATTAGGCAAATCTCATGTGGATACTCACTTCTTACAACTAGCAGCTTGTTTTATCTATTTCAAGTACATGCTAGTAGTCATTTTTTCAGTGAGTGTTCTCTCCTGTCCATCATCTCCTCTTCCCAGATGCGCAGTTTAAGATAAATACATTGGAACAAATAGATGTGTTTTTGTATCTGGGGCAAGTCTGAGGGGTTAGACATGTTTTCTGTTCTATCTCTGGCTGTGTTGGACTACCTTGCTGGCATCTTTGATTCAGGCATAATATATCCCACTGTTAGATCCCACTTAGTTGTCTTTTCTTACTTTCATCTAAGCCAAAATGATGCTTCCTTAGCATTGTAGAAAGTTTCTAAATTGTTCTTGAAGGGCACTTCCCTTTTTTGAGGCTACCAGTGCATGAGCCTTTGGCTCTATGTGACATATATTTTGTTTATGAAATCTTAACACAGGCTGTGTTCAGACCAGCCACTTCTGCAAAGCACACATTTCTGTTTAAGAAGATACTACTGTAAGGTACACCACCTTTGTTCATAAAATCTCCATGTTTCATGCCTTCTCTGCTTATCTTCCTAACCTGATTGTGTTTTCTTAGGGCAATCCTCCAAATGAATTTAATATGAACTAGGTCATTCGTTTGCTAACTGTGGGATTATCTCTTACAGTGCCTGGAGGTTCAAAAGCTCTTAAATATTGTTTAGCTATGAGTATGCCTTCCAGGGCACATCATCTGTTTCCTTTGATGTCAAATAATTGAGTCAAAGGGTTTTCAAAGTACTTTTTTTAGGTGCCTTTCTCACTGCATTAATATTATATCTCCCATGGTAAACCTTTGCCTAGTTATCCTAAGGATCATTCCACAAGGTCCCCACCTGTTTTTCAGCCTTTTTTAGGAATGCTTTGGAGGATGCTGTTTGTTAGGCTGCTACCTACTTGCTCCTGAGCACACCTTTGAAGGACCATAATTTAGATTTAGCTTCCATATCTAGAGCTTTCTTTAGGGCCGCTGCACTCATGGACATATTAGCCTAGGCCTCTCATTTGGGATAATCCTGGGATGCTGCTGTAGAGGTTATTGAAGATGGTTCCACTCATATCAGAAACAGAATTTATATACTCATTAAAATAATAAATCTGTAGGAGTGGATCTATCCTTAGTATAGAATTATCCCTCCATCCACTGCCTTGGTTTGTCATAGTCTTGGCTCTTCATTATAAGATGTGCTTCAGCACTGCTGGCTCGGATGTAGACATGAAAATGATTGCTGTGCATTATTATAGAGGAAAAGGAGTGAGCAGCCTGGGAAAGTGTGCAGCATGAGTGGTCCTAATACCTACAGCCTCAGAGAGGTTATGGCTGGCTGAACCACTCCTTGATCCAGTAATGTGAATAATAATTGTGTAAATGCTGAGACATCTCATCTTAGTCTTAACTGTTTCTGTAGTCATTTTCCTCATCTCTGCAACTATTAAAGGTAAATTACTTGTTTTCTATCATAGTCTGCATACTCTGTGTTAGAGAAAGCCTTGCATTAAAAATGTTATTGTAGCTTTCCGGAACCTATAAGTTGGGCCAGGTAAATAATTGCTCGGAAGAATGTCATCATTTCCTTTGCATGCATTAGTATCACAATTTAATAGAATCTGTACAATTTGTATAATGTTTGCTAACTATGATAGTGGACTGATATAAAAGGTCCCATTTCTACAACTGCTTCATCAGTGTGTGGACAAAAAAGCAAGACATACAATCTTTCTGAAAAATATGTCATAAAATATACAAAGTTTAAAAAAAAAAGAAAAAGGAACTTTTATATAACCTTGTTTAGCACTGGTCCAAAATAATCCATTTCTATAGCTGCTTAGTCACTGTTTAAAGAGAAACAAGATGTAAACATTTTCTGAATAAAATCTAGGGCAGTAATACAAACTTAAAAAAAGAGAAAGAAAAAAAATGTATGTAACAGTGTTTAGTAGTTGAAGTCAGTGAGGTAACATAGGTCATAAGCTAGTGAACAAACCACATACAGTCTTATTGAAAAGGAAATGATAAAGTTACAGTAAGAGATGGGTATTAAGTCCTAAGTGTAATACTAACATCATGCAAATACCACAAGAGAAAATATATACACATTGTGTTTTTACACATCTGTAAAGTAGCTTGCATGTAGTGGCGTCTATAAATTGTCTTGCATAGACTTCCCTACCCCCCATTGGCCTGAAAGAATTTAAATGCTATCCAGACTCATAGCTTCAGGTGGGAGGGTAAATGCAAGAGTAAAACTGTTACTGAATTGAAAATTAGCTTTTCTCTCCAGGCTAGGTCTAACAAAAATAACCAAGTCACCAGAAGGTCTGCCAGCTGTAAAGTTTCTCTTTGCAGGGATGTGAAAACTAGCATTCATGAGGAAATAAAATCTTACCCACTGAGTGCTGCGACTCTTGAAACAAATTACATCATATTATGTCAAGAAAGGAGTAAAATTATTATTCTGTCTGTTTTGACAGAAACTCATAATGTTCTAAGATAGAAAGTTGATACATTTATGTAATTATGATGTGGGGGAAAGGCAAGAAACTAGCTCAGAAACATTTGTTAGTCAACAGCGCAGAGAAGCATTTTTATTTTTACCTCTATAAACAAGACAAAACTGCAATGCGAAGAAAGTACTGTTTTTTCCTTTAAATGTACTAAGTTCAACTCTGCATATAACTGTTTGAGAAGAACTCATATTTTTTTAAATGACTTTGTATTCCTATTCATTATGCACTTAAGAAAGCAATGGGTAATACAATACTGAAAATGCCAGAAGTTTCTCTGCGGTCTCATTTGTTGAAGGAGAGAGCTGAAAACAGGAAATAATTTTGCTTGGTGGTTCAGCCTGCTTTTCATTATTTTTTGGGATCGAATGTATATGGGCAACCTGATATCCAGTTCAAAACTATGATCTACTGGGAAATGTTAAATCAACATAATCTAATGCTTGAAGATGTTTATTTTGCCAGATGCAGTTGACCACATTACTTAAAAAGTTTGCCTCATATTTTGCAGCAGCCTTAAGGTTTACCGGAATAAAGCATTTGAATGAATGTGTAATGCCCTATATCAGGATTACACATACAGAGCAAGGAATCAGTCCATTAAACTCTGATAACTCTGTTTAACCGTTCCCTTAAAAAAATCACAGAATGAGTTATATATCCAAGTTCCTAACTCATTTAGCAATTAACTACAATCACTTGTCTCTGACACTCCTTAAAGTCTCTAGAATCTTTTACTTTTTTTTTAATTTTTGATTTTCTTATAAAGTGGTTTCCAGGCAAAATAAATATGTAAACTGTGTTAAAATTATTGCATAGATTCTTTTTATGTCCTTCATATAAAGTACTTTACGGCTATATAAAACTGGCTAATGAACTTAGTTTTACTATATTCTGTAATGTAATGCTAGCATGAAATTGACGTGTGGTTGTTTATTTTATTTAGTTTTGTTAACCACGTGGCTGGGCTGGTCCAAGGAACAGAAGATTATTGTACCACTCCAAGTTCCATTCCTTTCTTGTGGAACTCCCTACCATGTCAGTTAACTAATATTGAGCATTTCAGAACAAGTTTAAGTGACACTATGGATGTTCATTTATTTGTTCTAGATGGATTAATGAATGACCATTTCAAAGAGATTCCCTGGTAAGTTTGTGTACCTCCTGAAACAGCAGAACATGATGAATTGCAGGGTATTTATACGAATTGTTAGGTGCATTTCCTATAGCTCTAAAATCTACACCTCCCTCGAAAAAAAAAAAAAAAAACTGCAGTCCAACGGCTCTATAAATCTGAAAACTTGTATTACAATCCAAAAGGTGTACACAGATTTGGAGTAACAAACAGCTTTAATCCTGGTATCTCGGCATTTCGCCTTCAAGGGATATCAACATATCAAATTCTAAAGCTTAAATATACTAAACAATTAAACAATCCAAATTTGTCTATCCATCCCACTTTTAAAGTGACCATTGCTGCCTGTGTTCCCATTGCTGCTGCCATGCTGAAAACCTTGAGAGCCCTGCGATGAACCCGATTGGTTCTCCTGACCAGCTGATCCTGCATTAGCCAGCATCTCAAAAGAGCCATTCTTTTTTGATGAAGTTTCAGCTGAACAACATGAAGAATCATGACTAGATGACAAAATCCCTTACGAGGGAAATGGCAAACTGAATACACAGAACCACTGGCAAAGTCATTCATGTCCCTTTCTAGTTTTTTCTTCATTCTGCCAGTTGCTTCAGCTTCCACTTTATTCAGTTCTTGTTCAATGTCACCAAATTTTGTGATAAAAGTGGGCTCAGAAAATTATTTTAATGAGCTCTCTAGACTAGTAATCTCTTGCTGAACCTGTTTTAAAGGACGCAAGTTCCTTTTCACTAGGATTTTTTACCAGCCCAAGGTACACTGTAATGAAACCTCATGCCATTCTAGCAATAAATCTTGTTCTGCCTCTGTAAACCCTCCAGCTGGAAGCCAACTGTGGTAGTGATACTCTATTTGCTAATAAGTTAAATCAGCTGGAGACTACTTTTATTTATAAGTTCGGAACCTTGGTCCCACATGGATTAAATCAGGAAGTGTTGTTAAATTTTTCAAGAAATTTCATTCACAATATGTCCATATATGTGTATATATATATATATATATATATATATATATATATATATATATATGTGTGTGTGTGTTTGTATGCATGTGTGTGTGTATATTTTTATATGAGTACATGCACACATTGTAAGAGGGTGCTGTATTTTTTATGTAAACTTGGTTGAATTTTTTTTGATGAAGTTGCTGCTGAAGTTCTATGGGAAATGTAGTAGTTTTTTGTGACTAAGGGATATGTTTATGTATAATGTGCACTGGTTATTTCAAAAGTGGGATGGATAGACAAATTTGGAAACACAATTGTTTAATTGTTTAGTATATTTAAGCTTTGGAATTTGATATGTTGATATCCCTTGAAGGCGAAATGCTGAGGTACCAGGATTAAAGCTGTTTGGTACTCCAAATCTGTGTACACCTTTTGGATTTATTAGGTTTTTGTGTTTTTCTTTGGTTTTGATAACTTGTATTACAAGTTGGCAATTCATGAACTGTTAATGTTTTGACTGTACAGCTATCTTAAGAAGTTATTTCACCTCCTGCATAAGCTAAGAGGAGTCATACTTAAACCATTATTGTTGGTAATGGGTGGATAAGTGGATCTGGTGGTACCTGAGAGAATGTTTGCCATGTTTTTGGTGTTATGTAACTATGGAACAGATAATAGTATGTGATGGTACTCTGTTTCAGGGAAGATCATCTGCAGAAACAGTAAGTTTATTTTTCTGTGCTCTAGGCTAGTTAGAGAAAATAGTATCCTTTAAACAATTTAGATGGATTGTAAAAGCTATGTTTGTTTTAATTATCAGTGATGTTCTCTAACCCATGTGTGATATCTGATGGAAATAAGATGAAAAGCATTACACTTCCGTACAGTAATATAAGTCACGTCACTGTTTACTGACTTTTTTCTTGATGGTCCCAGTCACCCAACTGTCCTCCTTCTACTTGCGGCCTTTCAGACAGTTTCTTATACACATCATCATTTCTGAGGCCCATTCATATTGTTAAATTTACCCTCTTGATGGATTTCCCATGAGGTACTATGTAAAATGCCACAATGATGTCTAATTATCCCTCACCTTCAGGGCCCCCATGTCTTCCACTATGTTTATTCAGAGGAAAGAAGTCATCTTGGATTACTCTTTATACTTATATGTGAATCCTAACTGAATCACAAAAAAATATTGTAATATTTTTAATTATTTATTTAAGGAGAACAAAAATGGTCCTTTTTTAGCTATAACCATGTCACAGTAAAAATGTACAAAAAGGCAAAAAGCAGCTACTGTGAACTCAAATGCGACCAAAACCACCAAGAAATAGCGTAACACAATTTTTTATTTCCGCTTTCGTCCGTTGACTTCTTCAGAATAAGTCATGTCACAGTAGTCAAAACAATTGTAGAATGAAGAAAACTAAGTGAAAAACATCGTAAGTAAAAGACAATATAGAACACATTAGTAAGAAAACATTAATAAGAAGGTAGTTTGAATAAGTCAGTATGTGCAGTTGATGAATCAGCAGTAGCAGTCAGAGTTTACCAGCTGAAGAACGAACATGCTTTGTAAACTGTTACCTTTCATTGTTAAAATCATAGAAAAGTTCTGCAACAAATGTAGAAATACTATAAGTTTAAACCTTAAACTGGCTAAATGAAGGGAAATTTATGATAGGTAGATAAATAGATTGATAAATGATATCCTGCAGCTTATGAGCCCATAAAGAAAAGGATATTGTGCAATATTCACATGCCTGAGGATCAAAACAAATGAGCAAGGGTTTGAAATAGATTTGAGTACTGAGTTGGCGTTTCTCTTAGATTTTAAAAAGTACCCAAGAGTAGGGCAGTGTTTCAGGAACAGTATCATAGTTACCAGGAAGCAGGGTGTTAAAATGATTCTTGAATTAATTGGTGCCAACTGCTCTTGTGTAAGGGTCATGCAGTGATGTTCCAGGTAGGCATTTTTGCATTAGGATAAGCTTATCTGCTCCCCACCACATAACCTGCCTATAAATATACTGACTCCAAGGTCACACAACCTTCACTGAAAGGGAAAACTTCCCAACTGCAAAAATTCTGTAATGTTGCTAACTACAGCAGAAAACATTGAAGAAACAGTGGACTTAATGAAAATAGACTGACAATTCCTCTTTTTGTCAAAGCATTGAATGATGATCAGCAAAACTTCACCTGAAAATATGAAACAACCAACTTGCCTGAAACTATGCTCAGTCCTTTTAAGGTATCAATGAGCATAGTTTCTATTTTTGGAGCCATTTATTTAATTTTGCTAGTTTGGCTGAAAATGTTTCACTAATTATCCAAGGAGATCTATCCACTAATCATATGACCATGTCATAAGGAGCAGACACTAGGTAGGTTGAAAGATGAGAAAGGTAATGAACAGGACGGGAGCAAGAACAGACCTCAATGTTGCTGTGTTAGTATAGAGGGATAAAGCCCTGACTATGGCCCAGCCAATGCAGGTTTATTTAGTGGCTTGAATGAATGATAGACTTTGAGGGAGGTATGGGCATGCCCATCCTGGGGGGGGGGGTGCTCTTTGGGGATGCTCTCTAAAGGGTGGTATGGTCCAAAAGAAGGAAGCTACCCTCAGACGTAATTAATGAGCATGGGGGACAGAAAGAGGAAGTGGTTAGGGCATATAAAATAAAAAAAAGCACCCACCAGATAGAAGTACAGACACTCAGGCTCCCAGGATACCTTAAAATCCACAACTGTACCCAGATACACTGCAGTAAGTCTGGGGGGTGGAGGTAGGAGGATGTTTGGTAGATCTGGTGTGGATGTGGGGCACTGGGGGCCAGGCTGGTAAAAATGAGGTCCGAAAGGAACAAAAAAATTTAAAGAAAAAAGAACAGACTCCTATGGAGATGAGAGAAGGTCTAATTTATTTGCATTCTGAGTTTCACCAGAAAGGTAACAAGAACCAGTTGAGTGATTTACCACTGATTCCACAGTGAGCCTTTTCAGAAAGATGTCTGTTGTGCGGTGTAGATCAGAGGCCTTTGTTAAGTTGGTGACAACCACTAAAGTATCATGTTTTTAACAGTATCATCTTTATTTCAGTGTATATGTCTAAGCAATTTGGAAATATGTGAATGAAGTGTAGCAAATAAGCAATGATTATATTTGAGTTCAAATATTATTCTAGCAGATGTAGACTGAGTAAACAAATACAAATAACATTAACTAAGCATAATAAAATTTGCAATAAATGTAATAAAATGAATTCAGATGCATTTTTATGATCCTCATAAGCTTTCCAGTGTAAACAAAACAAAATCTAATCATTGAAGACACCTTATGTCCATAACAAAGTAATCAGGCATAAAGCAATATTCTTCTGCACACAAAACAGAACGATGTTGCAGAAAAATTCCAATCCATGTCCAGTTAAGTAATAACGACCAAGCTGCAACAAATAATATTTTATGTAAGTTCAATTCCAGGAAGTTACACCTTGATATTAACTCCAATTATTTTCTCAAAATTATGCCAAAAGATTACAAGAGTCCATAGAATCATTATATCAATAGCGTTGTACTCACTGAAGAAAGCCAGGAACAAGTATAAGCTAAGAACAGCTGTCACTAAATGAAACAGCAGAGCACATCCAGCTACCATTATAATGTGTGGTGGGCTACATACTAAATCAAACAGCGTAAATAAGAGCTAGAGGGCAGGTAGAATGTTAAGGCACTGGAAAGGGGAGATTAAATAGACTTTTCTCTTGCCATTATGTATGTAAAGGACAAGATGGAGTCTGATGAGACATATGTGAGTACTCACATTGACACATGATCTGTAGTTTCAGGTGATGATGATTATAACAGGTAGGCAGGTGGATACCCTGAAAATTTAGCTGTAGTTTACCTCCAGTTTCAGAACAATGGCGCTAGTTATTAAAAGACAGAGTGAGGCTATTAAGTTGAGTATGTTGGCACTGTGCTTCATGACTCTGCACAAGTTAACTACACTTGACACAGTTTAAACTACAAGTTCATCTGTATCAGTTTAAACTACAAGTTCATCTGTATAATGATCAAAGAGAAACATAGCTATCCATAATCAGATACATTTATTTATTTACATTTGTTTTACTGGGAAAGTCCAACTGGAAATTTAAAACCCCTTTTCAGTGTAGGCTCAGGAAGAAAAGCTCCGTGGTTACATATAATAAATTACTATGACAATATGCAAAACATCTGTTAAAGCAAACATATTTATAAGGTTATAACAGAGACATGTCAAGAGTCAAACAATAAATGCAATATACCTACATTAGAGTGAATGTTTTATAAAGCTTATACAATGAAAGGTTTTGGAAGTAACACGCCAGTGCTTGCACATTAAAGTGAATATTTTAAATAAAATTAAAACAAATACAGTTTTCATGGTTGCACTGTACAATACACATACTTTAAAGGATTTTTTTGTACACTGACAGTACTAGAGATAACTTAGGTGCTCAGATAGTGAGGGGGTAATGGTAACTGTGCCTGGGGTGGACTGGTACAAGTATAAAACAATGGATAGAAATTGATAGTGAGAGATAGAGAGAGAGAGAGAGAGAGAGAGAGAGAAAGAGAATCTTATTGTTTAGCAGAGGAAAAAAAAGCATTAAATAAGGAAAAAGAAGATTATTGTGAGACAAGATATAGATGAAGATCTTTGAGTAATGAGTTACTGAGGAATATATATATATATGGTGACTAGAGACAAGTGTTTGGGAAAGGAAGTGGATGAGCATATTGAGAAGATCAGTGGTATTTTAAGGGAGCATTGTGATGTGATCATGGGTAGTTTTGAAGAAATGAGTGGGATAAAGAGATGTGCTGGAGGTAGCAGTATGCTATTGTGTGTGGGAGAAGTAGAAGGAGAGGGGGCAGCTAATCAGGTGGCGCATAGCAATGAAGTTGTCATGTGTCAAGAAGGAATGAGTTTGATTCATTCCTCTTTGAAAGTGTTTGGTGCATTTATTTGGGGGAGGGGTGTTGAGGGAGTTCTATTGTTTTCCCACATGGCAAGCATATATTGAGCCCCCATGAGAGTTGTGTGAAGGGAATCACGTTTACCTGACAATTTTCAGAGGAACAGGGGGCTGCAGGAATGCATATACCAGTGCAGTAGACTGTTGAGAAAGGAGTAGGCTTGTCAATTAGAGAGGGTGTCTTGGTTGAGTTAGAGGAGCTTGGGAAAGTTGAGCCAGTGTAGGTGTTTCAGAGGTAGACAGTGGTGTGTCGCAGGCTGTTGTCAAACTTTGCAATGTTTTTACATGATTGCTTAAATTTTGGAGTTGTTTTGATTGTAGACTAGTAAAGATTGCATTGGAGTATGTTGGGTGGGTAGGCATCAGCATCAGCTTTCCGTATATGATCAGACAAAAAAGTTTTTGGATAGATAGGCCATGCCCAATGTATTTTTGATTGGTCTTGTGGATTACTTGGTGAATGTATAGATCAAATTGTAGGTATTCTTAAATAATAATTCCAAGTAGTTTAATGTGGTAGGCAAGGTCAAGTAATGTGCTATGACATGATTGAAGGGTAAGTGGGTTGAGCACATTGTTACTGGTTTAGGTGTAAAGAGCATACATTTTGTTTCTGGAGGCAGGGAGTATTAGGTTAGATTCCAGAAGCCAGGTTTCCACAGATGTGAAGAAATGTTTGGTGACGTTTTGAAGTTCAGAAATAGAGGTAGTGGAAAAAAAGATATTGGAGTCATCTGCATATTGGACAAGAGTGGAATTTGTTAATGTATTGGGCAGGCTGTTGATGAATATATTGAAGTGAATGTGGCAGAGGACAGATCTTTGGGGGACACTAACTGCGATGGTGAGGAATGTGCCTGTTGCCATTTTGCACTCTGAGCTCTGTGGTGAAGGTAATATTTGAACCATGTGATGACTTTGTCTGATAAGCCTAAGTTGGAAACTTTGTGAAGGAGAAAGGAGTATGACACAGTATCAAAGGATTTAGAAAGCTCAAAGAATACTAACAAGGCTAGAAGACAGTAACAGGTAGGTAGCATCGTCTGCAGAAGAGCATAAGGCACAGTTTATCTAACTGTGTTGCAGTGCAGGAACAAGAGCTGGGAAGTGTGAGCAGTGAATTAGCATGAATGTCAAACAGCTGAGTATGACAGTGGCCCTAGCAGGTACTGGTAGCCAGCTTGATTTTTCTAGAAAGATCCAGTGATGGTCCCTTGGCTCACCCATGGTTATGACTCTGCAGATTTTGTTTGCAGTCACTTGCAGTTTATGTGGGTGTTCTGTGTAGAGTTTAGAGTAAAAAATGGTAGACAGTATTCTATTTTGGGCATTGTCATTTGCAGTGTAGAACTTTCCTAGATTATTGTGAGAGTAGATGACAGTACTTGTATGCTGTCCTACATTGACTGAGTTCTAGTTTTGGACATGTGGAGCACGAGTTGTTGCACAAAAAGTTATACCGAGGTATATTTATTTGGAGATGTTAGGGAATAGGTTGCCTTGAAGGTTGGTAAAATTTAATTTGGGACTGGATTTAAGTTTTTGGTGTGTCCTAGACAGCATTGCAGTTGATTTTTTTTAATACAAGCTGAATGTCAAAAAGGCAATTGGAAGTATGCTAAACTCTTGTAGCTTTTCTTGTATGACTTATTCATGTCTAATATGTTGAGGTCATCTGCATAAACTGAACAGTTAAGGGTTGGAATTTTAAGAGGTAGTTTGTTAATGAACATGGAAAGGAGTATTGGACTTAAGATTTAGCCTTGTGGTATTCCTGATGAAAAGGTTCCATTGTTGGATTTGTTAGGAACATGTATAATAGTAAAAGTAGTGTACTGTTACCGATACTAAGGTTGGCTACTGTTTTAAATAGAAGGGTGTGGTTGACAGATTCTAAAGCACATTGTAGGTTGATGAAAAGACAACTCATCAGCTAATCTTTTTCCATAACCTCAAAGAAAAAGTTAACTACAATGAATATTGCTGTCTGTGTGCTTTATTTATTAAAAAGCCATGTTGTCTGTTAAGAGGTCATATTTGGAGATATGTTCCATTAGTCGCATATATAAACAGTTTTCCATTACCTTAGCTAGATGGCAAAGAATTGAGATTGGCCTGTAGTCTGATGGTGACATGGAGATGTAATTTTGAGTGATGGGACTATGGTAGTATGTTCCCAGAAGTAAGGACATGTTCCTTTGTAAGTGTAAAACTAATAATGTGTTGTAGTGGCTTGCAGATGTATTCTGCAGCTACTTGGATAAACCGTTGATGCAGTGTTGAATTTTTTACTAACTTGTATGTGTCATTATTTTCAAGTTCCCTCAATACCTGTTTAGAGGCTGTAGCCTTGAAGTAAAATAGTGACAGGTAGGATGGTGGCT
This sequence comes from Protopterus annectens, assembly GCF_019279795.1. Taxonomy (NCBI): domain Eukaryota; kingdom Metazoa; phylum Chordata; order Ceratodontiformes; family Protopteridae; genus Protopterus; species Protopterus annectens. The sequence continues at coordinate 459,886,495 of NC_056733.1, read as the reverse complement.
GGTCACAAATGGAAAATATTGTGTCTAGTGTAGTGGTCATTGTTCCCTGGGGGTTAGGTAACTTGTGAGGAGTGGGAGCACAATTCACTGAAGAGTTTGGGGGAACATTTGAATGCAAATGATCTATTCCTTATGTAAGCTGCTTTTAATGCATTAGTGTTAAAGAGATTGTAAAAAAATTACTTTCTGTTAGTACTGGATGGGCCTGCTTCCACATTTTCCAGGTTTCAGCAAGTGTTTCACTTCTGCAACCTAAGTGAACTCTTATCTTGGTTATTTCCTACCCATCATTATGGTGCAGTTCATCTGACTGGGTGCTGTGTATGTTGGTTAGACCTCCCTCTTTGCTTCAGATACCTTTCAAAGTTCATAGGTATTTACTAAGCTTATGACCAAAAGGGACCATCATAAAGTTCATTCACATCACCTGGTACTGGTGGGAAACTAGCATTGCCCCCTATTAAGTAGACTTTTTCCACATGTTCCCAATGAAATTTGCAATCACCAGTCATTCAGACTGGTTTTAAAGGTTGCTGGAAAAGTACTCTGCTTGATAATTAGGGCAGCCTATTCCAGAAATGGCATATATGATGGGTTAGATATCTGTCATGCCATCTGGTTTTGTTGGTGTCATAGCTTCGGTTTATATCTCTAGAACAGGTGTTTGCTTTACCACTTGTTCTGTTAACTCATTACATCCGAGTGATGCCTCCAGGTGCATCTGCAGTTACCTCCTACTGCTCCTCTAGGCATCAAATATTACTTGTTCATACTTGCATTAATAATTCCAAAACCATGCTTCATGTAAGGTATCAGAATATTTTATCTTGAAGCATACATGATGGCAAACACAATTATATTGATGAAACAAAAAACGCACAACAAACACCAGGCACCTCCGCAGATACAAAATACAAGTCCACAAACGCAAAAAGACTGCTGAGGCAAGGCTCCAGGATTTCAAAAACAATATCACATCAAACAATGGTTACTAGCAGTACTGTCTTTAATACAACACAAGCGCTTTCACACAGAGGTTCATCAGGTGTATGTACAAAGAACTAAAACACACCTTTTTAAACACATACTTGCATCACATGACTTGCATTAATCAAATTTAAAGGTATAAACATTCATTGAAATAAATTACTTTATATAGCAAAATTTAGACACATACAAAACTAAAAAACTATGTGTTAAAAAAAAAATGAATCTATTATAAAAACAAGAATCTATTATAAAACAGGACTACCTACGTAGAGCTCTTTTGCCAAGAACAGGTTTCATGGGCACATGATATCTGTATATCTCCTAACATCTCTTGAATAAGGCACACAAACGTTAAGCTTATTTTCCTTCCTACTTTCTACCCTAAGGGGTCCTTCCGAAAAATATGGCCTTGCTCTTGTCTCCCTTAACTGTCTGACAACCACAGCACTGTTCTGGATCATATTTTGATCATAGCCCCTTTCTAAAAGTTCACAACCAGTTCTAGCTATTTGCTTCTCATATTCATCATATTTAACACTCAACCTAGAAGCTCTAAAAACTGGTTTTGAGCTACATTCTTAAAAACATATTTAGGATGCATGCTATCTCTAGATAATAAGTTATTCACATGCCATTCCTTTCTAAATAATCTAGTAGAAATTCTGTCAACACCATCCTTCCCTATAAAAACATCTAAAAAACTAATACCCGCATCTGAATAATTCAGGGTAAACTTCAAAAACTGTGTTGACTCATTAATATACTCAGCAAATTCTATTAATTGTGCTATGGTCCCCTTCAACAAAAGAAAAAGGTCGTCTACAAATCTTCTATAAAATAAAATAAAATTACTAAAGTGTCCTTTCAATAAATGCTCTGATTCCCATATCAACATAACAGCATTCGCATAACTGTTAGAGCATGAACTCCCCATCGCCACACCATTTTTTTTGCTAATATAACTGATCTTTAAATAGAAAGACATTATTCGTAAGCACAATACTCATTAATTTTTGAAACAACACAATTTCATCTGCACCAAATAATCCAAATTTAACCATCAATTTCCTTAAAAAGTCAACACCGCCACATGTGAGACTACACATGTAGTTTATTTGGCCAGCTGTTCACTTTGCAACAAATTCTATATAGGTAAGACAGATCGGACTTTAAAAGAAAGAATTAGGGAACATATTTACCTCATTAGGAAAGGGTCATGTGTTAATGCTCTAGCGAAACATGTTTTAAGCATGGGGAACAGCATAAATTTCAGTTCATGGTTGTATGTAGAACTTATGAGAATTTATGGGGTGGAGATATTAGGGCCAGAACAGAGGAGATGGAGGCAAAATGGATAGTTATGCCTAGAGCAAATCATGGACATGGGCTTAATGAATGTGTGCCCATGAAACCTGTTCTTGGCAAAAGAGCTGTATGTAGGTAGTCTTGTTTTATAACAGATTCTTGTTTTTATAATAGATTCATTTTTTTTTAACACATAGTTTTTAGTTTTGTATGTGTCTAAATTTTGCTATATAAAGTAATTTATTTCAATGAATGTTTATACCTTTAAATTTGATTAATGCAAGTCATGTCATGCAATTATGTGTTTAAAAAGGTGTGTTTTAGTTCTTTGTACGTACACCTTATGAAGCTCTGTGTGAAAGCGCTTGTGTTGTATTAAAGACAGTACTGCTAGTAACCATCGTTTGATGTGATATTGTTTTTGAAATCCTGGAGCCTTGCCTCAGCAGTCTTTTTTGCGTTTGTGGACAATTATATTGATATTTGACCTCTGTCAATGAGTATTTGTTAGAAATGTAAGGTGATAACTTAATTTTTAAAGGCTCAGTCCACACCCACTAGGAGTTAAAGGTACACACTCAAAAGAGTTGTACCGGAGGGAATGAGTTAAGGTGAAGGAGTTCAAAGAGTGCTGGTTCATTCATAGCAGGGAAACCTTAACAGAAATTACCCTTTGGGCCTTCAGGAAACTGTATTTCACTGAGTAGAGCAACAGAGCTTATAGTCTGTCAGAGTAACTATGAGTACTGAGACCTGAGACTTTTTGAAGAGGAAATGTTGAGAGGTCTCAAGTTGGTTTAGGATCTTGTTGCAGAAGAGTGCATTATGTTAAATGTTGGGTCTAATACAGGTCGAATAAAGTGGGATTATAACTTCTGTGGACTTAGGGTAGATGCCACAAAGGATAAGCTATGCAAGATTGAAGGATTTTATGACTGCCACAGAGAGAGGGTGGTCAAGGAGATTCTGTTATCAACATATGTATCCAAGTCCTTGAAGACTATGTCAGATTTAAGTGGAATGTTTATCTATACAGTAAGCAGGAAACTATGCTGCATTTATTGGTGTTAAGGATAAGAACACGGTTAATACACCAAGCATTTGGTTGGTCCAAACCTTACTGGAGAATATGAATATCAGAATGGGATAGTTTGCAATCATCAGCACACTTGTTCAGCAAAAAATTCCTTGATGTCAGCTTTCTTTTTGTCACAGAAATATATACCAAAGAGGAGGGGACCCAAAGCAGAGTCTTGTGGGACACCGCTAACATTTTTATGTCCAGAGAAAATACCTCTGACCTTAATGGTATGGGTTCTGCCAAACAGCCAAATATCAATTCAGTAAGCTATGTTTGGGTTAATGTTGAGTTGAGAGAGTTTGTCAATAATCCTAGCATGGGGATATTGTCAAAGGCATTGGCAAGGTTTAGATAAGCAGTGTGGACTGTGTCCCCCATATACATGCAAATAACTTAATCGTTTGAAATTCCCTGAATGGTAATCAGACTTGGGCTATGTTGGTGAAAGTGCCAAATCTTAACCACTAAACCAACAGGGGCCCCAAAACAAACCACTAGATTACCAGGGATCCTTACATAGATTTATGGCATAACAGAACTACACTAATAAAGCAAACTTACCTATCTTCCACTCACATGCATTTTTGTGGCTTCTCCACTCTGTTGTTATGGCGACAAACTTGAACAGTTGCACAGAGAGAGATTAGAGGGAAATGGTACTTTTTAGAATATGCAGTAACTGGGCATGCTTGTGAAATTATTGTTTTGTGCTGAGTTTTGCAGGTATTTGTTTTACCACTTGTGTGCTTTGCATTGCTCCCCTACATATCCCAAATTTCCTCCCACCTCCATGTCATAACATCTATATTCCTCATTAGTATTTCCTGTCAGTTTGTCTTGAAGTTGCACTATATCTTCTGTCTAGGGGAAAAATAACTTGTATAAAAACAGGTTGATAACAAGAATGCTGATGTGCAGTTGCCTAAACATATGCCAAGGCTGACTCAGTCATATACAGCTCATGGAAATACAAAGATGGCCATGCATCAAGCTTGATGATGAATACATATGGCATGTACACACCAAATGTGTCATCCTGCTGTGGTCAGTGTGGTGACATTAACAAGATGAATAACAATACAGCAGTACAAAGTGCACAGTTGTATGCATAAAAGTTCTGCAATGAAAGAGAGTTGAAGAGCATTAACAGGGGTTTAGGGTTGCAGAGCACTGGATGCCACAATGGATGAAAAAAAAAAACAGTATATTGAAGGTAGTTCGGGGTTGTATGTTGCTTGGTGCAGCAGTAACCATGTTTGTATCTGCAACTTGTTATGGGTTAGAGTCCAGAGGTAATCATCACTGGAACCATATTGTCCACCCATCTCCAGACTAGTACAGAGAGATGAATTCTAGAAACTTACTTTGTCGTCGTTTAGGGGGAGCAGTGCACACAGTGGTCTCTTCTGTTCAGACTGTGAGACACACAAGCTCAGCAATGGGCACGGCATGCCACCCAAGAAGAACCTACTGCCTTGTTTGTCCCTTGAATGCATTGAACATCCTGATATCTGACAGTCCAAAAATGACTTGACACACAGGTGGCAGTAACATTATTTTCCTGTTCATTCCAACAGTACATTATTGGTCTTCCTCATTATGATGATAGAAGAATGTTACCACATCTCTAGCAATTTTTGTTTGCTTTTCAACTTCCAAAAAGAGCCGAGGGGGTGCCAGATTGGTGAGCTGCATTGGGTGCCACAGAAGCTAGCTATGGCGCTGGCATATAGTACACTGTTGGTGCACTTGGCAGCATGTCGGTACTTCTTCCCTGCTAATACATTGTTCGGCATGTGATGATAAGTAACATATTAGCTAACGCAAAAAAATATATATAATAATAAAATATAAAAACAACATGGTTACTGCATTGTACAAACATATATATCTGCAACAGGGTTTCCTACAGTGCTGTCCTAAACAATCATTGCCCACTCCCCACCTCCATATTGATGCTGGAGAGGTCCTGCCAATGTCAGCATGCACAGTACCTGATTCCTTCTGTGTTACAGTAATGAGTTTAGCCCTACCATCATGTTTATTGATTGTGACTTCTTTATGAATCCCAGGCATGCACGTTGGCATAATTCAGCATAGCAACAGACATCTTTGCATACTTGTATACATGCTTTTTTTTATCTGTACTGCATTGCACTGTCACGCAACACAGCACAGGGGAGGGGGCATAAATGAATTGTGCACCTGTGTATTTTGCGTACCACTGTGTGCAATATTCTCCTTAACATAATTTTTAAAGAGTGGTGTATGTTTGCACATCAGCATTATGTACCATGATCCACTGTGATTCCTGATCCAAAGCAGTGGTATATAATAACCAGTGTGTACAGTGGTTGGACACCTCTGCACCTTATGTCTGTGAAAACCAGAGCCCATCTTCTTTTACAATCTAAAACAAATTATCACTTTGTCTATCAAACTAAAATCCCATAATTGGACACTCTCTCTCCCTGTGATATAGTAATAACAAAATGCACCATAGGTAGCTAAGCATTGATCTTTATTACCAATCCCATTAAGTGATCATTGCCCTGTCATAGCTACATTTTTCATTTAGATGCCCAAAAGGAAAGCTTGTTGCAATCAAATGCAGACAAAATTTATAGAAAGGCTTGAAACACAAACTCTTAACTGAGGAAGAGGGTATAATTAACTAGTATCAGAGTTATCAAAAACAATTCTAGTAACTGCCCTAAATCAACCGTGCATCCTACATAACTGTGTCATTAACACACTCTTTCCAGAGATTATTCCTACCTTCCCACTCAAATAAAACAACAGACACAAACTCAGGATAGTGCTTGCAATAAGTAAAAATCCACCAACTGAGCAATTTATGACTGTAGAATTTGCAGAATTTACACAGATACTGTTAAAGCTGTATACCTATACAGAATATAATACATTCTGACCTTGTTACCAAAACTGCTTTGGAGAAATATAAAAACGTTCTAGTGTAAAATTCATGGCACAGTTTTCCCGAAATGTTCATTCATGAAGATCCTCTTCGATAACTTAATACAAATCTTTATAGCATAAGGTCATACTCCCATCCAGCTAAGCATCATCTAATTCTTAATTCATCTGGAGCAGAACTATAAATCTGTCATTCTCCACCTCTCTCAAATACCCCCCCTTTTAGTTTTCTGTCTTCTGTAAAAACAGTTAGAAAGGTCTTATTTTTTGCACTCCTTCCCCAACACCTTGCCTGATGGTTCTACTACCGATAACCTTGTTTTTGCCATGAACGTGGGACCCAGTCATTCCTGGCCTGTGCAAGAACCTTGCTGCCCATTCATTCTTGACTAATAGTCCAAATCAGCCCTTCCATTCACTGGTAAAAGTGCAGTGGATGAGAATGGGCCAGCTTGCTGGTGCTGGAGACCGGCGGCCTATCTTTTTCAGTTGAGGCCACTTCCCTTTCCCTCAGCTGTTGCTCTGAGTCTGCTGTTGCCATCTAATGAGGTGAAGCATGCTTTCACATGTTGAATTCCACTCAGCTTTATTGGTCCTGAACACAATGATAGAACAGGCTTGCTGGCTTGAACTCCTCTATGTAACATCTATTGCTCCCACTAGGTGTTGCTCTTGTGATGAGCCAGATTTGCCTTTACCTCTCTCTATTTATGAATAAGCAGTAATGGTCATTCAGTCCCATCTTTGTTGAACAGCTCCTGTAGGCATCAGGACTTCTACTTGAGCTCAGTTTCCTGCAATGTAGCCCGAGTTTTATCCCTCTTTGCCACAGAGTTGTCTCAAAACAGAAAACTCTTCGGAATTTACAAAAGGAACACAACAACCCTAATCCAACACATCTTCATCTATCCATCCTCTAAAAGTCAGTTCCTCTTATTGTAAAGCGACTCTCCCACATTTTAACATCTTCCTCACAACTGGTATGATACCCCTACAGTTCAAGCATTTCACTGTTGTCACCTTTCCTTCTTCCTTACAAACCCTTATTCAGACTGTGTGTCTGACTACAACGTTTGAAAACATCATTTACAAGCAAGTCCTAGACCATATTATTAAATATGGGCACTTCTTACAAGCGTAAGACTGGTACCACTCTATGAGCAATACTTTCACTCCAGTTTCTTCAGTAAGTGATACAAAGTGCTAGAACATATAGAAAAGAATTCTGACTTCGGGTGTTTTCACTCAGCGAAGAAGAGCCGTGGAGAGAGTAATCGTCCTCTCATTCTTAATAAGCTCAGTGAACTAGATTTTGGGGATGTTCCACTAACCTGGTTCAGAAACTAATTATTAGAACAGAAAATGGACTTTTAGAAAATAGCCTTTCAGAAACAGGCATCTTTAAAGCTACAATGACACAGGACTCTGCTTTGGGCCCAGTGCTATTTTCATTATTTGTAGTGACCCTCTCTGTGTATTGTCCACATTCTGCCTAACAGTATATACCAATGGGCATTTAATTAGAGCTGGTCCCACCTGCAAGCCCATTCACACTCTGGCACCATCAGTGTTTAATAAAATATGGTGCTAGGTAAGGTTTGCAGTCTTGCAATTAACCATCTAAAATGTCTTTAATGCTCTTTGGTACTTACAAAAAGCTAAACATAGAAAAATCTGTCACTGGTAATGAAACAACTGGTGAACTACTCTGTCAAACAAGTTCACTTTAGTGTGTGTCTGTTCTCCCTCATACATTATTATAGACAGCAAAGCTGATAAGGTCTTAACCCAGTTTGAAAGTATGCAATAAAATTTCCAGTTTACTGACCAAAATTCAAAGAACGTTCTTTTTCCTAAGTGAGGATATGCTTTACAAAGTATTGCATAAAATTCAGACTAAAACTTATACAATTCAAAGTGCTGTTAACAAAATGTGTAGATTAATTTCACAATTACATGGTTTTAAGTTTGAGTGCCTGTGTCTCACTGTAAAAAATAAGGCTGCTCTTGTTCACTCACCTATAAGCTCCTGCATCAATAGTATTTTCCACCTCTAGGCTCTAGCAAAGAAATTATTCATCAACTCACGTGTCTATAGGTCTAACAAACACGACTCTTGCAAAGACAAAGCTTTGTTTTACACCTAAGAGAAAAAACTTTAATGAAATAGCACCAGGTAACTTGAGTCATTTCCTGCAGATGTATACACATTAAATATAAATATATGAATCCTTCAGAGCTAAGCTGATTCTGTACCATCAGAATGCATATAACTGGCTGCTTCTTTCATGACAGTGGATGATTTTCACTGATCAAGCTCTCATTATCTCTTCTCATGAATACGTTTTACTGACTTCATTACCAGTAGTAACACATTTTATTAACACTTACTACTAAAATGTCTTATAGTCTTGCTTTGTTGTTACGTAGTTGACAGCATTGTGTGGATTCTCCCATTTTTGTAGTTTGTTTTATTTTAAATTTCTATATAGCTGTCTATTCCCTTAAACAAGTCATAACAGCAATTGTGTATGTTGGGCATTACTGATAAACATGATACAACATCATGAAGGGCTAGTGTGCAATTTAAGCTACATACCAAAGTCGTGTATGATTCATAAAGGGACTTGTGTGCAAGGCAGGAACAGCATAAAGAGCTGTGCATCTGGAGAATAATGACAGTCATGAGTAGTCTGGGTACACATTCGGTATACAGATGGGTTCCACAGTAAGGCTGTAATTAAGAAATCTGTGATAAGCAATAAAGTCACCTGCAGTTGGAAAGAGACTTCAAAGAACATGCAAAACAACAAAGAGATGCAAAGACAAATCCCATTGTGGAGTATGGTGAATCCCATTGTGGAGTGTGATGAACACAAGTGGTGCACCTCAACCATACTCCTTCCTGCACCCACCAAAATGAGTCACACTGGCTCCACTAATGAGCAGTGGACTGTTGTTATTATTTATTGCCATGAATTGTCCTAACATCCAGCTCACTTATGATCTCCAGTGTGTACATACCAGTAACAGAACATCACACCATGCTCATGGATGTACGGGATTATTTTTTGGGGGAAGAGAAAACAACTTGTATTCCTTAAGTTGCTCTTGTGTGCTGTATTCTATTCTGCATCACAGTTAATGATCCAAGTCCTTTGGTGTTTCACTTGCTTCTGTAAGGTACCTATCCTAGATTTCCCACTTAGTTATATGTCTTCTTTGGTAGCCTGCTAAGATCTTCTCTTCCATGATTCCAATTTCCCTTATTATGTATTTTAACTCAATTATAGTTGGAACTTGAGGGGTTTACATTTTTCAAGTGATCACATTTTTTTGCCACCTATAACATCAATGTAAAAGTGGCCCCCTGGCAACCTACTTTGGTTTATCCAACTAAATAGAAATTCTGTTGTAAATACAACGAAAAACAAAGACCAGGTACTCAGGACCCTGCTAATATTAAGTAAACTTCCCAACTGTCTCCCCACATCCTCTTTAAGTTGGATTAATTGCTTGCATGCCCAAAAAATGTGCTTCCAGTCTCCCTTTTCTTCTTTTTACACCTCTAGCGTATCACTGTCACTCACAAAAGTATTTTGTAAAGCCTATCTGGTATGTAAAATATTTTTAAAGGCACTTCGACTGAAAGATTCTAAACTTTCTTGATTTAGTTGCAATTCTCAGAGCTAAGCACACTTTTTCCCAAATGTCTTTGGTCAAATGCAAATCGTGTTTCGATTGCCAACTTTGTTGTGACCTATTCTTTTTATCAATTTATTCCTCAAAAGAGCTCTATATATTGTGCTGACTAAACTTTTGTTACATACGTCTGGGGTTTTAGCTTCTGTAAGTGAATTTATTAGTTCTGGCTTATCTACTTGGTTTCTCTTCTTTTCCTTCTTGTATTTAGCAAATATTTCAAAGAATCTTCTGTAACTCAGCACTTCTCTATAGTCTTAATAGTCATCATCTCACAATAATCAGACTTGCCCCCAGCCAAGGGTGCCCGCAGGCAGGTGCACCTCCCTGGAATCGGCTGGCTGAGAAATTAATTTTATTTTAATTTAAAAAAAAAGTTTTGTTTTTTTTTAAAGAAAGGGCATTCCTCTTTAAGAACGCTCTTTGCATCCCATTTTAGGTGCCAGAACCATAGGGCAAAGAGGAGAGAAGCACCCTCCCACTTTTACAGCTGCAAGACCTGACTCATGCATGTGCCACACGCTACGTAATTTAAAACACAAAAGTGCGCGGAAAAAAAAATGATCGCATCAGTTCCTGGTAACCACACTAAGTTAACTCCCACAGGTCGGTAAGTGCCATTTCATTTCATTTCTATATGCAGACTGAGCTGTGCTCCGTTTCATTTCCTTATGCAGAGCTGTGCTCCGTTTCATGTAAGGGGTGTAAGCTCTGTTTCATTTCATTTCTAAATGCAGATGTTTCATTATGCAGAGCTGTGCTCCGTTTCATTTAAGCAGACTGTTTCATTTCATTATCAAGAGCTGTGTCCTGTTTCATTTAAGCAGGCTGTTTCATATGCAGAGCTGTGCTCTGTTTCATTTAAGCAGGCTGTTTCATTATGCAGAGCTGTGTTCTGTTTCATTTAATCAGGCTGTTTCATTTAAGAATAAAGAACTCCTCAAAGGGGGGGAATAAAAGAATAGATATAAGCTCTGAGAGCCTCTGAGCTTTATGCATTTTCATTTTAGTTGTCATTGTCAACTACATGATGCTCTTCTTATCAAGTTAATCCAAAGTTAAAAAATACGAGAAACATATCAAAACAAATAAAAGCATAACTATAAAACTGTTAAAAGAATGTTCATACATTTCTACATTTCCTTCTGGAAGTTGGAAAAAAGTGATGCATTTACCATGCTCATTTGCTTGTAAAAATTCACTAATTTGATAATTCTCTGCTGTGAAAAATTAAAAATGCTGGAGATTGAATACAGAGAACTTTGCAGGAAAGTAACTTTCACCGTACATATTCAGACCACAGCACACTGTCATTTAAGTTAGAGTGTTAACTTAAGAGACTTATTTTTTTCATTGCTGGTTAACTGCTACTTCTGGGTAGATAGAAGATAATTCCGATCTGATCAGCATTTTACAGTATAACATTTTAGCTACTCAACCCACAGTTGCTCTTTTATATAACACCAGCATTTTTATCACAAAAATAGCTTTAGTATTTGAGAATAGATTGCATTGCTTCTGGACCACAGTTGTAGCAACAATTTCCCTCTGCCATTTTATTTGGACATAAAAACAATTAGGCAGTGTATTTCTCGGTCCAAACCTGAATTCATTTTCTAACTGTGCTTTAGTAATCAATTTTATTTAAAGAGTGTATAAGCTCTGTTTCATTTCTATATGCAGGCGTTTCAATTTAAGCAGGTTGTTTCATTTCATTATGCAGAGCTGTGTTCCATTTCACTTAAGGTGTGTGTGTATGTGTGTATGTGTGTGTGTGTGTGTGTGTGTGTGTGTGTGTGTGTGTGTGTGTGTGTGTGTGTGTTGCCCCAGTTACTTATACCTGGGGATTAGAATTACCCAGGTTCAAAGCCTGAACCTTAGGCACAACAGCCTGCATTCTTTCCCCACGCCATTGCCACCAGTCCAGTTGTGATAGGTCCTCTTAAAATTTGTGGTTTTATGGCAAATCAGTGAGAATGGATTTCACTAAATAATGATAGCCCTTTAAGTTTCAGTCTTTCTATCTTTTTTGGAAACACACTGCAACACAAAACACTATTTCAGCAACTTTCTAAGATAATACAAGCAATATTTACAATGTGTCCCTGGTTTTGGGCATTTGCCTCTTCCCCAAATAAATTCTGTCTTTTTCCAGTTTTCTTCTGCTATGAAATTGAGAGATTTAGCTGCGGCAAGTGGATGGTGCAGTGGTAGTCTTGCCTCAGAGCAAGATGTTCTCTGGTTTGATTCTTGGCTAGTGTGCCTCCTGTGTGGAGTCTGTATGTCCTCCCTGTGTTTGTGTGGGTTCCCTCTGGGTGGTCTGTTTTCTCCCATATTACAAAGACCTTGGTCTGGTGCATTTCTCTCTGCACCTCCACTGAAAACTGGCATTGTTCCAAGTTGTACTTTCCTGTTAAATAAATGAAAAATTTTGCTGAGGGCTTCAGGAGAAGAGAAATTTAGTGCTGCTTATTCCAAGTCTGTTTGCATTGTTACTAGCAAAACAGGTAGTAGCCTTACTTTTGATGCAGAAGGCTGGGGGATCTACTTCCACAGTATGCAGGTGGATCGTTGATACTGTACTGTGTTGTACTTTAAAGGAAGTGGATGCTGCAGTCCTGTGAATGTCCTCCTTTAGACGAATTACCTAGTAACTATGAACCTGTTATCAGTTTGCCATCCATTCCCTTTTGCAGTATTACTAGCTTATCATTGTTTAATGTAACATAGGCAATTTATTCTTCAAGGGCAACAGCCACTTTATTTGTAGATGAAACAATGAAATATAGTTTTCTTATCAGCAACCTCTTCATTAGAGATCCCTTTAATGTAGAATTATTTAGATGACTGAATTCTGCAGAAATTTTGCATATTTACTGATATTGGTGGATTGTAATGACAGAAGTTTAAGTGGCCTTTTATGGTTGAAATTTTCTGAAATGGGTAGTTCTATCATTGGTTCATACGTTTTGTTTCATTGCTTACTAGAAGACTATTCAAAACTACAAATTTAAAACAGTCTAACAACTGGTGCTGTATGATACAAGGAATATAATTTAATATAATCAGGAAGGTGAATCAAAGATTGAATATATGTATGCATGACCCTAAAAATGTGTTTGAAAACAGCCCAGAGGAAAGTGGGAAAGGCTCAAAATCATGGGCAAAGTTTAGGCTTTACTTTTGTTACCAAAGCAATGGATGGAGGTAAAACAGTTCACACCACATTACCTTGACCTGGCCAAGCCTTTTGACACAATCCCCTACTCAGGTGTAGTACAAAGGATGAATAATATAGGAGCAAACACTTGCATCACTAGCTGGATTGCCAACTTGCTCACAGGATGCAGGAGATCAAAATAGGCGAAGAGACCAGTCACCAATGGAGTCCCCCAGGGTTTGGTGCTGAGACTTTTTCTATTTGGCATATATATCTCAAAAGTAAAAGGAAATACCAAAGGGTTTTGGCCTGCTAAGTTTGAGATGACTGCAAGATAGGAGCACTTATTGAATCCTCAAATGACTTAACCATCATGCAGGAAGGTTTGTCCCAAACAATAACTGGTGTAAAAAATCATGACAATGCCCTCTGAGAAATAACCCAATTGTTTGGCATTTGGGAACTTGTGTGTAGAGTGACCTAACTTTTGACCAACATGTGCCCAGAGTAAAAAAAAAAAGCCTTTCTATATTGCACAGCTTATAAACAAAATGTGACTAGATCTACAGATGTTGTTGTCCCCCTTTACAAAGCTCTCATTAGGTCAATCATTTTGTATAATGCCACTTTGGCATGTACCTGTCCAGTCCCATGCAACAATTGGAATACCTTTAGAGATATGTTACTTAAAAGGATAAAAGTCCTAAACAATAGGTCTTGCATGGACCACCTCAAAGATTTATTACTATAGTCAGTATACTGCAGAATGCTTAGAGGTGATGTGTCTGGCATACAAGGCATCCTCCAACCTAATACAGATGGACCTACTGAACATCAGCAAGTCAAACGGCATCAGAAATACTCAGTCCAGGTATCTAAACTGTATGTTGTGGAGAGATGGATATATATCACAGAGGTCACCACTGTTCCAGAACACTATCCAAGTAAAACAAAGCTCATCACTGTTCATATTCAAATGCAACTTGGATCTAAGGATGGGTAATAGAAAATGTACTCCAGGATTGGCCCTCATGCCACTAATGGATAGAGGCAGTTCCTAAATGCCGCATCCCTTATATGGGCCCCCTCAAATTATCTATGGAATGATCACAGTTGTTCTCACTAGGGCTAATGTGCAATTATCAGCCATGGGCTAGGTAAGACCAATCAGAAAATGTTAATTCAAGCACCAAAAGTGAACTGGAAAAGCTTAAAAAGTCCTCCAAGTGAATCTATGTTGTGGTAGTAAATAGTTATAAAAAATTGCTCATTTTAGATCACTAAGTGCCCCTCTCACCCTCCACCCCCCCCCGAGTCTTCAACAGCTTCCCGCACCTGATGCAACAGGTGTTTGCGACCTGTTTTCTTCTTCTGTGTCTGTGTGGCTGATGGTTTACGTCTTTGTCTTGCACGCCTACTGGGAATTTGAATTCCAGAGGACGTTTGGACTGCGGACGAATGTATAAGTGAGTGGTAGGTGTGTGTGTTTAAGCGATGTGTGTGTCAAGCTAAGAATGAGCATTTTTTCTTTATTATGATTAAGAAAGCCAAATTGGGCAGAGAATAGTCATGATCACTAATAGAACTTAATCTGTTCTCTTATAAATATGATTTGAATGAGCCAAAGAAGCAAAAGTATTTCCTACTTAAAACAAAAAGTCATCTTATTTCTGATTAATAGAAGATTCACATTACTTCTGCTTAATACATGTCATTTTCTTGTCCATCTTTGTTGGCTTAAGTACTGCATTAAAAATTAAGACAACAAAGACTTGGCATGTACCATTAACAGTGGTGGATTACAGCCGGAATTCATACAGAAACGTTGATTCGTCTGTGGCTATCTATACACTCCCTTTTGTTGCATGTTGGAATGTGTGAAATAGAAAATAGTTCTTGTTTTGTAATCACTGCAAATCGGGATAAATATTTTATACATGTAGACAAGAAATGGTACGTCTTGTTAAATCAAAAATAAGTCCAAATTAAGAGTAAAAAGGAATGAATCAGCAAATATTTGAGAAACACCTGCATATGAATCATGCTTATAAGGTAATGTAGATTGTAAGCAAACTTTTAATAGTCTGAAAAGGTCAAGAAAATAATTACTGAGAACTGTATTAAATTATTATTAATGAGTTCATTACAAATAGGTATGCTTATTTTAAAAACATTGAACATTATATCATTGGGGTCTTTATCAAAATTTCTCAACCTTAATGTATACCTTAATAATTAGGTTATTATATTTGCAAAATATTTGGCAACTGAAAATCCATGTACAATTAATTAAATCAATCAATAAATAAAGGAAACGTCTTTGGATTTAGTCTTGAGATCTAGAGCATAATATAGTATTTGAAGGTTTACAACCAACTATAATAGTGGAGCAAATTGTATTCTCTTGAAAAAACAAACATTTTTCAATGAAATAAAATATTAACTTTGTTTTATGAACTGGACTAAATGTTAAATATTTACTAACTGAATTTAGCATGATACTAGTAGGAATAAGGAACTTGATTTCATATGGTTTCACTACTCATCCTGAACACACACACACACACACACACACACACACACACACACACACACACACACACACACACACACACACACACACACACACACACACAAACCAATAAATTCATATGGTTGCTCTTAGTTAAAATCCATAGACATATAACTTTACTTGAAATACATGCATACATTTATATGAAGTTCTGTAAAATATATCTGCAGGTGACTATAGAAATACATTACTTTTCAAACAATACATTTTATTCCCTATTTGAAAAAAAATGGCATTGATGTATACTAGGCCACCTAGTATACATTGTGGTACAGTAGGTATCTAAAAGTTTATGTTATGAAATTGCAGGCAAAGTACTTATTTCATTACATAAAGCACCCAAGGGGCTGTAAATGAAATGTTTGACTAACATTACTTTGCATTTCAATTTCTTCCCAAGAAATTCTGTAGCTCATGCTGTTTTCATAATATTTTAGCAAAGTAATGCTCTAAACTGTTTTCAATTATCTCCAGTGATTCCATTATTCTGTTTTGCTCTCAGCACTTCAGGTTTGGCACAAACTGTGGTAGTTAAGACACTAAGTTGCACTGTGAGAAAGTACATTGGTAATATTATTCAACTCTTTAATTAGACCTATTTGTAGTTATTGATCTACTACTTATTTTTCTTTGGTAGCATAATTTGTCCATTGGTAGTAAATGACTTTTTTATTTTAAAAACAGTCTGGGTTTGAATAACTGCACAAATATATATTTGTCCTGTGTGTCATCAAGAAGGTACTTTGTCAGAAGCAGATACAGTTATTCTAGCAATGTTCTAAGTTCATGACAGCAATATTTATAATCTGCTCCTATTTATTTTAGGCTTTGTCCAGATTTCTTGCACTAAGAGGTTGAGGTGTGTGTAAGAGAGAGAGTGAAATGCCCTAGTTAGAGTTAGCAGGTGGATTTTATTTTCAAGTGCATTTTCAAGGAATTGTGAGCTTCAAGGGAAGAGAAATTTATTGCTGCTCATGCTAAGCCTACATAAAATGTGCAACTGTTTTGTTTAGCAAATGGTATCACTATTGTAGTATAGAATTTTTAAAGCAGCACAGCAGGTAGCATAATTGCATCTTGATACAGAGGGCTATAGGTTCTACTCTCACAACATGTAGATTTGTATTTTAAGGAGGTGGAGTGCTACAGTCCTGAGTATGTCCTCCTTTGGATGAGATGCCTAATAACTATGAACTTGTTTTTCAGCTTGCCACCCATTCCCTATTGCAATATACCAGCTTACCATTTTTTTAATATAACGTAGACAATTTATTCTTCAAGGGCAGCAGGCATTGAATTTGTAGATTAAACACTGAAATATAAAGTTGTTTTCTAGCAAAAACCTCTTCAATGGTTTCAGATTTCTTTAATGTGAAATTATTCAGATGACTTTTACTTCTGCAAAGATTCTGCATATTGATTGATATTGGTGGATTGTATGACAGAAGTTTGAGTAGAGTGGCCCTTTATGGTTGAAATGTTCTGAATTGGGCAGGTTGTCATTATTAGTTCATATGATTTGTTTCATTGTTTAAAGGAAAAATGTTCAGAACTATAAATTTAAAACACGCTCTAACAAGTGGTGCTGTATTATACAAGGGATATAATTCAATTATTATATAGTATAATTAATACAGTCAGGAAGGTGAATCAAATAACTTTGCCATGGTTCTAAAAATGTGTGCAAGGAGCCTATGATTTGAAAACAGCCCAAAGGTAAACTTACCCTACCACTGGCCAGATGCACTTTCTTTGAATGCGGGTTTCAATGTTGTTTCAGTGAATGTGGGTTTCAAAGGTAGAGAAGTTTTAATGCTAAGTCTCTTTTCAATGTAAGACTATTGCTTTGTTTAGGTTTAGTAAATGGCTATCAGTTTTTGTGCTATAAAATTTTAAATAAAAGTTGTAAATGAAATCCAAATATCTGTAGTCATTGTAGAAGTAAAGCATAAAACAGTATGCACACTGAGAGATTTGAACAGTGTCTGTGACAAATGGGGAGAAATAGCCAAGTAATGGGACACGGGAATGGCTGCATGGGTGGGGGGTGGGGCCGAGTGGGTGGGGGCAGCAGAGGGGGTGGAGCTGCACAGGCGGGGCTTGGGTTTGCACCCCCCTGCAAAAAATCCTGCAGGCTCCGATGCCCCAACACCTCTTAGTTGCTACCAGTAATAACACTTCATCTGCTTCAGCCATTAATCTGCTGTTGCATTTTAGTTCGGTGCACCTGGAGTCCATTACCAGCTCCTATATGTGGAATCTTTGAGTGTCTACTTCAGTAGCCCAAAGGTCTATCTTATTTACCCTTCTTTCTCCAAGCTGATGGTTTGTAACCAGAGGCTAAACCTACTATAAACATACTACTAGTCAGCTCTTGGTTCTCTGATTGATTTAACAGTATGTTCTTCTATCTTGATTGGTAGTTTCCTCCCCCATATGAATTCCATTACTTCTTGTCTCAATTTAATCCATAATCTTTCTCAGGGATCAAAGAGGAAAACTTGTGACACATATACTATTAAAGTAACCGCAGACATTTTCATAGCCTGAACCCTTTGATCCAATTCACACTGTATTAAGTCCCCACTTTTTATCAGTCTGAAGATCTTTAATTCTAGAACTGCCTCCAGTCTTCTGTCATTGATTCTTTAATCAATTTCATCAGCCACAATCCTAGGTATTTTACCTACTTTGACCATCTGGATGCAATTAAATGTAATTGATCTAGAAATACTGGTTAATAGACATGTACTAAATCACATATCATTAGTATCCGGATCCTTTTTTCCCTCCTTCTTTTATCAATTTATCCCTAAACCTAAGAAATGAAATAAAAAAAAAATTGAAAGGGGGCAGGGGGATGGCTGGTTGGGAGAAGGAAGGGGACAAGAGGCAATATAATGTCATACATGTGCACACACACATACACACACACACACATATATATATATATATATATATATATATATATATATATATATATATATATATATATATATATATATATATATATATATATATATATATATATATCCATCCATATATATACATTGGTATATGTAAAGGATGCAATGGATTTTACATAGGGAAAACTGAGAGGGTTTTTAGAAGACGGATATATAAACATTTGTACACCATAAGATCTGCCAACGTTAACAACCCTTTGTACAAACATACCCTAACTTGCCCCTCATTTACTATATTTAGATTTGGGATTTTAGAAATAGTGGAGAAAAATGCCAGAGGGGGCAACTGGCATAACAAAATAGAGGAAAGTGAACTGCGATGACAACTGCGATTAAACACATGTGACTTACCAGGGATGAATGAACTAGCCTCCATAAAGCCTATTTTAGTTGCCAGAGTGAAAGTTTATGAAACTTATACATATTTTAATGGTTATTGGATTTTTAAACATGTGATTTGAATTTTTATATTAGTGCAAGTTCACTTTAAATTTAATCATTTGCTTAATTAGAAAGGGTATTTAAAGGTGTGCAATGAATTAGATTGTGTATTTGATAAAGTCTCCATGTTGGCAGACGAAAGCGCTTATACTCGTTTGGATTTGTTCATCAGAATAAAGACTGTCGTAACACCATTTGGTTTTGACATCATTCCTTAAAGAGAATGACAGCTCCATTTGTGTATTTTGGTTTGGTTTTGTTTTTTCATCTACTTGACACGTTTTTAGTGTACTAGTTTGTTTTTCATGTCGAGGAGATTTTTTCCCTCCGCCATATCCCAGTATGTTTGCAATGGCTGTTATGGATGAGACTGGAGATAACAGTTTTAATAATCTTCCTCAGGGTCTAAACGGGGCTCTATTGCAGGATATTGAAGACAATAATACGCTACAACATTTAACCAGAATGATGACATTACAACAACAACAGATGCACTCTATTTTAGAAAAACTACAACTCCCATAGCAAATTGTGACATCTACGCAATCCGAACCAGCCAGGTTGAGGGTAGTCAATGGGGAACGTAATGAAGGACAGCCAACTGAAGGCGATACTTGGACTTCCTCTAGTATACCATGTGTGCAAAGAATCAGGGACAAGGGTGAGAGCTCGTCTCACAATTCTTTGGACACTAATCGACTTTCATGTTTTATTGCCTTAATAAGGAACCTTTGTTTTTTTCGACATCTAAACCAGACAAACCAATGGATATTAATAACAAACTACGTGAATTGGTAGCCAAACTGAGCAAGGTACATAACATTCAGGTTGACAATGCGTATCTTGCTGAGTGTATCAAAGTACAGCGTGTGCCCAAAGGCCTTAGGATGAGTAAATTTCCAAACGATCTAGTGGTGGGCCAGCAGGATCTTGATGAACTATTATCCATGCTTGACCAACATGGAATATAACTTTTACATTTATCATCAAATTGAACAACAACAAGGTGAAAGCCTTGTTAGATGAAGTGAATGTTTTAAACAATGATGTATTGGATGATGTATTGAATGATGTGAGTTTTAACAATTTTGAGACGAAATATGATAATATTTTTATAAAAATTGAGGAGCAAGTAAAGGAGAATATTGCTAGAAAACAAAAGAAATTTAGGAGGGACGAGATAGAATACAGACACAAGGAAGCCTACATATTACCGAAAAGTTATTTTGGGGTATCCAGTAACACAAACCAAGATACTAACAATGGTCTGACAAACAGACTGGATAGTATGGATGTTGGAAGGGGTGATAGTAATTTGGAATTTAATCACACAGAAGTAGACAAGGTGTTTGATGAGGATTATCCAGCACTTCATAGATCGGAACGTATTTACAATCAGAATAGGAATCGACAGAATTTTTTAGGGAATCAACTGAGTTCAAGGGGCAGGATCCCAAAGGAGAGAAAGACATTTTGGAACAAAAGGAACCAAAATCATTTTTAACGCATTCTCAAGATTTACATTCTATTATTTCCAGTTTTGATGGAAAACTGCTTAGTTACAATGGCTTTAATATCTTTAATTATACAGCGGAGGTAATAGGGAAGCAGCACTTTAAGTTGTTTGAAAGGAGATTCAAGTTTGTACCGACTAACACTCCGGACATATCTAATGTACTCATTGAACTTAAACTTTACACTAGGAAGTTAAATTTTCAAATATTTTTTCAAGGAGACACTGTAGAAAAAGGTCTTAACAATGAATTTAAGAAAAAGAGCATATTTAATCCTCCACTCCACCCTATGTTACAACATTTTGAGCAAATTTGTTCGAAATAAATTTTTCACGAACATTCTAAACATAAAAATCTATTTTATAATATTTCTAAAGATGAAGCAACATTATTAAAAAAATTGAGGAAGTCTGACACTATTCGTTCCATGAAACCAGACAAAGGGGGTGGGGTGGTTTTGGTAGATAAGATTGATTATGTGAACGACCTTACATTTATGTTGCAGGATACTAACAAATATACTGTTATTTCACTGAATGAGATCCATGTAGCACACAGGAAGTTGCAGTTACTTTTAGAGGATAATCTACACCAAGGGGTTATCAATGAAGACGTGTATAATTTTTTGCAGAATGAATACCCCACCATTCCGACAGTATTTGGAATCCCTAAGGTTCACAAAGAAGTTTATCACCCACCATACAGATTAATAGTAGTGGGGCAGAACAGCTCGACCTACGAGATGGGGGTGTTTGTGGACCATTTAGTAAAGAAAATACTTCCATCTTTTACCCAGGTGATAATTGATTCCTGGGACTTCTTAACTAGAATTAGGGAGGAACATTTTGATCAGACAAAAGGTTTTTCCACAATGGATGTGGTGGACCTTTTTGGTTGAATTCCACATGACGTTGGTTTAGAACTGTTTAATGAAGCATTAATACATTATTCTAATATGAGTAACACTATGATAAATTTTGTGACTGCATTGATGGAACAAATATTGATGAATAACTTCCTATCTTTTGAGAATGAATATTATAAACAAGTACAAGGTGTTGCCATGGGGGCTAGTTGTGCCCCCATTTATGCAAACTTGGTTATGGCAATGTGGGAACATAAATATGTTCTCATTTCCCAATTCTCAAAGCAATGGGTTATTTACGTCTGATATTTGGATAATAGTTTTATTGCTTGGAAAAGAAATCAACAATATGTGAACCAGTTTGTGATTACATGACAACATTTGTCCCTATTTCAAATTCACTCATGTTTTTGATAATTTTTCTATTGATTACTTAGATGTTACTGCCATTAGAGATCTCCAGCTTAATAGATGTGTTTCTAAGGTATTTCACAAACCCACTTACTCGAACTGTTTCCTGAGGTTTAATAGTCAGCATCCCTATCACATCAAACGGAACCTTGTTAGATGGCAGATGATAAGGGGAGAAAGAATGTGTTCCACCTTTGATAACTTCAAAAGGGAACTGGGTAAACTAGTTGAGATGTTTAAAACACGGGGTTACCCAGAAACACTAGTTAAGAATTTGGGTTTGGAGATTCTTGAAGGATGGGACACTAAGTTTATCCCCTTATTATGTACCTTGGATGGTCATTCCCTGATGCACACTGGGAACAGGTATCAGAATGGTCATCAAGACAGTACAATTACAATGAATTTCAGGCACTCAATGGTGACACAATTTGGTTCATTTGGGGTAAAAGTTAGGAAGATTTTAGAGAAGAACTGGACAATCCTGGGCATTAACAATGAGCTTTTGGAGAAATTAGGGTATCACCCAACATTTACTCACAAGATGGGTAACAACATCAAATACCTCTTGGAACACCCCTTAAAAAAGGTCTCAGAAAAAGTATGAGACCATGTGGGATGTGTACACTATGTGTTTACATATTGAGAGATCAGGTAGTAAGGATAGGTGAACCACTGAAAGAGATTAGATTGGCAGTGGGTAACTGTGGAAGTAAGGGGTAGGTGTACATTGGTATATGTGAAGGATCCAATGGATTTTACATAGGGAAAACAAGAGGGTTTTTAGAAGAAGGATATATGAACATTTGTACACCATCAGATCTGACAACGTTAACAACGCTTTGTACAAACATACCCTAACTTGCCCCTCATTTACTATATTTAGATTTGGGATTTTAGAAATAGTGGAGAAAAATGCCAGAGGGGGCAACTGGCATAACAAAATAGAGGAAACTGAACTGCGATGACAACTGCAATTAAATGCATGTGAATTACCAGGGATGAATGAACTAGCCTCCATAAAGCCTATTTTAGTTGCCAGAGTGAAAGTTTTATGAAACTTACACATATTTTTAATGGTTATTGGATTTTTAAACATGTGATTTGAATTTTTATATTAGTACAAGTTCACTTTAAATTTAATCATTTGCTTAATTAGAAAGGGTATTTAAAGGTGTGTAATGAATTAGATTGTGTATTTGATAAAGTCTGCACGTTGGCAGACGAAAGCGCTTATACTCGTTTGGATTTGTTCATCAGAATAAAGACTGTCGTAACACCATTTGGTTTTGACATCATTCTTTAGAGGGAATTACAGCTCCATTTGTGGATTTTGGTTTAACATAGACATATATATATATATATATATATATATATATATATATATATATATATATATGGATCACCTTTAAAACCTCAAAATCTGTTGCCCGACACACTAATGACCGAACGAAAAGACCGACAACATAAACAACACAGTACACTACATAACATATGCACTATCTATAACCTAACTCACTTACCCACCCCCACAGTCCTTAACCCACCCCTAACCCACAGTCCCTCACTCGCACACTTACCTGTCCGCTCCTAACACTAAATCCTCACACACTTACCGAGTCCGCGGTTCTCACCTTTCGGTCATCTGCTGGTATTCTCGCCCTGTCGGATTCCAAACGCGAGTTCGAGATTTTAAAGGTGACCCATATATATATATATGGGTCTACTACTAACGACCGAAATGACGATTCCCCGACAGAAAACTCACCGACGCCAGATGACCGACAGGAAAGTGTACCGACAGGGTGATTTGCCGACAGCGGAAAGACCGACAAGGAATGCGCGACGCCGTAAGTGTGCGATAGTGACGGAGTTAGGAGCGGTCAGGTAAGTGCTCGAGATTGTGGGATGTCGGGTTAGGCTGTGGGAAAGGTGAGTGTGTGTTCGTGTCGGAGGTATGGTTGGTAAGGTAAGTGTGTGCTAGTGAGGGACTGTAGTTTAGGGACGGGTTAAGTGAGTTAGGGTTAGGTGCAGGTAGGTGATGTGCGTTAGTGTCGGAGCTTGGGCTAGGGTTAAGTGAGTTAGGGTTAGGGTGCAGGTAGGTGATGTGTGCGTTAGTGTCGGAGCTTGGGCTAGGAGTGGGTTAAGTGAGTTAGGGTTAGGGTGCAGGTAGGTGATGTGTGCGTTAGTGTCGGAGCTTGGGCTAGGGGTGGGTTAAGTGAGTTAGGGTTAGGTGCAGGTAGGTGAAGTGTGCGATAGTGTCGGACCTTAGGGTTAGGGTTTGGGTCAGGGCTAGTGTGTATGCTATGTAGTGTCGCGTGTTGTTTACGCCGTGTCGGTGTAATGGTGTTCGGTGTTTTGCGTTGTCGGGTTTGTGTCGGGTTTGTGTGGTGTCGGTTATTTGGCGTCGGTGAGTTTTGTGTCGGGGAATCGTCGTGTCGGTGTTTAGTAGTAGACCCATATATATATATATATATATATATATATATATATACATATATATTAGTTACCTATCGTTTGATTAAATGACCATTTCATACAATGACAAGTCACTAAATCCAAACAGCTTAATGTCCCTTTCACTGAATTACAATTTGGTTGAAATTTCATTTTACTGAATGCGGTACAGGTTCATAGGTAAGTACTAGGCTCTAGACTGGTTACCTTTATGGGTCATTTTAAGCCTAGTTACTTTCCCTTTTCAAACTCAGTTTAACCTCAGTTTAATGCAATTTGGTAATTGATTGGCCTTACCCATCCCATGTTCGATAATTATATATTATCTCTAATGAGTGGACACATGCATGGGATAAAGCATTTAGGAGCAGTATCTGTCAATCAGTAGTACAGGGGGTAGGCCTGGAGTACATTTTGGACACATGCATGGGATAAAGCATTTAGGAGCAGTATCTGTCAATCAGTAGTACAGGGGGTAGGCCTGGAGTACATTTTGGACACATGCATGGGATAAAGCATTTAGGAGCAGTATCTGTCAATCAGTAGTACAGGGGGTAGGCCTGGAGTACATTTTGGACACATGCATGGGATAAAGCATTTAGGAGCAGTATCTGTCAATCAGTAGTACAGGGGATAGTCCTGGAGTAAATTTTCTGTTTCCTATCAGTAGATCTAAGTTGCACTTGAATATGAACAGGGATGAACTTTGTTTTTGGGGAGAGTGTTCCACAGCAGTGGAATCGTCTGTGAGATATACCTGTTCTTCCAAACCATTCTGTTGAATTTGCAAAAGACAATTAGATCTGTAGACTGAGTATTTTCGATGCTATTTGACTTGCTGCTGTGCAGTGAATCCATCAGTAATGGGTCAGAGGAAGTCTTGAATGCCAGACCAATATCACCTCTTGGCAGTCTGTAGGATACCAAGTATAGTGACAGGGCTTTCAGTAGATTCATGTAGGACTTGTTGCTTAGGCCTTGTATTCTTTTAGTAAGGTATCTCTGTGGGAGTTCCATTTGTTGCATGTGTTTGGACAGATATATGTCAAAGGGGGCATTATATTAAATGAAAGATCTAATGAGGTAAAAATAGATACAGTTCTATACTACAAAAGCAGAAATATTTAAACGTATAAATAAACTTTAGCAGTTCTTGTGGTGACCTATACATAATCACTGCTAATTTGGTTTGTATAGGTGCATTAGCAGCAATTCCCTGTGTTTGGTATCTTCACTTTTCTACACAGTTGTATGATTCTGTAGTTAGTATAATTAAGTAAGGAGGTGCATGCCCCCTTGCAAAATAAAGGTGTTTTTGAATAATTTTGCTTTGGATATTTTTGATTATATTATGTTTCAGGTGTTTTTAATTTGGTTAATGATCTTTTAGTGAAATTAACTTTTAGCCATTTGACTAACTTGAGTTGTTTTTCAACCTATATACTGCTCCATGTTCTTGGCCTCAGTTGCACTGCACTGTCCTTTACTAATGCTGCTACTGTCTCTTTTATAATTCTATGTATTTACAGTATGTAGTATGCATTAAGAAGGCCAATGCTACTAAATGTTTCTTGCAAGCTGATGTTGCTTACGTTATATTTAGTCTATATTGTTGGCTCATGGAATTGTCTGCATGTGAGTACAGTAGGACTTTTCTGTATCTATTTTATCTCTGACTACTTAGCCTGGGTCATGGCTGAAAAGGGTCCTTGGACAAGCCTATGTACCTGGTAATAAAATGTTAAATTGTTGTTGTTGTTGTGTCTTTCGGCTTTTCCCGGTTAGGGGTTGCCACAGCAGAACTCCGGTCTGCTAATGATTGGCAGTAGATTTTTATGTGCCGAGTTGCCAGCCCTGATGCACAACATTCAACAAAGGTACACCCATTCATGCATGTATCCACACAGAAGACGCTCTAGCTGAGAATCGAACCAGACAATGTCTTACTGTGAGGTGACAACGCTACCGCAGCACCACCACCACAGTCATAAATAAGTAAAATAAAGTGATGTAGCCTAGTTTATAAGGTGTTTTCATACTTACCCTATGTTTCCTTGAAATGAAACTCATTAAAGCTTCAAATAAACAAAACAAACAAGTCAAACTTCAACTTAACAAAAAAAAAATGTAAAGCATCTTTTTGCAGGGATGCAAGCCCCTCTGCAGTACTTATGTGAAGGACTTTGCTCCCAAAACCCTTTACTTAGATATGCACACTCTACAGTCATACAACCATAGAGAGAAAAGTCCAAGGACTTTTGAAACACTGCTGTCACTCAAACAGCAACCACAACGACAGTGGTTTCCTTCAGAAAAAGTGATTGGGATTAGAGATTAGCAAATTTAAACTTGTCCATTATACTCCCTACCAAGTATATCAAATCCAGTTTTTGTTGTACCCAGGTTATCTGTAGTATTTGCCTATTCACCAGTCCTTTTGATTGTATATTTCGTACTATTTTTCTCTTTGTTTACATACTGCCTTTGGGCTGGATGGTAGCTGAGAATGGTCATTGGCCCACTTAATAAGTAAGTACATATGAATAAATAATCCTTGCAGCACAGTGGAGCAGCTGTTAGCATTGTCACATCACAGTGTTTGGCTGTTCTCAAGACTGGGTCTCAGCTGGAGTGCCTTCTGTGTTGTGTCAGCATGCCCTCTCTGTGTCTGAATGGGGTCTTACTGTATGATTTGGTGTCCTCTCAATTTCTAAAATCGTACATACAATAGGTGAATTGGTAGTCCTTCAAACTACCCGTAAATGTGCAAGTGCATGTGTGCAAGTGTGTGTGTGTGTGTGTGTGTGTGTGTGTGTGTGTGTGTGTGTGTGTGTGTGTGTGTGTGTGTGTGTGTGTGTGTGTGTGTATGATAAGTTGATGCCCCATTTGGAATTTATTTCACTTGTCTTTCTCCCTCTGAGCGCCAGCCCCCCCTCCCAATCACCACCACAGTGCTAAATTTCATTGAGCAAAATAAACTGAGAGTAAATAAATGAATGAGTGAATACAGAAATACTACTGTTGATATTAAAGATATACTGTTGTCTACTGTTATACTTTTATGGATTTTTTTAACAAATTAAGGTAAAGAAATTGCACTTCTCCACAAATATGCTATTACTGGAGTGCCAGTATTCTTTTATTAAATTAGAGAAGAAAAGAAGGTAGCATAGTTTGAGGAACAGTGTAAGGCTTGCACATGACTCTTTCCAGTACTTGTTTTTTAACTGCTGTTATGTAGGAAATTCTGGTGTTTTGATGCGTTTTATGAACATTTTGTTGCAAAATGAGATGGGAAACATTGTAAACAAAGTTGTATTTGTAGTCTGTGTTATAATTCTTGCAGTACAGTAGCAGTCCCTCAACAGTGCTGACTAACTGGCATAACCTACATTTCCATGTATGGCCTCTTAGAATTATTTGTCCCTGTGGCAAGCAGCACGCATTGTAAAATAGTATTGTTAGTGAAAGCATGCAAGATAAATCTGATTTGATTTACAGGTTTTATTAAAACAAGCAAAAAAAAAAACACTAATACTATATACTGTTTAAGCGCTCTTCCTTGGAAACAAGCTTTCTAACCCTCACAACACATGCTTCTGATCCCCATGGCAGAATGTGATATTACACACAGACTCACACACTCATATATCTGTCTATCTATCTATGTATATATATTTATATGTGACAAGTATGTGGTCTAAATGCGTGGGGGTCAACATATGTTTAATCGACCACATTTGGTCAATACGTGAGAGACAATCCCCAGTTAGGAGATCTCAGAGTTAGTATACATAATTAACAGGGTGTGTGAAGGATACGGGGGGGGGGGGGTGTTGACCCCCTGCAAAAAGGAAAAAAATATATATATTGTTTTTTTTTTTATGTTTGCATGTGGTAAGGATTTTCCTGGTGATGCTTAGTTGCTGGTCAACATTTGTGGTCTACATTCTTGCCATCAATGCTGTTGATTTCTTTACCAAATTGAATAATTCCATATATATATATATATATATATATATATATATATATATATATATATATACCTATATATATATATATATATATATATATATCTCTATATATACATATATATATATATATATATATATATATATACTAGCTGTACCTGGCCACGCGTTGCTGTGGCTCAGTCTGGTTAAATGGAAAAGAAAGAAAAGAGAAAGCACGCTTTCTAATATGTTTAATTTCACAATGCTTGTGGGTATACAATATTTTTTGTTGTTCCATTGTCTGTGCAGATATAGAGATTGTCTGGTTTGCCGACTCTAGAACATGCAACATATAATTGTCCCTGTGAGAAGCAATCCGTGTGTAGATCTAAACCGCACAATTCTAAAGATTGGCCCTGAGCTTTGTTGATGGTGATTGCAAATGCCAATCGAATTGGGAATTGCAATCCCTTAAATTGAAATGGCATACCCGTTGGAATCATAGGAATGCAAGGAATGAGGACATCTTCACCTTTGAAAGGTCCTGTCAAGATTGTTGCTTCTATGACGTTGCTCATTAATTTTTTTACTGCAAGCCGCGTGCCGTTGCAAAGCTTTGGCTGGTTGATATTTCGCAACATGATAATTGGCACGCTGATTTTCAATTGCAGTATGTGTGGTGGCATCCCTGGCAGATCGAGTGAATTCAAAAATTCTGTTGGATAATTAACCGCTTCATCTGCTTCCACAACAGTGTCAACGAACTTGTATGTGACTGCCTCGCTTTGAATGTTAGACTGAATAATATTGTTAAGTTCGTAGACATCTTTTTGTTCTTGGCCGTAAGAATAGCTCGTTCAATCAGCCAATCATGATTCTTATAATTGGTTTGAATATTGGGAAATACTTTTTCAACCAATTCTTCTTTTGATGTCACTAAATTGCAGAAGTTATGAGGCAATGAAATTCGTCCTGAGGTCAGATCAACCGGCAACTTTCCATTCCCAATTTCCAGCAATTGATGTGAGAATATATCAGCTGATTGATTGTTTTGCAGCTGGACATGCATATTTGTAGTTAATTTTAACGTCTTTACGTGTCACCACAAAGTAGAGTATTTCAGGCAAGGATTTATTTTGTCCGCTGGTATCGATCTAGGAGAACGAAGCAGATCTGAAGCTGCAGAACACAATCGCCGTGCTCTCAACCGTGCATCCTCGAGTCTGGCTGCACGTCACTCTGCTGCTTCCTCGGCAGGTATTTGAGCCATTCTTTGTCTGTTTTGCTCGTTCGCTGATGCCCATTCTTCCTCAGTTTGATTTGCAATTACTCATCGCACTACTTTCACTCCGCGAGTACAACGACCTAAGTTTGATCTTCTGCAAGGCATTATTTGGATGAACTAAAGCAGATCGATTGCACTGAAAAAGAAGAAAGAAAGTTATAACAAAAACATATAAAACTACATATAAAAATATATAGCACAAACCAACTACAGAGCTACCATGTTGCAGGTAAAGCAGCCAAACGAAGGATACTTCCAAATAACAATCAGGCAGAATGGTACTCAGCTTCAATCCAACTTAGACAGATTTTAAAGATCCACACAGGAGCACAAACCATGTAGCAAGTAAAGCAGCCAAACGAAGGATACTTCCAAATAACAATCAGGCAGAATGGTACTCAGCTACAATCCAGCTTAGACAGATTTTAAAGATCCACACAGGAGCACAAAGACCAGAATAAAACTCAGGTTTATTAAAACAAGAGGTTATGAGCTTCTTCAGACCTAATAACATCTACATTCAAAATAACCAAGGTATATATAATTTCCTTTGAGTCAATTAAAAAATCAATTAAGACATTAATTAGCTACTAGAACATCTTAAAGGTAGATATACACTATATTTAATCACTACAAGAGTATATAAAAAACCTTTTTCATATACTGCATCCACATATAAAAATATGCATATAAAACCATATACTTATGCTACTATGATAAATTTACAAAAATAATAAAATATCACATATATATAAATACAGAAATTTATATAGGGAATATATGTATAAAAAGCAACACTAATAGATGGATCATTTATGTAGCCTTCTTCTTTTCAAGGCAGGTTTAATGGATGCACGTTCATTCAAACCTTTACCCCTATCACCCCTCAAAACGATGATCCAACATGTTTCCCTGTACTCTGTGTATGTCCTAATATCCCCTTGTCTAAGACTGTTGTTAATGGATTCAATGACCCTAAAATTAAAGGTGTGCTCTGTACCTGATTCATTTACATGTTTAGAGAGTGCATTATTAAATAACTTCTTCCTGATACTATACAAGTGTTCTCTAAGACTCTATTAGTCTTCCCAACGTAGAATGCATGGCAGATATTACTGCCAAATACACTATATTAGAGGACATACAATCATGATGACCTAAAAATTTAAAGGATTTACACATATCTGGATGAAAAAACCCCTTCTCAATACTAATATAGGGGCAATAATTGCATGAGCCACATGGCTTAGTAAACCCATAATCCATACAGCCTCTATTCTCTTTCCTGTGACACAACAGCCTTTTCAGGTTCTTATGATTCTTATACCTAAAACTAGGGGTTTGACCAACAATATCCCCTATGTCACTATCAACCAAGAGAATAGGCCAAATTTGCTCAAAAAGTTTCGTAACATACCCAGTGTCACTTGAGAAATATAATGGGACTTTGGTAAATCTAGTCCCAGTATTAGCAATAATATATAGAATCCATAGTAGGTATATAAAAACATGCGCGTATTCAAATGCAACGTGTGACATCTATATAATAGTAGGTATATAAAAACACGCGTATTTGAATGCAACATTGTGTGAAAATTTCAAAGCAATCGGTGAAGAACCTTCGGAGATTTAAGATTTTGAACAAATGAACATTTACATTTTTATTTATATAGATATATATAGTTTCGCTTCATAATCTCAAAATGCTGAAATACCAAATGTCACCATTCCGAGACCATGAAGCCGAACCATTCACAATACTGAATCCCACAATCACGAACATACATACACTATACACCACATAACACACACACACCATTCCACCCACAGTACACAAACCAAACAACCCTACACCCCCCCCTATTTACATATAACAACTCTGAAATCGCACATGACATAAAAAAACTCACACCACAGCATTCTCCACTCGCTCGCACACAAATACACATCACACATACACAAACACCAACAAATCCAACACTCAAACTCATACTTACACCTCACTACCATTACCAACACATACAACATACAAAAACACACACAAACACTCACTCACCTGCAGTTTCAGGCACCATAACACTACACGCAACGTACTGGAAATGCATAAGCGTTAACTTGAGAAATTAGAATTCACTCTTATGCACTTTCGGCATTCTGAATTTTCGGCTTCATGATCTTGAATGCTGAAATATGGTATTTCAGCATTTCGAGATCATGAAGTGAAACTATATATATATATATATATATATATATATATATATATATATATATATATATACACACACACACACACACACACACAGAGATTGATATCAACGTTCTATGGGCAATGTATATTTGTGGTATATGCTTTAATTAAAAAAAAGAAGACCCACAATGCTAAATATAACTTTTGCCCATCTCAGGAGCTTTTTCATGCAAACATTGGAAAAATGTAGATGAGTCTGTCAGTAAGACCTTTTGTTTGTTTTTCTAATCCATTTCTAACTGTTTTGCAACCTTGTAACTTTTATTATGTATAACACTGGAGCTGTGCTGTAGAGGTATCATACTAGGGCTACTGTTATGTGTAGCATTAGAGTTATACTGTAGAATCATCATACAAGGGCTACTGTTATGTATAATATTAAAGCTGTGTTGTAGAAACATTATACTAGGGCTGCTATTATGTATAACATTGGAGCTGTGGTGTAGAAACATTATAGTATGACTGGCATGGTGGTTCTGGGGTAATAGTTAATGCAGTGAGTGATTGCACAGATATATGCATCATTTGGCATGTCTCCTATCTACCTACCTCAGGTGGAATCCTTGTTCTGTTTCTATGTCTAGGCTGCCAGCTTGACACTTTAGTATGCAGTACGTGTGTTCCTGAGAAAATACAGTAGTAGAAAAATTCTCAAATGGCCCAAGTCACAAAGGCAAGATTAAATGTAATTCATGCAAACAGATTTATGTAGCCAGTCAACCAACATTTTTAAGAAAAGCATCCTAAGAAAAGCTATGCAAACTTGGGAACAAACATGCAAATGTGGTATATACAGTGATAAGACACCAGGACTGAACTCTTGAGCATTGAGGCATTGACCTAAACAACTAAGTCATTGTGTTGTTTCAGGTGGTACCCGCTTATTTTAGTTATCTGTACTGAAATTGCTTTTAATTGCTTTGGGACCATCTTCTGCTGTCACCATTGCCCTGGGCTTTTGGATACAGTGACTAGTATACCATGTGACATGAAAGTCATACTGAAGTGCTGCCAGTGTACTGTCTTTATACTGTGCGTCACATTGTGACACATTGCTGAAAATGTGCAAAATGTCTATCTATTTGTCTTGAATTCTTACAAACTGCAGCTTCCTTAATTTTCCTGGCTAATTTCAGTTCTTGCTTCATCTATGATTCATTGGCTCATTGTTCTTTGAGGGACTCTGTCAGTTGCTGTAGCATTCTTGCTTGAAATATTACTTTAGCTATCCCAAAAATTTGTAATAGACTACAGCATTGTGTAAAGTTTTCTAAAAAAATCTATGTGTAGTTAAGGAAAATTTGGACACATGGGAAGTGATATATTTAACCTGTGTCACACCCAGGTAGTTTCTTTACACTAATGTGTTGTTGTCACATCCATTTCGGTTGACTCATGGGGTACACACAAGCATTTCCTGAACAAAAAAAAAGTCTGCCCCTGTAGACAATCTGTTTCAGACTCCAAAACATTAGAGTCCATCCTTTTGCAAATTGTAAAAACTTGGAGACACTACAAAACATTACACTCCATCTTTTTGAAAACTGTAAAAAATGGGAGATCCTGTTGATGAACTTGAAGCTGAAGTATTCTTCCTAATTCTATTCGTGAAAATGATCTCTTCTTAGAACATCTGATGTTTGTTAAGATTTATTAAGGATCTCAGGACATTTGCTGCTTTACTGGTTCTCAGCATTCCAGCAACCTCATTTAATCCAATTATTAATACATTTTGAGGCCTTATCACAAAAATCTTACAGTCAGTGTGCATTTGCTGTGTACATTGAAAGGCAGCACTGGTAGAACTTTCTTTTTCTCCTGTTTTCTGCCCTTTTCAATGAGGCCACCAGCTGGAATCTGCCTTTATACTAAAGGCAAAAGTCATGTTCATTTGTTTATTAATTCATTTTATGTTATCTGATTTATAATATTTACGATTCCGGACAAGCTCAGTCTTATTTTGTCTGTCAACAGGCATATGGCAAAAAATGTCCTTCTCAACAATCCAGTGTGCAACTGCAAAACATTGCTCAAAAGTTGGTGGGTTTATGGGTTAGTACTAGGCAAGTGGCATGAGAAAGATATATATCCTTGTCATGCACTCTAGGAAGTGTTGCTGGTAGGTTTACCTTCCTTCTTGGTAATGGACATATTATTAATATCTCCATCCACCCATCCATCCATCCATCCATCCATCTGTCCGTCCATCCATCCATCCATCCATCCATCCATCCATCCATCCATCCATCCATCCATCCATCCACAGCCTCTTTTCCCTAGTTTTACACCTTGGCTATACTACTCATGCTTATGGTGCATTTATGTGAACCTATATTGATAATCATGAAGATGTTCTGTCAACTAAAATTATGCATTATGAAACTGAAATGTAATAATGTACAAGGTCTACTTGGGTTCATATTATACTAATAATGTAAATATATAACTGAAGGGGCTGGATACCTCTCAACTGTACAGATTTCCACAGAATGTCCAGATTTTTGGCTCATATTTTTGGCCTGTTCCTCTATTTTCCCTGGCAAATCACTGGGATGATCTCAGGAATGTAGTCACTAAAGAATGACATACATTTGAGTTTCAGACTTCAAATCCTTCAGAAAATGTATATTAAAACAAATCCTGTTACTCTAGCAACTTTCTAAGTTTATAAAAGCAATATTTAAAATATGTCCCTATTTGTACCCCCATGTGCAGATATCTTTGCATTAAGAGGTTGAGAGATATGGCTGGATCACATTAGGTGTCAAAACTAATTAAAGAACAATTGCTGTAATAATAATGCAGATCTTTAGCTATGGAGCTACATTACAAAAACTTCTGAAAATGTCTAAAGAAAATAACAGTGTAGCTTTACAGTAAATTAAACAATGTTAAACCAATATAATTATACAATAATAGCAGTAGGGTATTGTAATAAGTTATTTTATTATTAGAGTTAATTATTCTTTACAAGCATTGTGGTAGTTAGATGCACATTTGGTCAGTTTCAAAGGGAGATAGCCTAATTAAGTGATACACCGGCTTTATGTTTGATGTAACATATTCCTTAAATAAAGAAGTACAGTACTTTGAAAAGCAGAGTGAAGTTGTACAAAAATGCTGATAAAATAATAGGTTAGATCATCGACCTTGCATCTTATTGATTTTCAAGGTGTTTGACTGGGATAACCTCAAGCTGATATTTTCAACATATGTACCAAGATGATTTTTTAAGGTTTTTAATTAATGACTTCTGATTGTAAGTGGAACACTTATTTAATATTCTTTCATGCAGTATACATGCCATTTTTCTATTATTGATATTAATTTATTGTCATCATTAGTTTTCCCAGTCTGGCTTAAGTTCCTGTAATGGTACATTCCTGCTATGTACTTTTAAGTAAAACCAGATCAGGCGTTGAATCATAGACAATGCAGAGGTCACTTCTAAGTACTTTGTAAAAGGTAAGACTATAATGGCAATTACAGAAGCTTTCTGAATAGTTCATGTTTTCTAACCATTTTGTTTTTCTCATGTGAAATCACTGTATCACTTCATGGTATTTTAGGTGACTGATTTGAAGGCTACAGAAAGTAGCATTATATTCTAAAATATGATAGATTAGTACGCTATAAAGATGTGCAGCAGTTTCCTGAAAATGTCTAGTCATGAACTTTGGATTTTATATGAGCTGCAGAAAATATTTTTCTGATTTTAGTATATACACAGTGGTCAGCCTTAACCTGTCTACCACTGTCCCTAGTACTTTACTGTTGATGCCATTTACGATTTGACCATTTATTTTCTAATCATAAGTTATATTTTTATCAAGTCTTATGAAGCATATTTATTGATATTAAAGGTGAGATCATTACTAGTGTATGCATTTTTATAGACTCCCCTAGAGTACGTTGGAGTGTTGGATAATTTAAGTATAGTGAATTAGGGATCATGTAAAGGAGTAGATGTGGAGAAGAGTGGCTTGAGAATGAAAATGGCAGGTGTTAGTAGTGCCAGTGGTGCAAAATGTAGCACATTCACCTTTTGTTCTGGAAGACGAGAAGGCTGTGTGTTCTAATCTCATTCATGGTGATTACTGTAGTGCAGCATTGGGCAGGGATTATAAACCAAGTTGTCGGAAGCACTCCCAATAACCAATAATACAAAAACAAGAGTGCAGCTAGCGTGGAGAGTTGAAAAAAATGAACTTGTCAAACTTTGAGGATTTGTAATTTATTCCAAACAACAGTTGACAAAAAACACATAAACGCCTTATATTCCACCTTGCGTTTTCGTCCACATTCCTTGGACTTCATCAGATGCCCAATTTAAATTCTTTAATTGTATATATACTGCTTTTAAAACCATTTAACCAATAAAATTCCCACATTTTATTCAAATGGACAAATAAACATTCTTATATGTTCATGAATATTAAACATATACCCTCCATTTTCCACTCATAAATTTTACCATTGATAATATATGTCTATTAAAACTCTTTAATAAATGTGAACACATAAATACTTTTCAATAAATACTTCACAATAAATAACATAATAAAACTTTTATAATTTAAAATACTAGAAAATATAGGAGAATGGATGCTTTTTCAAAGGATACTTATTTAGTTCCTTTTAAACCATACATTTTCTTGGGAAACAGTGACACCTTCTGTCATAAAAACATATTACATGAAACTTATTTTTCATTCACAATTTGGCAACCCTTAACTTTAAAAGTGGCAAAATGGAAAGATAATCATTTAACCCTGGGGCTTTACCTGATTCTAGTCTTACTTGCCACCATAATTCTTTATACTCTATTCTCTCTTACCATGGGCCCCCCTAATGTCATTTTTAATTTGTTCCAGAACCAAAAAGAAGAATTTATAACCTTCACACACATTAGAATGTTTAAATAGTGTGTTAGTTTCTTTTCCTTTTGATATATCATAAATATGTTTGTATATTCTTCTCTTTAAGGTTCTCTCTGTTTTGCCCACATAAAAGGAATTACATTTGTGATAAATAGCAAGATATACTAGCCCCTTAGACTTACAATTGTAGTACCCTTTACTTCTTATCCATCTTTCCCTACTTTCTAAAAAAACCTCACCACTATTTATAATATATTCACATTGATTGCACCGTCCACATTTGTAAGTACCCGATTTCTTTCCATTTTCTCTATACGGATTTCTTTTGTTATGTTTATTCTTATTTTCTAAAATATCCTTTATACTACTTGAATTTTTGTAAACCACTTTAGATGTTACCCTAGGTATATCTTCCAAATCTGTGAAGGAGACAAATCTATCCCATTCTTTCTGAAAAATTCCTTTTATGTTGTAATTGATTGCATTATATTCTAAAACAAGTGCCTGTTGATAATCAACAGTATTATTCATATCTTTATTTTCAAATCCATTATTTTTGTTAATTGGGCAGGGATTTGTTGCACTCCTGATTGTGTAATCCATTGAATGAGATGTTAAACCGAAGTCACATATGCTTGAGTAGGCGGTAAGTTTCCCCTAGTAATAGAAATACCACTTCAGGTCTCCACTGAAAGAAGCCACTAGCGACGTGGGATTAACCAGTCAACAAACGATTAACAAAATTAAAGGAGATAAAGGAAATGTATACAAGAAGGAAGAATGCATGCACATTGAGGCATACGGTAGTGGTGCTTGGTGTCCAGGGTGTGACTTGTGGTTTCTTATGTGGGTTTGGTGCAACCCTGAATGGAATTTGGGCATTCTTTGTTCCACAGTTATATTTTCAGTTGAAGGCTGTGGATTTTTTACTGCTTTGTAAGATTTGTCAGCAATAATTCTCCATTGTTTTGAGTTGTGTTTGTCCATAGCCATTAAAAACAGTGACATACTGTACGTGTTATTTAATCTGGAGATTTTAATTATTCTTTGTGCATCTAACCTCGAGCAGCATATGGGGATATTATCATTGCTGCACTGACTCAGTTGCTGGACTTATTCATGGGAAATAGAGAATATTATGAGCTAATTTTACCATCAGCAGGG
Source organism: Protopterus annectens (assembly GCF_019279795.1). Classification (NCBI taxonomy): domain Eukaryota; kingdom Metazoa; phylum Chordata; order Ceratodontiformes; family Protopteridae; genus Protopterus; species Protopterus annectens. Next base: position 459,848,564 of record NC_056733.1, on the reverse strand, counting down.
GTAATGAAATATTCCATTTCACCCCATTGCATTTTGCTAATGACAAAACAGTGATTGATTTTTTTAGGAAGGCTGGCTACAAATTTAGTAATTTTGCTATATGACTCAACTTCGATAGCTGAGTGATATACAGATCAGTAGTGATTACAGTGGCATATAGTACACTGGACAATATGACTCAACTTCGATAGCTGAGTGATATACAGATCAGTAGTGATTACGGTGGCATATAGTACACTGGACAATATGACACAACTTCGATAGCTGAGTGATATACAGATCAGTAGTGATTACGGTGGCATATAGTACACTGGACAATATGACTCGACTTCGATATACAGATCAGTAGTGATTACGGTGGCATATAGTACACTGGACAATATGACTCGACTTCGATAGCTGAGTGATATATAGATCAGTAGTGATTACAGTGGCATATAGTACACTGGACAATATGACTCGACTTCGATAGCTGAGTGATATACAGATCTGTAGTGATTACGGTGGCATATAGTACACTGGACAATATGACTCAACTTCGATAGCTGAGTGATATACAGATCAATGGTGATTACGGTGGCATATAGTACACTGGACAATATGACACAACTTCGATAGCTGAGTGATATACAGATCAGTCGTGATTACGGTGGCATATAGTACACTGGACAATATGACTCGACTTTGATAGCTGAGTGATATACAGATCAGTAGTGATTCCGGTGGCATATAGTACACTGGAAAATATGACTCAACTTCGATAGCTGAGTGATATACAGATCAGTAGTGATTATGGTGGTATATAGTACACTGGACAATATGACTCGACTTCGATAGCTGAGTGATATGCAGATCAGTAGTGATTACGGTGGCATATAGTACACTGGACAATACGACTCGACTTCGATAGCTGAGTGATATACAGATCAGTAGTGATTACGGTGGCATATAGTACACTGGACAATATGACTCGACTTCGATAGCTGAGTGATATATAGATCAATGGTGATTACAGTGGCATATAGTACACTGGACAATATGACTCGACTTCGATAGCTGAGTGATATACAGATCAATGGTGATTACTGTGGCATATAGTACACTGGACAATATGACTCGATTTCGATAGCTGAGTGATATACAGATCAGTAGTGATTACGGTGGCATATAGTACACTGGACAATATGACTCGACTTCGATAGCTGAGTGATATACAGATCAGTAGTGATTACGGTGGCATATAGTACACTGGAAAATATGACTCGAATTCGATAGCTGAGTGATATACAAAACAGTAGTGATTACGGTGGCATATAGTACACTGGACAATATGACTCGACTTTGATAGCTGAGTGATATACAGATCAGTAGTGATTACAGTGGCATATAGTACACTGGACAATATGACTCGACTTCGATAGTTGAGTGATATACAGATCAGTAGTGATTACGGTGGCATATAGTACACTGGACAATATGACTCGACTTCGATAGCTGAGTGATATACAGATCAATAGTAATTATGGTGGCATATAGTACACTGGACAATATGACTCGACTTCGATAGCTGAATAATATACTGATCAGTAGTGATTACGGTGGCATATAGTACACTGGACAATATGACTCGACTTCGATAGCTGAGAGATATACAGATCAGTAGTGATTACGGTGGCATATAGTACACTTGACAATATGACTCGACTTCGATAGCTGAGTGATATACAGATCAGTAGTAATTACGGTGGCATATAGTTCATTGGACAATATGACTCGACTTCGATAGCTGAGTGATATACATATCAGTAGTGATTACGGTAGCATATAGTGCACTGGACAATATAACTCGACTTCGATAGCTGAGTGATATACAGATCAGTAGTGATCACAGTGGCATATAGTACACTGGACAATATGACTCGACTTCGATAGCTGAGTGATATACAGATCAGTCATGATTACGGTGGCATGTAGTACACTGGACAATGTGACTCGACATCGATAGCTGAGTGATATACAGATCAGTGGTGATTATGGTGGCATATAGTACACTGGACAATATGACCCAACTTCGATAGCTGAGTGATATACAGATCAGTAGTGATTATGGTGGCATATAGTACACTGGACAATATGACTCGACTTCGATAGCTGAGTGATATACAGATCAGTAGTGATTACGGTGGCATATAGTACACTGGACAATATGACTCGACTTCGATAGCTGAGTGATATACAGATCAGTAGTGATTACAGTAGCATATAGTACACTGGACAATATGACTCGACTTCGATAGCTGAGTGATATACAGATCTGTAGTGATTACGGTGGCATATAGTACACTGGACAATATGACTCAACTTCGATAGCTGAGTGATATACAGATCAATGGTGATTACGGTGGCATATAGTACACTGGACAATATGACTCGACTTCGATAGCTGAGTGATATACAGATCAGTAGTGATTACGGTGGCATATAGTACACTGGACAATATGACTCGACTTCGATAGCTGAGTGATATATAGATCAATGGTGATTACAGTGGCATATAGTACACTGGACAATATGACTCGACCGATAGCTGAGTGATATACAGATCAATGGTGATTACAGTGGCATATAGTACACTGGACAATATGACTCGACTTCGTTAGCTGAGTGATATACAGATCAGTAGTGATTACGGTGGCATATAGTACACTGGACAATATGACTCGACCGATAGCTGAGTGATATACAGATCAGTAGTGATTACGGTGGCATATAGTACACTGGACAATATGACTCGACTCGATAGCTGAGTGATATACAGATCAGTAGTGATTACGGTGGCATATAGTACACTGGACAATATGACTCGACTCGATAGCTGAGTGATATACAGATCAGTAGTGATTACGGTGGCATATAGTACACTGGACAATATGACTCGACTTCGATAGCTGAGTGATATACAGATCAGTAGTGATTACGGTGGCATATAGTACACTGGACAACATGACTCGACTTCGATAGCTGAGTGATATACAGATCAATAGTAATTATGGTGGCATATAGTACACTGGACAATATGACTCGACTTCGATAGCTGAATGATATACTGATCAGTAGTGATTACGGTGGCAAATAGTACACTGGACAATATGACTCGACTTCGATAGCTGAGTGATATACAGATCAGTAGTGATTACGGTGGCATATAGTACATTTGACAATATGACTCGACTTCGATAGCTGAATGATATACAGATCAATAGTAATTACGGTGGCATATAGTTCATTGGACAATATGACTCGACTTCGATAGCTGAGTGATATACAGATCAGTAGTGATTACAGTAGCATATAGTACACTGGACAATATGACTCGACTTCGATAGCTGAGTGATATACAGATCAGTCATGATTACGGTGGCATGTAGTACACTGGACAATGTGACTCGACATCGATAGCTGAGTGATATACAGATCAGTGGTGATTATGGTGGCATATAGTACACTGGACAATATGACCCAACTTCGATAGCTGAGTGATATACAGATCAGTAGTGATTATGGTGGCATATAGTACACTGGACAATATGACTCGACTTCGATAGCTGAGTGATATACAGATCAGTAGTGATTACGGTGGCATATAGTACACTGGACAATATGACTCGACTTCGATAGCTGAGTGATATACAGATCAGTAGTGATTACAGTAGCATATAGTACACTGGACAATATGACTCGACTTCGATAGCTGAGTGATATACAGATCTGTAGTGATTACGGTGGCATATAGTACACTGGACAATATGACTCAACTTCGATAGCTGAGTGATATACAGATCAATGGTGATTACGGTGGCATATAGTACACTGGACAATATGACTCGACTTCGATAGCTGAGTGATATACAGATCAGTAGTGATTACGGTGGCATATAGTACACTGGACAATATGACTCGACTTCAATAGCTGAGTGATATATAGATCAATGGTGATTACAGTGGCATATAGTACACTGGACAATATGACTCGACTTCGATAGCTGAGTGATATACAGATCAATGGTGATTACAGTGGCATATAGTACACTGGACAATATGACTCGACTTCGTTAGCTGAGTGATATACAGATCAGTAGTGATTACGGTGGCATATAGTACACTGGACAATATGACTCGACTTCGATAGCTGAGTGATATACAGATCAGTAGTGATTACGGTGGCATATAGTACACTGGACAATATGACTCGACTCGATAGCTGAGTGATATACAGATCAGTAGTGATTACGGTGGCATATAGTACACTGGACAATATGACTCGACTTCGATAGCTGAGTGATATACAGATCAGTAGTGATTACGGTGGCATATAGTACACTGGACAATATGACTCGACTTCGATAGCTGAGTGATATACAGATCAGTAGTGATTACGGTGGCATATAGTACACTGGACAACATGACTCGACTTCGATAGCTGAGTGATATACAGATCAATAGTAATTATGGTGGCATATAGTACACTGGACAATATGACTCGACTTCGATAGCTGAATGATATACTGATCAGTAGTGATTACGGTGGCAAATAGTACACTGGACAATATGACTCGACTCCGATAGCTGAGTGATATACAGATCAGTAGTGATTACGGTGGCATATAGTACATTTGACAATATGACTCGACTTCGATAGCTGAATGATATACAGATCAATAGTAATTACGGTGGCATATAGTTCATTGGACAATATGACTCGACTTCGATAGCTGAGTGATATACAGATCAGTAGTGATTACAGTAGCATATAGTACACTGGACAATATGACTCGACTTCGATAGCTGAGTGATATACAGATCAGTAGTGATTACGGTGGCATATAGTACACTGGACAATATGACTCGACTTCGATAGCTGAGTGATATACAGATCAGTCGTGATTACGGTGGCATATAGTACACTGGACAATATGACTCGACTTCGATAGCTGAGTGATATACAGATCAGTAGTGATTACGGTGGCATATAGTACACTGGACAATATGACTCGACTTCGATAGCTGAGTGATATACAGATCAGTAGTGATTATGGTGGCATATAGTACACTGGGCAATATGACTCGACTTCGATAGCTGAGTGATATACAGATCAGTAGTGATTATGTTGGCATATAGTACACTGGACAATATGACTCGACTTTGATAGCTGAGTGATATACAGATCAGTAGTGATTACGGTGGCATATAGTACACTGGACAATATGACTCGACTTCGATAGCTGAGTGATATATAGATCAATGGTGATTACAGTGGCATATAGTACACTGGACAATATGACTCGACTTCGATAGCTGAGTGATATACAGATCAATGGTGATTACAGTGGCATATAGTACACTGGACAATATGACTCGACTTCGTTAGCTGAGTGATATACAGATCAGTAGTGATTACGGTGGCATATAGTACACTGGACAATATGACTCGACTTCGATAGCTGAGTGATATACAGATCAGTAGTGATTACGGTGGCATATAGTACACTGGACAATATGACTCGACTTCGATAGCTGAGTGATATACAGATCAGTAGTGATTACGGTGGCATATAGTACACTGGACAATATGACTCGACTTCGATAGCTGAGTGATATACAGATCAGTAGTGATTACGGTGGCATATAGTACACTGGACAATATGACTCGACTTCGATAGCTGAGTGATATACAGATCAGTAGTGATTACGGTGGCATATAGTACACTGGACAATATGACTCGACTTCGATAGCTGAGTGATATACAGATCAATAGTAATTATGGTGGCATATAGTACACTGGACAATATGACTCGACTTCGATAGCTGAATGATATACTGATCAGTAGTGATTACGGTGGCAAATAGTACACTGGACAATATGACTCGACTTCGATAGCTGAGTGATATACAGATCAGTAGTGATTATGGTGGCATATAGTACACTTGACAATATGACTCGACTTCGATAGCTGAATGATATACAGATCAATAGTAATTACGGTGGCATATAGTTCATTGGACAATATGACTCGACTTCGATAGCTGAGTGATATACAGATCAGTAGTGATTACAGTAGCATATAGTACACTGGACAATATGACTCAACTTCGATAGCTGAGTGATATACAGATCAGTAGTGATTACGGTGGCATATAGTACACTGGACAATATGACTCAACTTTGATAGCTGAGTGATATACAGATCAGTCGTGATTACGGTGGCATGTAGTACACTGGACAATATGACTCGACATCGATAGCTGAGTGATATACAGATCAGTGGTGATTATGGTGGCATATAGTACACTGGACAATATGACCCGACTTCGATAGCTGAGTGATATACAGATCAGTAGTGATTACGGTGACATATAGTACACTGGACAATATGACTCAACTTCGATAGCTGAGTGATATACAGATCAGTAGTGATTACAGTGGCATATAGTACACTGGACAATATGACTCGACTTCGATAGCTGAGTGATATACAGATCAGTAGTGATTACGGTGGCATATAGTACACAGGACAATATGTCTCGACTTCGATAGCTGAGTGCTATACAGATCAGTAGTGATTACGGTGGCATATAGTACACTGGATAATATGACTCAACTTCGATATACAGATCAGCAGTGATTACAGTCGCATATAGTACACTGGACAATATGACTCGACTTCGATAGCTGAGTGATATACAGATCAGTAGTGATTACGGTGGCATATAGTACACTGGACAACATGACTCGACTTCGATAGCTGAGTGATATACAGATCAGTAGTGATTACGGTGGCATATAGTACACTGGACAATATGACTCAACTTCGATAGCTGAGTGATATACAGATCAGTAGTGATTACAGTGGCATATAGTACACTGGACAATATGACTCGACTTCAATAGCTGAGTGATATACAGATCAGTAGTGATTACGGTGGCATATAGTACACAGGACAATATGTCTCGACTTCGATAACTGAGTGATATACAGATCAGTAGTGATTACAGTGGCATATAGTACACTGGACAATATGACTCGACTTCGATATACAGATCAGTAGTGATTACGGTGGCATATAGTACACTGGATAATATGACTCGACTTCGATATACAGATCAGCAGTGATTACAGTGGCATATAGTACACTGGACAATAGAGAATAAGCAAGTTGTTGTGACTTTTGCATGATTGGTAGGAGTAGCTTGACTATCTGTTATTGTAAATAGCTTGCCAAGCTTTTGATTCATTTGAGTAATTGTGTTATGCAAGTAATTAAGTAAAATATACCCCCTCTCTACCAAAATATATTATCTTAAGCAGCAAAAGATCAACCCAAGGAATCCAAAAAATTCTTGGATACTGTCATTGGTATCCTTAATCCTAGCCATAGCACCACTACCCCTTCATCTAACTTTTGATCTCTGTGCAGTAAAATTTGTTTTTCACTATAAAACTGTTTATAGATGCCATTTATTTGATGTACCTTCTTATCAGGGATTTCTGTTTTGTTAATATAGTCTATCATCTCACGTTATTTATAAAATGCTCCATCAGTTAAAACTTGGAAATAGTTTCAGCTGAAAGACTTACACTTGTCCTTGCATATCCTGCTAGTGCACTTACAAACATTCCATTGTTGATGGTGTCATCTCTCAGATTGGAAAAACATGGTTTTACCATCACATGAAGGTGGAACTTCAACTGTCTTAATAACTACTGATATGCCACTATCTTTTCTGCACTTTCTAAAATTTCTGTTCTTAGTTCCTTCAGTACTTAACTTCGAATAATTTGATTTACACAGCATGGTTTCAGATGCCACCTGTTTGGGTGTTAATGAATGTATCTTCTTAAAATTAGATCTTGGTAAGATTCCTAGAGCCGTTCTTGGAACATTCTAAAGCTTCTGAAGACAGTTCTGTACTATGGACCCTTAGAGGTAAACACTGGTATACAAGTTACATGGAAGGAAGGTTTTAGTGTGTTAGATGGGCTGCTACTAACTCTCACCCACTTCCAGTCTCACTACAGATACCAGAAAGATCAATTTATGGTCCTCTTCAATTTGCAGTCTTTATAATAACATGTCTTTTCACTGGTATAGCAGTCTTAATACAGTGGGATGATGACACCACTGTTTACTTGCTAGAAATTCAGCCATTGTATTCATCTCCAGTCTTCAGCTCGCCTTTCACTCTATGCCTAATTTCAAAGTGTGAACAAAAGTAAAAGTTCAATAGTCTTCTTGCCAAAAAAGATCAGTATATAATTCAAGTTTATAATGAAATTCAGAATCTCCTTTACTTGTAAGACAATATATCATAAATGAAATATTTAAACTTTACCACAACATATCCTTAAAATGCTGCAATAGACAAATCTGCAGATCTGTAAATAAACATTGTTTTTGCATGGGGGCTTTACCTCATTCACCTTTCTACACCCCACATCCCTGATCTCTGGTATATGTTACCTCTGTGTATGCACTGTCTCAGAGAAAAACAGAACAATTAAAAGTGAAAAAAAAGAAACTCACGTTTTCATTTTCCTCCAACTCGAGACACTAGCAGTGGCATTACAGCATTGGTCAAACAAAACAAATTTTGAGGCACAGGTCAGAACTTAACACTTTTATAGCTTAACTTTCAGCAACATTCCATTTAGTAAATGGAATATACTATCCCTAGATAGTTCTGCAGCTGACAATGTTAAATCCATTAAACTTTTTGACTTCATCATTGGTAAAGTTGACCTCATTAAATAACATTGTAACTAGGACTATCTAAAAGCCGGATAGACAAATATATTCAACAGTGCCAATGCCTTACTGTATAACACTGTCAGAATGTCTGTAACTAAAAGGTGTCAACATCCTTCTTTGCTGTGCATTACATATCTACTGGCCATCCTTCAGTTGTCTACTCTTCCTTAAGTTTGGTCAGCCATTTAATATAATTGCTAGATTTGTTTCTGGCCTTTCTTCCGAAATGCTTATCCCTTTACAAATTACATTGATTGGATCTTAGTCAACAACGTTCCCCAAAAGATCATAAAATTTGCTGATAAATTATAATACACATTTAAATCCCTTTCACTATACTCATTTTCTTCATAGCATAATGCTAAGATGAATGTCAGAAATTAATTGGACACCTTGTTAATTGTCCACAAACAAAAAGGTAAGTGTGAAGGTGCAACCTATTCTGCCTCTTTTGGACTGGACCAGATAAATGCACAGTGTTTTAATCATAGGCTTATCCTTCACACCAAGATATGCAGCATAGTTTGCGTTAGTAAACCTGGCATCACTGCTGCTTGCCATATAGTTAGCATTCCACCTAAATTCGACACAGTCATCAAGGACTTGGGTTCATATGTTGATAACAGACTCTCTTTTGACCACCATGTCTCTTTGCTGGTTAGAAAATCCTTTCATCTTGCAAAGCTTATCCTTGATGGCATCTCCTCAATGCCCAAAGTAGTTATAATATCACTTTATTCATCCATTATTAGACCTCTCATTGAATTTAATGCAACCTGTGGCATGTTCCTCACCAAGCTCCAAAACTAGCTTGTGATACCTCAGCATTTCCTTACCAAAAAGATTTAAGAGTCCAGTATTCTCAGTAACTCTGATAGATCAAGAGCTCTGTCACACTGCTCAGTGTCATACAGACTCCTGAGTAATGACCTCTGCTTAACTTTCCATGCTGTGAATGTCCCAGCATACTTTGTATTCCTTCAGCTAAATAAAGTGATACAACAAACACCTGATGTTCTTCGTGTTTCACTGTTGCAGTCATTACATTTGGGTTATCTGCTTGCAGGTAGCCCTCAGTGGCCCTGATTAACAAAGTCTTGGGTCCTGTGTCTATTGCTGTCCCTTCTTCCATGACGTCAGGTCATCAGGGGTATAAAATATGCAGCCGATGCCATTACATCAGTCTTTCTTGCCGTGCAGTGCCCAAAGCAGAAGCAGTTTGCAAGTGCCGGTCGGCCAACTCCTGAAATTTTCATTTTCGAGTTTCATAACCGAAGTCTTCAACTGAAGTTAAGTACCCCGTTGGGGAAACTTTTTCTTGCTCCTTACCAATGTTAGTAAAAGTTAATAATTGCATTACTTGTGGAAAGCAAATACCTCATAAAGATTTTTATTTGTACTGTATTCCTTGCCTAGGCCCTGACCACAACGTACCTTGCTGTCGGTTTTGTGCTTTATTTAATCAGCACACTATCCATCGTCGGTATATTTTCGCCTCTAAATATTTTGGTTCTCAGTTTAATTATCCAGAAATGTCGACAGTTAGCCATCCAACTACCGGGATTCCGAAAAAATGTAAAGATAAAGACAGAGACAGGCCACCAAGGTCCAAAACTGCCGATGACGCTTCTCCTAAGCCAGTCGCCAGTTTGCCGGTACTCAGTGAGGCACTTTCACAGCCCCTGATACCCACTACTTCTGATTTGCAGGCCTCTACTGAGACCCATTTGGAGTCAGGTATGCCGCGAGATGCTTCAATTATGGAACCCACGGATGTCTCTACCTTGGATGGGTCCGGAGTCGCTGTGCAGGCACCGGCTTCTGAGGGTGTATTCAGGCCTATGGACTTGCATATTAAACCGACGCCTCCTTCTTTACTTAGGCCTGAATCTCGATCCATGCCTAAAAAACTGATGCCCAGGCCACATGCTCAGGACTCTATGCCTAAAAAACAAATGATAAGAATGGCAGAAGATCTAATAACTCTAACCAGGGGTAGCCAACCCCCCCCCCCCTTCTAAGAAACCTAGGACTGAAGTTGATTATGAATCTTATGATCAGGATTCTGTTTTTTCTGATTCTTCTGATGATCTGGATTTGCCCTTATCTACTTATGAAGATTCTGATGCAGAGGACTCCATTCCCTCTGCTTCCCCTCCTGAGGATTTTTCTTTTGGGGAATCCTTACATACTCTAACGGAACATTTCCACTGGGAAAGCCAGGATTTTTCTGATTCAAAAAAGAGACTTAGGGATTTCCTTCTCCTACCTCAGCATAGGCCTTTAGCTATTCCTCCTGTACCAGACATTGTTGATGATGCTTTTTCGGAATCTAGTTTGGCCCCTGATTCCCTGCCTCCTGCTTCCAGAAAACCTGACAGAAACTACAGGGTCCCCGGGTCCCACACATTTCTTTTTAAAAATCCTATTGCAGATCCAGAGACTATTTCACAGGGGCCCAAGGCCATTAAGGCTTCTACTGCTAAAAATCTTACCCCTTCTGATAGAGACTCCAGGGCGCTGGATAGATGGGGTAAGAAGGTTTACACTTCTGCAACCTTGGTCATTAGGGCTTTAAACTGCCAGTTTCATATGTTAGAGTATCAGCAACATGTTATTGGACTGCTTAAACTGAAAATTATGTTGATCCCTGACTGTGTGGAAAATAAAGAATTACAGGATTTAATGCATTCTGCTGAACAAGTTGGAAAACATACCTTGCAATGTGGTTTTGATTCATTAGAGGCCTCTTGCAGGGCTGCTATTACTGGATTTGTGCTCAGAAGGCATGCTTGGCTTAAGGAGCAATCTTTGCCTGATCATGTTAAAGCTAAATTGTTGGATGCTCCTTTAAATCAGGACCACCTGTTTGGCAACAAGGCTGAGGAGGTTCTTAAAAAGATGGAAGATAAAGCTAAATCTATGCAAACTGTTAAAGATTTTTTAAAAGTTCAGCCTCCTAGATTTAGTAGGCACTGGCCCTCTAAGAATTGGTCATTTCCAGTCCCTTCCAGGTCTTCTCAAGCCAAACCCAGACACAGCAAAAACCCCAGGTTTCAGTCCCAGGGGACACACAGAACTAAGCAGTGGGGGGCCTCCACTTCCAAATCTGGGAATAATAAGACTCCCCCCATGGTAAACTGTCTCAATGATTTTCTTTTAAAATTTCCAAGCACTTATCAACTGACTGCCCCTTTTGGGGGAAAGATTGCTCTTCATGCAAAGAATTGGGAACTCATTACCAAGGACAAATGGGTTTTAAATATAGTGTCCCAGGGATAAAGATTTCACTTCCACACGTTGCCAACACCAAGCGGGTGGCCGGACCTACCCCAAATCAGTGGGCAGAGTCCCCAAAACAAGTACTTTTTTCTGTTAAGCATGGGGATTATTCAACTGGTATTAGAAGAGGAAAAGGGGACACGGTTTCTACTCAAGACTTTTCCTGGTACCCAGAAAAGACAATTCATGGCGTCCTATCCTGGACCTGTCTACTGTAAACACCTTTTTGGAGATTCCAAAATTCAAGATGCTGACTCTTCATCAATTACTTCTTATGCTAGGCAAAGATGCCTGGTTGGCAACACTAGATTTAAAAGAAGCATACCTGCACATCCCAATCAGGGAATCTTGCAGAAGATAGCTACGCTTCAAAGCAGACTACATGCACTATCAGTTCTCTGCACTGCCCTTTGGCTTATCTACTGGGCCCAGGGTATTCACAAAGTGCCTAGCTCCAGTTATTGCATTTTGCAGGCAAAGAAATATTCAAATATACCCATACCTGGACGATTGCCTAATTCAGGCAGAAAGCCAGGACCTACTTTTGAATCATCTGGCCTTTGTACAAAGGGTTCTAACTTGTCTGGGGTTCACCATAAATGAAAAGAAATCACACCTGGTACCCTGTCAACAAATTATATTCAAGAGAGCAAGCTTGAATACAACTTACCAAATGGCTTACCCCATGCCAGAGAAACAAATTAATTTGACAACCTACTTTAAACAAGTGGCCACAAAAACCCTGCTATCTGCAAGACAAATACTGCAAGTCTTGGGGTTCATGGCCTCCTGCATTCTTTAATTCCATATGCAAGACCGCATATGAGGAAACTACAATGGTATCTAAAAAGCCTATGGTGTCAACATTCTCAATACCTGGAAACGATTCCTATCATACCTTGCCTACGCCTAGAGTTCCTTTGGTGGGCAGAGGCCTGCCACCAAAACAAGGGACTACCTTTCACACCACCCTCTGCTACCCAAACCCTAACAACAGATGCATCAGACTATGCATGGGGGCTCACCTGGCATGGGAGTGCATTCAGGGCAAATGGAACCCAAGTCAAATGCACCTGCATATCAATCAAAAAGAAATGTTAGCTGTACAGAATTCTCTGACAGCCTTCAAGGACCACAGTTTTCCAGAACAACTAATGGTAAAGATGGACAACTCCACTGTTATGTGGTACATAAACAAGCAGGGGGGTACACATTCTTACCCCCTCTGCAGACTAGCCATGGCATTGTGTAACACAGCCTTGAGCTACCAAGTGCACCTACAAGCTCAATATCTGCCAGGAAAATTAAATACACTGGCAGATGGACTAAGCAGAAACCTCATGGACCCACACAAGTGAAAACTGGAACCAACGATTTTCAACATGTTCATAGGTTCATAGGTTCATACTAGGCTATCTGCCCTAGGGCATTTATAAGCCTAGCCTGAGTGTGTTTGGCTTTCACCACCCATTTTAAATTAATTTTGCTATGCCCTTTTTCGAGGTCAGTATACTGTGCTTCTGTCTAACAGTGACACAGAAGTGATACCCGGGGTAAACCTACGATCTCCCATCCACTCAACAAGATTCCTCTTGAAGAGAGTCAATGAGGGACTCTGCCTAACCCGGACTGGGATTTTATTCCAGAGTGAAGGGAGCCTCTGGGTTATGAATCTGTCCCTCCAGCATGTCCTATTTATTTCAGTGCTGAGGTTCAAGTCTCTTGAGCTGAGCTCGATGGGATTTGGATTTTCTGAGGTGCAGCATGTCCATTAATTCCGGGTTGGACATGGCTTTATACGTCAGGCACAGATTGCCTCTGAGCAGGTGGTATGCCACTGAGTAGAGCTGGAGTTTCTTTAACCGGGCAGCATATGGCATCTGTTTGAGCCCTTTGATCCTCTTGGTGAGGTACTTTTGGGGTCTTTCCAGTTGCTGCAGGTGTCTGGTAAGGTACATCCCAAAAGGGGCATTGTACTCAATTATGGGCCTGATGAGGGATGAGTAAAGAGGCACGATGACCTCCCCTGATCTAGATGTGAATCCCTTCATGATTAGGTGGGCTATATAAAATGTTTTTCTGACCACTTTGGCCACGTGGTTGTCAAATGAGAGATTGCTATCAACTTGGGTACCCAGGTCCCTAATTACTTCTTCTGTACTTAATGGATTACCACCTATGTGGTAATTTGTGGGCACTTTGTTTTTGCCAAAGGGGATGACTATACGCTTTTTGGTGTTTAGCTTGAGGCCATGGCTCTGACACCAGTTGTCTGTTTCTATGAGGCCCTTTTGGAGGATGCTTGTGTTGGCTGGAGAGTCGATTATAGCACCCAGTTTGCAGTCATCTGCGAACTTGGTCAGCCACAGTCCTTCTGTGTTGGCCTGTACCTCCGAGAAATATATATCGAACAAGAGAGGTCCCAGGACTGAGACTTGTGGGATGCCACTTGTAACTGGTTTGGAGTCTGGCATGGCTCCAGCAATTCTAACCATGTGGGTTCTGTCCTTGAGCCAGTTTGCAACCCCTATCTAGTGACATAGGGGTTTATATTTAAGCTGGTGAGCTTATCTATATTGCCCGAGTGGGGTATTGTATCGAAGGCTTTTGTGAGGTCCAGGTAGGTTGTGTGGACCACCTTCCCCTCGTCTATGGCCTTGGTGACTGTTTCAAAGAAATCGACCAGGTTTAAGAGGCAGGATCTGCCCTTAACAAAGCCAAACTGGGTAGGATCCAGTGTCTGTAGGTCCCGGATATCTTTATTTATGAGGTCCATGATGATCCTTTCCATAGCTTTGCAGACCAAGCTAGTCAGGCTTATGGGGTGATAGTTTCCAGGATCTGTTACGGCACCACCTTTGTGGAGAGGGACCACTGTTGCTGTACACCACTCTTTGGGTACATATCCTGTAGTAAGGCTGTGATTGAACAGTAGTTTTATGTTTGGGTTTAGCTCTTCTTGGAGTTCATGTAGGATGCAGCCCAGGACACTGTCTGGTCCCATTGATGCTGTGTTTTTTGCTTTGGAGAGAGCGGCTCTTACCCGAGCATCTGAGATGCCAGGGGGGGCAGCACTCTGCTTGGATAGATATTTGCCCTTTTGGTGAGGGGGGGGAGTTTGCGCTGAACCTGTCAGCTAGGATGTTGGCAATGTCTGTGGGTTTGGTGTATTTTTTTACATTTTGGACTAATTCTGAGCATATCTGGGAATTCCCACCCAGGTTCCTAACATAACTAAAGAAAGCCTTGTGATTATCATTAGTGTCCTGTGCAATTTTTCTCTCGAAGCTGGCCTTAGACGATTTTATGAGTGCCCATAGTTTTTTGTTAATACTGATCAGAGATGTCTTCCCTTTTTGGCATTTTGCTCTATCATGGAGTAGCTTCCTCCTTCTATTGTATAGTTTGTTTATGGCTGGGGTCCACCAGACAGGACGTCTGCCTTTGGAGGATTGGGTGTTGGTTTTATTTGGGATTGCATGATCCATGCATTCCTGAAGGTGTTCATAGAATGCATTTATAAAGGATTCTGCGGTCTGGGCCGTATTTTCCACAGGCCCGGGGGCTTTAAAGGATTCCACCTCAGTTTTGAGGAGTGTGAAATTTGCTTTAGAGAAGTTTTTCACTGTGGTTTTCTGGGCAGGGGGTGGGGTCGGGATGTGAATATCCAGTGAGATTAGTTTATGGTCTGATCTTACCAGTGAGGGATACACTTCTGGTCTGGAGCATAGAGTTCCTATGTTGGTGATGATCAGGTCCAGTATGTTTTCCCCTCTTCTGGGAGTGGTAACAAGTTGTTCCATAGCATTTGAGTTTATAAATTCTATGAACCTTTGGGCTAGGGTGTTGGAGCTAGAGTAATGCTCCCAGTCTATGTTTGGGTAGTTGAAGTCGCCCAATATAATGGTGTTTGGAGAGACCTTCATATTTTCCAGTGTTCTCAGGAAGGCCGAGTGGGGTTCCTGGGTTTGGGAGGGTGGTCTGTAGCAGGCTATAAACTGGAAGGCAATTTTACCCACTGTTAGTTGCACATGGATAGTCTCTGATGCTTCGTGCTGTGCCACCAACCTGGAGGTGTGGGTATCTTTGACGAATATTGATACTCCCCCCTCCTTTTGTGGTTTGGTCCAAGTTTTGGGGCCGGAAAGCATGGTATGAGGTATAACCTGTGCTGGGGTGCTCTCGCGAGCCTTGAACCAGGTTTCTGTTACTGCACAGATATCAATGTTCTCCATGCTAAGGAGAGTTTCGAGTGCATGCATCTTGAGGTTTAGACTTCTGGCGTTGAGTAGCATTACTCTTAGTTTCTTATCCCTTGTGATACCTATGGAGGTGGGTTTGTCTTTTGAGCCTTGCCTAAAAAAGGCTCTATGGGGGTAGCAAGAGCCTTTGCCCATATCTGAAAGCCCAGGGGTGACAGGTGCAAGCCGTCCCTAGCGAAGCATCGTGGCTTGTCGAGCATGTCATCCCAGGCTGACAGGCATTGGATCCCCTTTGAATGACACCAATACTTAAGCCATTTGTTGAAATTGATCACCTTGTCTTCATATTGTGGCATCATTCTTGGTGAGGGTAAGATGCTACTCAAGGTCAGGGTCATACCGGCCTGGGCTACATGCTCAGAGAGCTCCTCTATGTCTCTTTTCATGTAGTCCAGGGAGGTACGTCTCAGGTCATTCACACCAGCATGGACAATGACTGAGTCATATTTGTATTTGCCTTGGAGTGACCTGAGTGCTTGTGTTATGCGGTGGATTCTAGTGCCCGACAGGCAGCTCACCATGACCTTCTCCTTGTTCAGCCTGGTGAGCGGGACGTCAGTGTGCCTGATGATAGAGTCACCTATTACAAGTGTATCAGGTATGTTGTTTAGCCTTAAGGGCTGTGAATGGCACACTGACTTTCTGAACTATGTGTTGCATGCGTTTTGTTTTGAGGTAGTGGTTGCTTGGATGTCTGCTTTGGAGGTCTCTGTTGCTTTGGCAGATTTTTATTAAGAGCCTCCGAGTATGTTTTTGTGTGTTTATGTGTTTGGTTTGCAGTTGTGGTAGGTCTATGTGAGACTGGATTTGTGGTGTGTGTGGTTGCCTTCTCCTCATGACTGGTTATGCCAGTACTGAGTCGAGAGAGCTTAGCCTCCAGTTTGGCTATATGGTTGCATCTCTCACATGTGTTGGAATTTGTTGGGAGGAAGAGAGGGTTGTCTGTGTACATGAGGCAGTTGTAACATTGCCTCAAGATTCTCAGATTCACCAGCTGGACCGGAAAGGAGATTGACAACTGACCTTTGGACATGCTAGAATAGTAATGGGAATTCCTTTATAATTGAAAAAAAGGGCCAATGGGGAACAAGGTACTCCAGGGGAGTTTGTGAGGGTGTTGTGCTTTTAATTTTTTAGTGCTGACTTATATAATTGCTTTAGTGAGCAAGTACCAGGTAACTTAAATGCAATGTGTTACAGGTAACTTAAATGCAAAAACGACAAACAGTAACTTTCTTTCAAGTGAAACAAGGAAATAAGTACAGTAAGCAATGCAGATATCACTAGGGATCCACAGAAGCACTGAAAAGCCGTGTTTTAGGTGGAATTAGCATTTCAGGGAAATAACAAGCATACAAACAAAGCTAGATTCAGCAGGCCTGGATCTAGTCTATGCTACAGAAAACAAGGTGCACCAATTTCAGTAAGAAACAGTTCAAATATGCAGGCACTATAAGCCTTTAACCAGAAATTCCCAGCTCAGAAGGGCAGAGTCCAGCCTCTCCTCCCACAAGAGTGCAGACCACGAACCTTCTTAATGTAAAATAACTGGCCTGAAGCCCAAGTGCTTAAACCAGAACTAATACACTTTTAGAATAACAGACACTGAGCCCTCAATCAGCAGTTCCCAACTTAGAAGGATGTACGCTACCTGTCCTGCCACCACAGTGCAGGCCACAAACCTTCCTAATGTAAAACAACTGGTCTGAAGCCCAAGTGCTTAATCCAAAAGACTTAGAATGATAGCTACACTTTAATCAAGTTACTACCAAGCAGTAATAAATACAATTGAATACTGTAAAGAATGCCTGGATTAGTGCTCAAGTTATACAAACAAAGCTAGATTCAGCAGGCCTGGATCTAGTCTATGCTACAGCAAACAAGGTGTACCAATTTCAGTAAGAAGCAGTTCAAATATGCAGGCACTATAAGCCTTTAACCAGAAATTCCCAGCTCAGAAGGGCAGAGTCCAGCCTCTCCTCCCACAAGAGTGCAGACCACGAACCCTCTTAATATAAAATAACTGGTCTGAAGCCCAAGTGCTTAAACTAAAAGGCTTAGAATGAGTTACACCAAGCAGTAATAAATACAATTGAGTATTTTTAAGATGACGCAAAAGCAAAATAAAGTAGGAATTAACACAAATACAGTAAAAGCAGATAATTTTTTTTTTTTTTTTTTCACAACTGAACTTCTTAGGTAACAGAAGGTTGAAACCTGAGACAGCTTTTAAGAAAGAAATCTCATAAGAACCAATGAGGTGCTTAGTCTAAGCTGTAGTCCAGTTGACCTCAGTCAGCCAGTGACCTCAAAAATTCTCTCTCACTGAAATGCCTGATGGCTTTGGCTAAACCAAGATGTCCCTGAATATGTGCTCAGACACACAGCCTCCACAAACACTAGGCCCAAATACAAGCCTGAATATGGAAATGCTACAAATATCCCCACTCCTTAGAACAAACTGCAGAAATGTTTCTCACAGCTGAAAAGCAGCAGTGAGCCTTTAAATGAAAGTTTTAAACAGCTAAAGGAGCCTCTAGAAAAAAAGAGTTTAACTGCAACAAGTTATCAGAAACAAACAACCCAACAGATTCTTAATAAAAGTGGACAATTTCCAGTTAATACCTCACACACAGTGAAACTAGCTAGAAAAATGCACAGTACACAAAGTGCTATAAATAACAAAGAAATAAAGAACAAAATAAACAAAAAACAGGATACATAATGTTATATATTATAACTCCGAGTTTCCTCAGTGTCCTTCCTTCGATTAGCTCAGTGTGAAATGTTGAAAAGCAAATGGGGGAGCCCAGATATAGACCTGTTTGCCTCTCCCCAGAACTACCAATTGGACAAATTTTGCACAAGAACTTCCCACAAACAAGCCTGGAAAGTGGATGCTCTGTCCTTCAGCTGGAAAAACCTATCAGTCTATGCCTTCCCCCCCTCTGCCTCTGCTCTTCAAAGTACTACTAAAAATCAAACAGGACAAACCAAGGATGATTTTGATTGCTCCAGACTGGCCGCGCCAACACTGGTACCCCATCCTGCGCAGTGTGTCACGGGTATCTCCATGGCACCTGCCTCAGACTCCTTCCCTGCTGTCTCAGCAGGAAAACCAGATTCTGCACCCTCAGCTTCTAACAGTGAACTTGCAGCCTGGCTAATTACTTAATCTCTCCTTTACCTTCCCTCAGCAAACCTGTGATGGATATCATTTTAGAGGCAAGGAGGCCTAGTACTAGAAAATCTTATGCTGAAAAATGGAAAAGATTCTGTGCCTGGAACCAATCTCAAGGGATGAACACAGCAGCAGCCAATTTACCTCAAATTTTACAATACTTAACTGAGATGCTTCACAAGGGCCTGTCTTTTTCCTCCATTAAAATCCACGCCACAGCCATTTCAGCTCATTATAACACAGAACCTCCCTTCTTCTCTCATTCACTGCTCAAGCAGTTCCTCAGAGGGGCCAGAAATTTGAGACCACCCAGAAGAGCTCCAACCCCAGCCTGGGGCCATAACTTAGTCTTGCAAAAACTCACTCTACCTCCTTTCGAGCCAGCTGCTACTGCAGACTTAAAATTTCTTTTTTAGAAAACAGCTTTCCTTTTAGCAATCAGTTCAGCTAGAAGGGTATCTGAATTACAGGCCCTTATGGCAGTGGAGCCTTTCATCATCTTTCATTTGGACAGGGTGTCCCTCAGAACCAATCCATCCTTCATGCTCAAGGTGGTATCCAGTGTGGCTCTTAATCAGTCCATTCATTTGCCAACCTTCTTTCCCAATCCACAGAATAAAGGGGAATGGATACTGCATTCCTTAGATGTGCACAGACAACATAGATTCTATTTGGATAGGACTAACCCTCAAAGGAAATCTGAACAACTGCTGGTGGCATTTGCTGCAGGGGCAGAGGGGAAAGCTATTTCAAAGCAAACCATTTCTAAATGGATAAGCCATTGCATTCATTTCTGTTATAAGCAACATGGAAAACCTATCCCCTAGGGGATCAGACCTCACTCCACCAGGGTTGCATCTACCTCTACAGCCTTTCTCAGAGGCGTCCCTACCAGGGAAATCCTAGAAGCTGCTACCTGGAGTTCTGTACATACTTTCAACAAGCATTATCATTTGCCATTTTTCTCTAAAACCAGAGCTGGCTTTGCCACTGCAGTCTTGCAGGGCCTTATAGCTGGCCCTAATGCTGTTTAAATTCCTCCTCCCAACCATAGCTTTGGGAATCTACCCAAATGTAATAACTGCAACAGTGAAACACAAATAACATAGTACAGTTGTGTACACTTACCATAAATGTAGATGTTCGAGTGTATTCACTGTTGCAGTCTTGGTTACCCTCCCTCCAGCTCCCTAACGTCTTTTGGCTATACCTCTACTTTCCTTTACTATGCTTAAAATCCTTTTTGGTGTATTTGCGTTTTTGTTGGAGGTATATCTTTGTGCTTTTATATTTAATTGCTTCCCATTAGGGGGACACCTGACATTTGGGGCAAGAAAAACTGATGTAATGGCATCGGCTGCATGTTTTATACCCCTGACGACCTGACTTCATGGAAGAAGGGACAGCAACTGACGCAGAACCCAAGACTTTGTTAATCAGGCCGACTGTGGGATACCTGCAAGCAGATAACCCAAATGTAATGACTGCAACAGTGAATACACTCGAACATCTACATTTATGGTAAGTGTACACAACTGTACTTTCTAGACACCTAAACCTGCACTGTCACATTAACATATGGAGTGACAGATACCTAACCCACCATGCAATCCATTTCTAGAACAGGTGGCCCTAAACTATCAAGCAGAGGATTTCCCTTTAAAACCACTCTGGATGACTGGTTGGTGTTCTCAAATTCTGACCAGGAATATGTGGGGAATATGTGGGGAAAGCCTACTTAATGGTCACTTCTATTTTCCCAGAAATGGATGATATGGCCAAGCTTCTTGATGGTATCTTTTGGTTATAAGCTTAGTAATACAAAAACAATGAATGAGAAGGTCACTGAAAAATCAATAAAAACAAAATGAAAACTCCAGCAAAGCTAAAACTTCCACTGAGTGATCTCCCAAACTTATCAGAGGCACATGGGGTATATGCAAATGATCCCTATGAACATCGTGTTTCAGCTAATTGGCATGGCATGAAATTGTCCATTAAAATGATGAAATAAGTCATGGACATTCAAAATTGCCAGTTAGCTGAAACACCTGATGTCCATAGGGATCGTTTGCATATATCCCATGTGCCTCTGATACAAGAGGTTTGGGAGGTGCAGTGGAAGTTCTAGCTTTGCTGGAGTTTTCATTTTTTTTTACTGACTGGTTTTTCAGTGACCTTGTCACTCATTGTTTTAGTTTGTTGTTTGGGATATTTTTGCAGTGACCCTAATGCTAATGGACATCAGGTGAGTATAACAGCCCTGTGTTTCTAATTCTAACACTGCTCAGTGTCATACAGACTCCTGAGTAATGATCTCTGCTTAACTTTCCATGCTGTGAATGTCCCAGCATACTTTGTATTCCTTCAGCTAAATAAAGAGATAAAACAAACACCTGTTCTAGACACCTAAACCTGCACTGTCACATCAACGTATGGAGTGACAGATACCTAACCCAGCATGCAATCCATTTCTAGAATAGGTGGCCCTAAACTATCAAGCAGAGGATTTCCCTTTAAAACCACTCTGGATGACAGGTTGGCGTTCTCAAATTTTAACCAGTAATATGTGGGAAAAGTCTACTTAATGGACACTTCTAGTTTCCCAGTAATGGATGATATGGCCGAGCTTCTTGATGGTATCTTTTGGTTGTAAGCTTAGTAATACTAAAACAATGAGTGAGAAGGTCACTGAAAAACTAATCAGTAAAAACAAAATGAAAACTCCACCAAAGCTAAAACATCTACTGAGTGACCTCCCAAACCTCTTGTATCAGAGGCACATGGGATATATGAAAATGATCCCTATGAGCATCAAGTGTTTCAGCTAATTGCCATGGTCTGAAATTGTCCATTAAAATGATGAAACAAGTCAAGGACATTCAAAATTGCCAATTAGCTGAAACAAATGATGTTCATAGGGATCATTTGCATATATCCCATGTGCCTCTGATACAAGAGGTTTGGGAGGTCACTCGGTGGAAGTTCTAGCTT
Organism: Protopterus annectens; assembly: GCF_019279795.1. Classification (NCBI taxonomy): domain Eukaryota; kingdom Metazoa; phylum Chordata; order Ceratodontiformes; family Protopteridae; genus Protopterus; species Protopterus annectens. The sequence goes on along the minus strand of NC_056733.1, from coordinate 459,826,035 downwards.
TGCTGGAGTTTTCATTTTGTTTTTACTGATTGGTTTTTCAATGGCCTTCTCACTCATTCTTTTAGTTTGTTGTTTGGGATATTTTTGCAGTGACCCTACTGCTAATGGACATCAGGTGGGTATAACAGCCCTATGTTTCTAATTCTTAGTCAAACACTCTGCTTGTGCTCTGTTGATGAGCTCATAACAAGGCTGAAATATGCATAACCACAGTTAGTGGGGTGTGGTTTTATTGACCTGAACTTGTCCATTAAAACAATGAAACAAGTCATGGGTGTTCAGAATTGCTAATTAGTTGAAACACCTGATGTTCATAGTGATCATGTGCATATATCCCATGTGCCTCTGATACAAGAGCTTTGGTGGTCACTCAGTGGAAATTCTAGCTTTGCTGGAGTTTTCATTTTGTTTTTATTAAGCTTAGTAATACCATACAGGAACCTATGGATCAAGGTGGGGAGCTCTCCCACTACATGCCTGTTATATTATTATCTCTGAGATTGTTATACCTCCGAATAATGAGAATTCTCCAAGACACTGCAGTTTCAGAATTAGTATATAAAGTATGTTTGCACTATAGTGTTTTTACTTGAGTATTGAAAGTTTTTCTGTTGAGGTTTTCACTTGTATCCACTTCAAAATCATTCCAGAAACCATTTTCCATCAAAATGGATATCAGTGTAGTGTTACCTAATAATCTTTTTTTCTTAGTTTATCTTTTTTGTCTATCACTCTGAGAACTGAGATTAACAAATTATGTAGCTGTTTTATGTTTAGCTTTCCTCATTAAGTTATTTTCCACTTAACGTTTTTATATAATATTTTACGAGTTATGTAATTTGTTGCATCTCGTATGTTGTACATTATTTTATTTTTACCTTTTTACTTACATTTTTATCTTTTAACTGTGTGTATATCTTCCAAATTTGTATCCAGTGAAAATGTATCTAATTTATTTGCTTGTTTTTCTGTAATTTACATTAGTTATGCAATGTGCCTGTATTTATACCTGCTGTTTGTACTAAATTTTAACCCTAAAACTTTTCTGATGGGGTGTGTAGTCACTCGTGTTTGTGTGCACATCATCTTGTTTACTTTTGTTTGTGTACATACTTGTGTTCACTGCAGAATTTACCTTCAAACTATGATATGATAGAAGCAGTAGCTTTACATATATAGTCTGATAAAACACAGATCTAACTGCTGCACGGACATGAACTGAATGGTGGCTGGGAGTATCACAAAAAGTGTTTCCATACTGGCAAAGTGTACTCATTCCCTTGTGCAACTGCAGTTCTGTAACTTGGCTATTGTTAGTTTGTGTTATTTCAGGGACTTCTGCTCTGTCTATATAAATTTTGTAAGTCATAATAAAGTATACTTGTGTATGTGACTGAACGTCTTCACTAGTAATTTTCTTGCATATATTATTAATTCCTAGTTTAGCAACAAATACTTACTAATGTAAATTTAATTGAGGAAATTGCAGTAAAATGTAGGCAAATCATGTTTTAGTTTAGGAAAAAGGGAACCAGCCATGCGGTTACTTGGGTTTGTTTTCCGTGGTTTGGTAAATCTGATTTCTGAACACAAGTTTCTATTTATTCAAAACAACCAGAAGAGGAACTGCTTTATGCCTTGCTGGCAAGAGATGATTGATGGAAGAAGTCCCATGCTCAAAGGTCATAGTTTTCCATAAACACTTTCATACTGTGGCATAATTAGGGGTCATGTGAAATGCCTTATTTATAGTCCATTTTAGTAACAATGCTGTTAGCAGGCAAGACCATTCTTTCTATATTAGTGGAAATTTAAGATTTTTTTTTTGTTTCCTGAAGCTCAGCACTCCTAAAAGGTTTATAAGGGACAGCACAGGAAAATAGAAATGCTTGTATTCTTCCACTCTGTCTGTGTAGTACAGATGTATAAAATGCAGGTCTTCATGCAGACATGTCAGCAATGCTTTATTTTGTCCATTGACAGAGTATTAGTGTGATGAGGGAGTGACCATAACTCTCCTAGTCATGGTTGTGACCACCCATGTGACACTATTAACAGAAAAGAATATTCTTCAGTGTCATTTATATTAGTGGTTTAAAAACATGGAATGCTTTCATTCTATAAAGCTAAATCACAGCATTATAACAGATTGTATTAGTCAAAAAAAAACAGTCCTTAGTTGATCATGGGTTTTCAGAGATTATTGATGGAAATTAAACTGAGCCAAATAGCCTTAGGAAGGGGATTTAAAGTGTTTCATCTTTATTTATGTGATTATTTATTCATTCATTTATTTAAGGTTTATTTACTGGGATAAAAAATAATCCAAAATGGACCTATATTTACCACTTCCTGTGCCAAGGTGAACTATTATGCTAAGAAACATAGCATGTGTTTACATTTGTGTTGGTGTTTGTGTTTGTATATGTATATATATATATATATATATATATATATATATATATCTATATATATATATATATATATATATATATATATATATATATATTTATATATGTGTGTGTGTGTATATGTGTATATATATTTAAATTTATATATATATATAAATATACACATACAGTCCCACTCAGATATGTCAGACACAGAGAAAGTGAAAGAAAGGTGCCCCACAGGAAGAAGCAAACAGAACAGTTCAGTCAGACCATGTAACAAAATGCAACAACTTTTTAAAGTTATTCCCTTTTTTGAGGGATATTGGCAATGTGAAAAAAGACTGACAGTACATTATTAAGATCTTAAAGGTGGGTATAACATTTGGAAAGCGGATGCCACCTCAATTTAAAAGACTACTAAAATGAGGTGATGTAGTGAGAATGCAGGACTAAGGGCATTGAACTAAGAAAACAAATAAATTATATTCTGCAACACATTAAAGCCGTAATGGAGAACTGTAAAAAGGGGAAGGATCTAAGTATGGCATAGATAGACTACAAAAAAAATTGGACAGTATCCCATATTCATAGATAAAAGAGTGCTTAAAAATGTATCAGATACATCCTACATTGATCAATTACATTACCGTGACCATGAAACAGTGCAAACCATTTTACAGTTAAGCAATGATAAAGGACAAATTATTATTCCAAGGATAAAAATTCAAATGGGGATATTTTGGGGTCACTGTCTGTCACCTCTGCTCTTTTGTCTTGCCCATAACCCATTAAGTGGTCTACTTACCAAATTAGGTCAGTTTGGCTCCCAGAAAACAACAAAGTGTAAAGACTTCACATTTTCTTTTTGTGGATGATTTAAAACTGTATAGTTCATCAGATGAGGAACTGAAAGCACAACAGCAAGTGGTCAAAACTTTTTCAGATGATATAAGAATGTCATTTGGTCTTGATAAAGATGCAAAAAGCAACCTTTAAAGCAGGAAATGTGCATCACCAAGAAAACATCAGCCTGGACAGGAATGTGATATAAAGGAACTTTAGCAAGAGGGAGTGTATAAATATTTGGGAATTGATGAAGGATCAATGATAAAACATGAACAAATGTGAATAATACTTAGTAAGGAATATTTTAGAAGACTGAAATTAATACTGAAAACAGAGCTGACATCTACCAATTTGTTCTTCCTGTCCTAACTTACTGATTGGAGTGATTGACTAGTCCCAACAAGTGTTGGATTGGTTGGACAGGAAAACAAGAAGCATGCTTCATGCTTATCAAATGATTTATAAAAATCATTGTATACCTAGACTATATATTCTCCATTCTGAAGGAGATATGGGCCTCCTCAAAATTGATTACATGTATAGATCTGCAGTCATAGAACTGCATACATGTCTGCTGACCTCACAAGACCCAAACGTGGTAAAAGTTTTTAAACATGAGGAGAATAAGTCTAAGATGACTTCATTGCTTAGTTTAACAGAAGCATATTGGTGTCAAGTGGGAATGGAAATCAAACCAGAAGTAGATAAAAATCAGGTAGCAACTGAATGTGCCAAAAAACAAAAGAAAGAATATAAAGGAGTGGTTCTAGCCCTGTAACTTGTAGCTTATTGGCCGTTTTGGGCCATTTCCTAGCTCTTTCTAACCCCCTGCTATAAATCCCGCTTTAGGGCACTTTTGCGCTTGTAATTGACTCAGGACAGCTCCTTGTGGTGTCCTGCAGAGTTCTATAAGCAGCAGAGAGTGGAAGAGTAACTTTCCATTGATTTATAAGTATTGTTTGGCTACTTATTTCCGACTACTTTTTCTCGCCGAAATGCGAGTTTCTATAACTAAATAAGCTCTGCAAAGTTGATTTACTGCATTACTGTTTGTTTTCCTGAACGTTTTTGCACTTTTAAAGTTTGTTTTTGCTTAAATTAGCTGGTAGGCTACACACTCAAGTGCGCTAGCCGATTTAAAGCATTTACTGTTGTTATTGTATCTATTTTCTGCTATTTTGTAAAAAAAAAAAAATATCCTTGTTTCCCGTCTTTACTGAACTAGAATAGACCAGTCTTCAGGTATTGCTGATCTCTGGGCTGTGTCATAGTTCCTGTGTTGCCCATATCCTTGTTTGGATAGGAGGAAGCTTCTTTGTTCACCAGTGGGAGTGGGGAGCTCTGAGCAGCCTATCTGTCCCTAAAGGAGTGGTTCCAGCCCAGTAACTTATAGCTTACTGGCCATTTTGGGCCATTTCCTAGCTCTTTCTAACCCCCTGCTATAAAGCCCGCTTTAGCGTACTTTTGCGCGATTTTGCGCATAGCGTAGCATCAGGCAGCGCCGCTTAATCAGGTTTAAACTATTCCCGGCTCCACAAAGTCTGCTCTTCATTTTTTCCCTTAGAACTGCTCTAACTCTCAATCTAAACATTCTATTCTCAATCTAAAAACCCCACACTTGCCCCTATAAGCATCTTTGTTATAAGTTAAACACTTTTTAACTAAAAAAGCACTACATCCTCCTAAAATCCCCTTGAGTACCCTATCCCCTATAGGTCCTTTCTGATTCAGTTACATAGCAGTTCCTTATACTATTCTGGCATGTCGAAAGGTCAGTTGCTGGCTTCCTCTCCAATTCAGTTGGTGAATCTGGGAATCTTGAAGCAATGTTACAACTGCCTCATGTACGCAGACAACCCTCTCCTCCTCCCAACAAATACAAATATATGTGAGAGCTGCAACGATATAGCCAAACTGGAGGTTGAGCTCTCTCGACTCAGTACTGGCATAACCAGTCAGGAGGAGAAGGCAACCACACACACCACAAATCCAGTCTCACATAGACCTACCACAACTGCAAACCAAACACATAAACACACAAAAACATACTCGGAGGCTCTTAATAAAAATCTGCCAAAGCAACAGAGACCTCCAAAGCAGACATCCAAGCAACCACTACCTCAAAACAAAATGCATGCAACACATAGTTCAGAAAGTCAGTGTGCCAGTCACAGCCCTTAAGCTAAACAACATACCTGATACACTTGTAATAGGTGACTCTATAGTCAGACACACTGACGTCCTGCTCACCAGGCTGAACAAGGAAAAGGTCACAGTAAGCTGCCTGTTGGGGCGCTAGAATCTGCCACATAACACAAGCACTCAGGTCACTCCAAAGCAGGTACAAATATGACTCAGTCATTGTCCACGCTGGTGTGAACGACCTGAGACGTACCTCCCTGGACTACATGAAAAGAGACATAGAGGAGCTCTCTGATTATGTAGCCCAGGCCGGTATGACCCTGACCTTAAGCAGCATCCCACCCTCACCAAGAATGATGCCACAGTACAAAGACAAAATGATCAATTTTAACAATTGGCTTAAGTATTGGTGTCAATCTAAGGGGATCCAATGTCTGTCTGCTTGGGATGATATGCTCGACAAGCCACGCTGCTTTGCAAGGGACGGCTTGCACCTGTCACCCCTGGGCTTTTGGATATTGGCAAAGGCTCTTGCCACCCCCATAGTGCCTTTTTTGGCAAGGCTCAAAAGACAAACCCACCTCCTTAAAAAATACAAGTAGAAAGAAACTAAGGGTAATGCTGCTCAATGCCAGAAGTCTAAACCTCAAGATGCATGCTCTCAAAGCCCTCCTCAGTATGGAGAACATCGATGTATGTGCAGTGACAGAAACCTGGTTCAAGGCTCCTGAGAGCACCCCAGCACTACCAGGTTATACCTCATATCATGCTTTTCGGCCCCAGAACTTGGACCGAACCACAAAAGGAGAGGGAGTATCCATATTCATCAAGGATACCCACACCTCCAGGTTAGTGGCAATGCACAAAGCATCGGAGACCATCCATGTGCAACTAACAGTAGGCAAAACTGCCCTCCAGTTTGTAGCATGCTACAAACCACCCTCTCAAACTCAGGAACCCCACTCAGCCTTCCTAAAGACACTGGAGAATATAAAGGTCTCTCCAAACACCATCATATTGGGGGACTTCAACTACCCAAACATAGACTGGGAGCATTACTCAAGCCCCAACACCCTAGCCCAAAGGTTCCTAGAATTCATAAACTCAAATGCTATGGAACAACTAGTCACCTCTCCCACAAGAGGGGAAAACATATTAGACCTGATCATCACAAATATGGGGACACAATGTTCCATACCAGAAGTATACCCCTCATTGGTAAGATCGGAACATAAATTAATCTCCCTGGAAATCCACATCCCGCCCCCCCCCCCCCCACAGAAGACCACAGTGAAGAACTTCTCAAAAGCTGACTTCACACTTCTTAAGACTGAAGTGGAATCCTTCAATGCCCCCAGGCCAGTGGAAACCACAGCCCACTCTGCTGAATCCTTTATAAATGCATTCTATGGACATCTACAGGAATGCATGGATCATGCAATCCCAAATAAAACCAAGACCCATTCCCCCAAAGGCAGGCAACCTGTCTGGTGGACCCCAGCCATTAATAAGCTATACAACAGAAGGAGGAAGCTACTACATGATAGAGCAAAATCCCTAAAAGGGAAAGCATCTCTGATCAGTACTAGCAAAAAACTATGAACACTCATAAAATCATCCAAGGCCAACTTTGAGAGAAAAATTGCACAAGACACTAAAGATAATCACAAGGCTTTCTTTAGTTATGTTAGAAACCTGGGTGGAAACTCCCAGATATGCTCAGAGTTAGTCCAAAATGACAAAAAATACACTGAACCCACAGACATTGCCAACATACTAGCAGACAGGTTCAGTGCAAATCCCCCCCCCCAAAAGGACAAATATCTATCCCAGCAGAGTGTTGCCTCCCTGACATATCAGATGCCCAGGTGAGAGCCGCCCTCTCCAAAGCTAAAAACACAGCATCAATGGGACCAGACGGTGTCCCGGTTTGCGTGCTACATGAACTCCAAGAAGAGCTAAACCCACACATAAGGCTGCTGTTTAAAGTCAGCCTTACTACAGGATATGTACCCAAAGAATGGCGTACTGCAACAGTGGTCCCACTCCACAAAAGAGGTGCTTCTACGGACCCTGGAAACTACCGCCCATAAGCTTGACGAGCCTGGTCTGCAAAGCTATGGAGAGGATCATTATGGAACTCATAAACAAAGACATTGGGGACCTACAGACATTGGATCCTGCCCAATTCGGCTTTGTTAAGGGCAGATCCTGCCTCTTGAACCTGGGCAACTTCTTTGAAACAGTCACCAAGGCCATTGATGAGAGTAAGGTAGTTCACACAGCCTACCTTGACCTTGCAAAAGCCTTCGACACAATACCCCACTCAGGCATCATAGACAAGCTCTCCAGCTTAAATATAAACCCCTATGTCATAAGATGGGTTGAAAACTGGCTGAAGGACAGAACCCACAAGGCCAGAATTGCTGGAGCCATGTCAGACTCTAAACCAGTCACAAGTGGCATCCCACAGGGCTCGGTCCTGGGACCTCTCTTGTTCGGTATTCATTTTTCTGAGGTACAGGCTAACGTGGGAGGATTGTGGCTGACCAAGTTCGCAGATGACTGCAAACTGGGCGCCATAATTGATTCTCCAGCAGACACAAGCATCCTTCAAAAGGGTCTCATAGAAACAGAAAACTGGTGCCAGAGCCATGGCCTTAAACTCAACGCCAAAAAGTGTATAGTCATACCCTTTGGGAAAATCAAAGTGCCCACAAATTACCACATAGGTGGTAATCCATTAAGTACGGAAGAAATAATTAGGGACCTAGGTACCCAAGTTGACAGTAACCTCTCGTTCGACACTCACATTGCCAAAGTGGTTAGAAAGACCTTCTATATTGCCCACCTTATCATGAAGAGATTCACATCTAGATCGGGAGAGGTCATTGTGCCCCTTTACTCTTCCCTCATCAGGCCCATAATTGAGTACAATGCCCCATTTGGGATGTACCTTACCCGACACCTGCAGCAATTGGAAAGACCCCAAAAGTACCTCACCAAGAGGATCAAGGGACTCAAACATATGTCGTATGCTGCCCGGCTAAAGAAACTCCAGCTCTACTCAGTAGCATACCGCCTACTCAGAGGCGATCTATGCCTAACGTACAAGGCCATGTCCAACCCAGAATTAATGGACATGCTCCACCTCAGAAATTCCAAATCCACCAGAGCTACGCGAGTGAGAGATTTGAACCTCAGCACAGAAATAAATAGGACATGCTGGAGGGACAAATTCATAACCCAGAGGCTCCCTTCACTCTAGAATAAAATCCCAGTCCATGTTAGGCAGAGCCCCTCACTGACTCTCTTCAAGAGGAATCTTGATGAATGGATGGGAGATCGTAGGTTTACCCCGGGGGTCACTTCTGTGTCACTGCTAGACAGAGGTACGGTAAACTAAACCTTATAATGGGCACAGTATACTCATTCCAAGGGGTGGCGAAAGCCAAACACACTCTGGCTAGGCTTATAAATGCCCTAGGGCAGATAGCCTAGTATGAACCTATGAACCTATGAAGATGAAGTGTCAGATGAGAAGGAAAGAAATGTGGAAAATGCATAAATATAGTTACAAAGTCCATTGAGCATGTGGGAGAAACAGACAAATGTAGGTTTTGTAAAACAGAATTGGAAACAGTCACACATCTTGTTGCTGGTTGTGATATACTAAAGACAGAAGGACTGTATACTGAAAGGCATAATAATGTGGCAAGACTGTTTCATTGGGGATTGTGCTAACATTATAATATAGACGTAGTTGAAAAACATTGGAAACATGAGCCACATATGTCAGCAAGGCATAAAGCAGTTCCTTTTCTGGCTGTTTTGAAAAAACAGAAACTTGTGTTCAGAAATCAGATTTACCAAACTACAGAAAACAAACCCAAGTAACTGCAAGGCTGGTTCCCTTTTTCCTAAGCTAAAACATGATTTGCCTACATTTTACTGCAATTTGCTCAATTAAATTTACATTAGTAAGTATTTGCTGCTAAACTAGGAATTAATAATATATGCAAGAAAATTACTAGTGAAGACTTTCAGTCACATACACAAGAATACTTCATTATGACTGACAAAATTTATATAGGCAGAACAGACGTCCCTGAAGTAACACAAACTAGCATTAACCAAGTTACAGAACTGCAGTTGCACAAGGGCATAAGTACACTTTGCTAGTATGGAAACACTTTTTGTGATACTCCCAGCCACCATTCAGTTCATGTCTGTGCATCAGTTAGATCGCTGTTTTATCAGACTATATATGTAAAGCTACTGCTTCTATCATATCATAGTTTGAAGGTAAATTCTGCAGTGAACACAAGTATGTACACAAACAAAAGAAAACAAGATGATGTGCACAAAAACACATGAGTGAGCACACACCCAATCAGAAAAGTTTTAGGGTTAAAATTTAGTACAAGCAGCAGGTATAAATACAGGCACATTCCATAACTAATGTAAATTACAGAAAAACAAGCAAATAAATTAGATACATTTTCACTGGATACAAATTTGGAAGATATACACACAGTTAAAAGATAAAAATGTAAGTAAAAAGGTAAAAATAAAATAATGTACAACATACGAGATGCAAAAGATTGCAGAACTCGTAAAATATTATATAAAAACGTTAAGTGGAAAATAACTGAATGCTAAACATAAAATACATAATTTGTTAATCTCAGTTCTCAGAGTGATAGACAAAAAAGATAAACTAAGAAAAAAAGATTATTAGGTAACACTACACTGATCTCCATTTTGTTGGAAAATGGTTTCTGAGCCTGTGTCAGTTTTTTTTTCTAATTCCTTCCTGAGTAACCATTTTAAATATTGGGACCCACTTTATTGAGTTATTAAATGCTGCAACTAAATAGCTGAAAGAAATGGACTTACATATACAAAGTCTGAGATGATTATTTCTCAAAATATTTGCTTTTCTCTTGGGTAAGATGATCTCAGAGATAGTATATATACATTTGGGGGGTGGGAGCTGACCCCTACCCATATTGGGGAATACAGGGAGATGACCCTGTCTACAAAAAAAAAGTTTAAAGGAGAAGAGTGATGTTCGATATTCACTCTTCTCTTTCAGTTTTGTTCTTTTATTTCCAGCATGTTGACACTCAGCCATGTTCTTCGTGTTTCACTGTTGCAGTCATTACATTTGGGTTATTTGCTTGCAGTAGCCCTTAGTCGGCCTGATTAACAAAGTCTTGGGTCCTGCATTGGTTGCTGTCCCTTCTTCCATGATGTCAGGTTGTCAGGGGTATAAAACATGCAAAAATCAAAAGTCGGCAAAGCAGCTGAACAAAAAATAAATCAAAAAAACTGCCCAAGGCTGGAAAATATGAAACCACAGACTAGCGTAACTTTATTCAACGCTTTTGTAAAAAACTTCTTCAGAACCAAAAGAAATGTTACAGCAAACATTCATTTAAATACTGCACACAATTAAAATCAATTAATCAATTGCATAGTGTAAAATCGTAATTAAAGAGCCCTTTACAAAAAACAAACTCTTCATTCATCATTATGCACTATAGAATGGGCATAATTGAATACATTACAATAACAAACATTATAAAGCATATGCTTCACGATCTTTTAAGAAACATTTAATATTGATGGCTTCATTTAACCCAGGAAAATGATCTGCCTGTAATTTAATTTGCCATCTAGTTTCTCTTTGAGCCAAAAATTCCTGTAATCAGCCCCCCCCCCCCCCCCCTGTAATCAGGTTCACAGTGTTCCAGGATAGAAAACAAAAATTTTTTAAAACCAATACATTCAACACTATGTCTGTAAAATATTTGGTTTTTGTCCTTTTTTCTAATATTATACATATGCTCCTTCATTCTAACATTTAATTTTCTAGTAGTCATACCAATATAAAATGATGAGCATTTGTCACACACTGCAATATAAACAACTCATTTTGTTTTACAACAAAAATTACTAGGGACCCCTATAGTATTAAGTGTGTGAGGAAGTTGAATATAAGGACCTTCTAAAATAAACCTACAAACAGAACAATCATGACATTTGTGCATACCCCTATTAATGTGCCCCTTCTTAATGCTACATGTGCTTCTATCTCTCCCCTTTTCAAATGCTCCTTTCAAACTATGTTCATTCCTATAAACAAACTTTGGTTTTCCCTTAATAGCTGCCATTAAATCAGCATTTCCTTTGGGGATCTTCCAATTATTCTTTATAATATTACGTATACCTATATTGTCAACACTCATGTTCATACTGAAACATAAAATTTCAGTATACTTTCCAGTTTCCTTAACTTGGGGTGTTGGTCTATTTTTCAAAATGGGTGAATACAAAGTTGCACGTTGCTTAGAAATGTCATTAGCTGCTTCCCTTAACAAACTCTCACTGTACCCCCTCTCCAAAAACAATTGTATGATGAATTCAAGCTCATTAATAAATGTCTCATCAACACTCGTCATCCTGCTAGCTCGTATAAATTGGCTTTTGGGTATGTTATTCAGCATGAATTTCGGATGTTGACTGGTTGCATGTAAATAATTGTTCTTAAAGGTTTCTTTACGAAAAATACTACTAGTAAAGTTTTCTCCCAATGCATTCCATGTCAGAGTTACATCCAAAAAATTAATGGAATTCCTATAACATCCCACAACTTTTTACACTATGCAATTGATTAATTGATTTTAATTGTGTGCAGTATTTAAATGAATGTTTGATGTAACATTTCTTTTGGTTCTGAAGAAGTTTTTTACGAAAGCGTTGAATAAAGTGGAAGTTACGCTAGTCTGTGGTTTCATATAAAACATGCAGCCGATGCCATTACATCTATCTTTCTTGTCGTGTGGTGCCCGAAGCAGAAGCAGATTGCAAGTGCCAGTCGTCCGACTCCTGAAATTTTCGTTTTCGAGTTTCAGAACAGAAGTCTTCAACTAAAGCTAAGTACCCCATTGGGGAAACTTTTTCTTGCTCCTTACCGATATCAGTAAAAGTTAATAATTGCATTACTTGTGGAAAGCAAATACCTCACAAAGATTTTCATTCGTACTGTATTCCTTGCCTAGGCCCTTACCACAACGTACCTTGCTGTCGGTTTTGCACCTTATTTAATCAGCGCACTATTTGTCATCGGTATATTTTCGGCTCAAAATATTTTGGTTCTCGGTTCAATTATCCAGAGATGTCATTGGTTAGCCATCCGACTATTGGTATTCCAAAAAACCGCAAAGATAAAGACAGAGACAGGCCGCCTAGGTCCAAAGATGCCGATGACACTTCTCCTAAGCTAGTTGCCAGTTCGCTGGTACTCAGTGAGGCGCTTTCACAGCCCCTGATACCTGCTACTTCTGATTCGCAGGCCTCTACTGAGACCCATTCGGAGTCTGGTATGCCACGAGATGCTTCAACTGTGGAACCTGTGGATGTCTCTACCTTGGATGGGTCTGGAGCCGCTGTGCAGGCACCGGCTTCTGAGGGTGTATTCAGGCCTATGGACTTGCATATTAAACCAACACCTCCTTCTTCATTTAGGCCTAAACCTCGAACCATGCCTAAGAAACTGACGCCCAGGCCACATGCTCAGGCTTCTATGCGAAAAAAACAAATAAGAATGGCTGAAGATCTTATAACTCTAATCAGGGGAAGGCAACCACCCCCTTCTAAGAGACCTAGGACTGAATCTTCTGACCAGGATTCTGATTTTTCTGATTCTTCTGATGATCTGGATTTACCCTTATCTACTTATGAGGATTCTGCTGCAGAGGACTCTATTCCATCTGCTTCCCCTCCAGAGGATTTTTCTTTTGGTGAAACCTTACATACTCTAAGGGAGCATTTCCACTGGGAAAGCCAGGATTTTTCTGATTTATAAAAGAGGCTTAGGGATTTCTTACTCCTGCCTCACAAAGGCCTTTAGCTATACCTCCTGTACTAGACATTGTTGATGATGCCTTTTTGAAATCTAGTTTGGCCCCTGATTCTTTGCCTCCTGCTCCCAGAAAACCTGACAGATATTACAGGGTTCCTGATTCACACAAGTTCCTTTCTAAAAATTCTATTGCGGATCCAGAGACTATTTCACAGGGAGCCAAGGGCATTAAGGCTTCTACTGCTAAGAATCCTACCCTTTCTGATAGAGACTCCAGGGTGCTGGATAGATGGGGTAAGAAGGTTTACACTTCTGCAACCTTGGCTATTAGGGCGTTAAACTGCCAGTTTCATATGTTAAAGTATCAACAACATGTTATTGTATTGCTTGAACAGAAAATGTTGATTCCTGACTGTGCTGAAAACAAAGAATTACAGGATTTAATGCATTCTGCTGAACAGGTTGGAAAACATACTTTGCAATGTTGATTTGATTCATTAGAAACCTCTTGCAGGGCTGCTGTTACTGGGTCTGTGCTTAGAAGGCATGCTTGGCTTAAGGAGCAATCTTTGCCTGATCATGTTAAAGCTAAACTGTTGGATGCTCCCTTAAATCAGGACTGCCTGTTTGGCAACAAAGCTGAGGAAGTTCTTAAAAAGATGGAAGATAAAGCTAAATCTGTGCAAACTATTAAAGATTTCTTACAAGTTCAGCCTCCAAGATTTAGTAGGCATTGGCCTTCTAAGAACTGGTCCTTTCCAGCCCTTTCCAGGTCTTCTCAATCCAAACCCAGACACAGCATACACCCCAGGTTTCAATCCCAGGACACGCACAAGACTAAGCAGTGGGGGGTTTCCGCATCCAAATCTGGGAATAGTAAGACTCCCCCTATGGAAAACTGTCTCAATTACTTCCTCTTAAAACTTCCAAGCACTTCCCAACTGAATGCTCCTTTAGGCGGAAAGATTGATCTGCAAGCAAAAAACTGGGAACTCATTACCCAGGACAAATGGGTTTTAAATATAGTGTCCCAAGGATACAGATTTCACTTCCACACATTACCAACACCAAGCAGGTGGCCAGATCTACCCCCAAATCAGTGGGTAGAGGCCCAAAATCAAGTACTCTCCCTCTTAAGCATGAGGGCTATTCAGTTGGCACCAGAAGAGGAAAAGGGACAAGGTTTCTATTCGAGAATTTTCCTGGTACCCAGAAAAAAACAATTCTTGGCATCCTATCCTGGACCTTTCTACTCTAAACACCTTTCTGGTGATTCCAAATTTCAAGATGCTGACTCTTCACCAGCTGCTTCCTTTGCTAGACAAAGATGCCTGGTTGGCAACACTTGACTTAAAAGAAGCATACCTGCACATCACTATCAGGGGGGTCTTGCAGAAGATACCTACACTTCAAAGCAGGCTACATGCACTATCAGTTCTCTGCACTGCCCTTTGGCTTATCTTCTGTGCCCAGGGTATTCACAAAGTGCCTAGCTCCAGCCATTGCATTTTGCAGGCAGAGAAATATTCAAATATACCTATACCTGGACGATTGTGTAATTCTGGCAGAAAGCCAAGACATACTTTTGAATCATCTGTCTTTTGTTCAAAGGGTGCTGACTTGTCTGGGGTACACCATAAATGAAAAGAAATCACATCTGGTACCCTGTTAACAAATTATATCCCTGGGAGCAAGCTTGAATACAACTTTCCAGATGGCTTTCCTCACGCCAGAGAAATGGATTCATTTGACAACCTACTTCAAACAAGTGGCTACAAAAACCCAGCTATCTGCAAGGCAAATACTGCAAGCCTTGGGATTTATGGCCTCCTGCATTCTTCTAATTCCATATGCAAGGCTGCATATGAGGAAATTACAATGTTATCTCAAAAGCCTATGGTGCCAACATTCTCAGGACCTAGAAGCAATAATTCCTATCATACCTTGCCTACGCCTAGAGTTCCTTTGGTGGGCAGAGATCTGCCACCAAAACAAGGGACTACCATTCACACTACCCCCTGCCGCCCAAACCTTAACAACAGATGCATCAGACTATGCATGGGGGGCTCACCTGGCAGGGAAGTGCATTCAGGGCAAATGGAAACCAAGTCAAATGCAAATGCACATAAATCAAAAAGAAATGTTAGCTGTACAGAATGCTCTGACAGCCTTCAAGGACCACGTTCTTCCATGACAACTAATGGTGAAGACAGACAACACCACTGTCATGTGGTACATAAACAAGCAGGGGGGTCCACATTCATACCCCCTCTGCAGACAAGCCATGGCATTGTGGAACACAGCCTTGAGCTACCAAGTGAATCTACAAGCTCAATTCCTGCCAGGAAAACAAAAATACACTGGCAGATGGACTAAGCAGAAACCTCATGGACCCACACGAGTGAAACTGGAACCAAGGATTTTCAACATGTTGACAGGCAAATGGGAGAGCCCAGATATAGACCTGTTTGCCTCCCCCCAGAACTATTAATTGGACAAATTTTGCACAAGGATTTCCCACAAGCTAGCTTGGAAAGTGGATGCTCTCTCCTTCAGCTGGAAAAACCTATCAGTTTATGCCTTTCCTCCTCTGCCCCTGCTCTCCAAAGTACTACTAAAGATCAAACACGGCAAGCCAAGGATGATTTTAATTGCACCAGACTGGCCACACCAACACTGGTACCCCCTCTTGTACAGTGTGTCACACTTGGCCCCATGGCTCCTGCCTCAGACTCCTACCCTGTTGTCTCAGCAGGAGAACCAGATTCTGCACCCTCAGCTGCAAACCCTGAACCTAGCAGCCTGGCTAATTACCTCATCTCTCCTTTACCACCCCTCAGTAAATCAGTGATGGATATCATTTTAGAGGCAAGGAGGCCTAGTACTAGAAAATCTTATGCTGCAAAATGGGAAAGATTCTGTGCCTGGAACCAATCTCAAAGGATGAGCGTAGCAGCGCCCAGTTTACCTCATGTTTTACAATACTTGACTGAGATGCTTCATAAGGGCTTGTCCTTTTCCTCCATCAAAATTCATGCCTCAGCCATTTCAGCTCATTATAACACAGAGCCTCCACTCTTCTCTCATCCACTGCTCAAGCAGTTCCTTAGAGTGGCCAAAAATTTAAGGCCACCCAGGAGAGCTCCAACTCCAGCCTGGGACCTTAACTTTGTCTTGGAGAAACTCACTCTTCCTCCTTTCGAGCCAGCTGCTACTGCAGATTTAAAATTCCTTTCTTGGAAAACAGCTTTCCTTTTAGCAATTACTTCAGCAAGAAGAGTATCTGAATTACAGGCCCTTATGGCAGTGGAGCCTTTCATCATCTTTCATGCGGACAGGGTGTCTCTCAGAACAAATCCCTCCTTCATGCCCAAGGTGGTATCCAGTGTGGCTCTTAATCAGTCCATTCATTTGCCTACCTTCTTTCCTAACCCACAGAACAAGGGGAAACAGATACTGCACTCCTTAGATGTGCACAAATAACATAGATTCTACTTGGAGAGGACCAAACCTCAAAGGAATTCTGAACAACTGCTGGTGGCATTTGCTGCAGGGACAGAGGGGAAAGCCATTTCAAAGCAAACCATTTCAAAATGGATAGGAAACTGCATTCATTTCTGCTATAAGCACCATGGAAAACCTATCCCACAGGGCATCAGACCCCATTCAACCAGGACTGCATCTACCTCTACAGACTTTCTCAGAGGCGTCCCTACCAGGGACATCCTAGAAGCTGCTACCTGGAGTTCTGTACATACCTTCACCAAGCATTATAAGTTGCCAATTTTCTCTAAATCCAGAGTTGGCTTTGCCACTGCAGTCTTGCAGGGCCTTATAGCTGGTCCTAATTCTATTTAAATTCCTCCTCCCTCCCTTAGCTTTGGGAATCTACCCAAATGTAATGACTGTAACAGTGAAACACGAAGAACATAGTACAGTTGTGTACGCTTACCATAAATGTAGATGTTTGAGTGTATTCACTGTTGCAGTCCTGGTTACCCTCCCTCCAGTCCCCTTTCTTCTTTTGGCTATACCTCTACTTTCCCTTACTATGTTCAAAAGCTTTTTGGTGTATTTACTTTTTTGTTTGAGGTATATCCTTGTATTTATAGATTTAATTGCTTCCCATTAGGGGGACACCTGACATCTGGGGCAAGAAAAACTGATGTAATTGCGTCGGCTGCATGTTTTATACCCCTGATGACCTGACATCATGGAAGAAGGGACAGCAACCGATGCAGGACCCAAGACTTTGTGAATCAGGCTGACTGACGGCTACTGCATGCAGATAACCCAAATGTAATGACTGCAACAGTGAATACACTCGAACATCTACATTTATGGTAAGTGTACACAAATGTACTTTGTGAATGCAGACATTTCAAAAGGGAACCCAATTCCTGATGACTCCTCCAGTGTGTGGCCACTAGTTGTACCTAGGGGGAAGGGTGGTGGCTGACATGCAGGTAGGACTTCATCTCTTTATTCCATAGCTGTAACAGCTACTCCAAATTTTAAAATGGTTGAAAGTCATTCCAAAGACATTTAATTCTTCATTCTTTTTTAACTTGACTGTACTCTGATGCGGGGTAGGAAGGCCCAGTATAGAAAAGTTGCTATTACTGACCTTGAGTTTATTATCAGTCTATTGAAAATCATAGTGCCATTTGCATTGGGTCTCAGAGCACGCTGCCTCTGTGTAAGCGGTACATAAGTCATATAACTTTTTAGCAGCTATGAGTCAGTCATTTTGTCTGTTTAACATGTTCACTTTTATACAATTATTAATGCTTCATGACTGTGACTAATCAGATTTTCATGCTTCTGTTTTTCATAGCATTGCCTTTATGTCATCCCAACATCTCTTAATTCCTCTATAACTTTTACTTTGCTCCAGTCTACAAAAGGTCTGTTCCAAACTAAATGTTTATTTAGTTAGAGGTTAGTTAATATTTTGCACTGTAAATCAGCAAAACCAAACATATATTCCAAAATATGGTAGTGTAATTTATAACAAAATGCAGGCTAGTATTACGTTCCATCTGTTTGTGAATTAAGTCATATAGCACTGTTTAGAAATGCTTTTATAGAATAGCTGTTTTAAAATAATTTTTGTAAGGTATCTTTGAAAGTGACTTCTTAGAAGCTTGTCATTATCGACAAATGCTGATGTGTACTCCAGGAATAGCTGAATTGTGGAAAAAATTATTCAGTTTTGGAGTGATTTTTTTTCAACTTTACAGAGCCTTATAGCTAACATTTTTCTGCTCCTAAACAACACAGTAAGTCTATCCCCTTATTATTTATGGGTATAAGTGCTAGAGTAAACCCATACGATGGAAGATTTTCTTTCAGAATTCTAATTTGTTTTATTTCTGAAATTAATTTATTCTGTAGATTATTCACATAGTTGTCACCCCAGAAGACATGTTTGTTTTCTGTAAAGTGAGGCTTCTTCATGCAGTTAGAGATTTTTGTCCTACCTGTATGTCATTTCTTTAAAAAAACATATATTCCATACCATTAATATTTTGCAGTTTGCTAAAGGACTAAATGAATCATGTGGTTGTGAACAAACTATCTTTGTAAGCAACAATGCAAAAATAGTGTATGTTGTAGTGCAATATAGAAATGTGTAAACAGGCTGACAGGTATGAGGCTCAGCTAAGTGCTTAGTTGTTTACATACCTTATGTATGCCAGGTTACCTTTCAGAGTATAATGATGAATTACAACTTGATTAGACGTTTTGTGCACATATCATGCTAAACAGTCCATTATTTCCATAGTATTTTCATTTGATAACAAGCATTTCATGTTAAAAATGTAATTATGTTAATATACCTCAGAGTGTGCACCTCCAATCATAATGAAATTTGGTTCATTCTAAAAGCTTGTATACCACACTAAAAAGAACAAACAGCATTCTTTTACCACAAAAACGTCAGACCAGTAAATCCACTCCACCAGTAACACGATAAATTATCAGGAGTCTTTCTTGCTTCTTTTTTCTTTTAATAAAAAGCAGCAATAACAAAACAGCAGCACAATACAACAGCATAAAATCCGCAAGTTAACTTCTCTAGTGCCTTGGCTTTCACAGCCTTTTCAGAGTACATTGTTTATCACAAATACATTTTTCTTTTATACAATTTAATAAGAACATACCCCACAATCTTTCAATTATTTCTAATTGCATCTTAAAGACATATCATAAAAACTTTTCCAGTTACACTCCTTGTTTAAACCTTTTGGACATAAAGTATCATATTTTAAAATAAATAAAGATTCTTTTCACCTTAATTCATATTTCAACCCCTCTGGTGTTAAAAAACCTTCCTTACACTGTTCCAATATTGTTGCTTGTAACCCCTGAGGATTCCCCTCATGGAATTTATGATAATGTTCTGCCACTGGGTTAACTAACCTACCTTTTTTTATATCCCTGACATGTTCTTTAAGTCTCACTGAAACATTTCTCTTGCTTTCACCTATGTAGTATTTGTTGCATGGGCACGTCACCACATATATTATACCTGCAGTATTACATCTAAAATTACCATGTTCCTGAAATGTTCTACCATTAATTTTAGAAAAAGTTCTAACAATAAATTGGCATACCACACAATTCCCACATGGAAAGGTACCTTTTTCTGTTATATCCTTCAAATCCAAATTTTCTGGTCTTCTCAAAGTATCATGTACCAATAAATCCCTTATCCTTCTACCATTACTATAAGTAAATGTTATATTCAAATTTTTTAATACCTGCTCTTCTTTTTTTATCATCTGCCAATAATATTTTACTATATCCTCTAACTTTTCAGAAAAAGGTGTATATTTAGATATAAAATAGATATCTTCCTTAACTTTACCATACTTTTATTTTTTAATATTTCTATTATTATTTCCATTCTTAAGATTGTTTACCCTCAATTTCTCCAGTCCTGTATTTATTTGTTCTACACTATATCCTCTCTTATAAAACATTCCTGCCACATTTTTTATTTCACTATTCACATCTTCCACATTATTACATAACCTACTAACCCTCATAAATTCCCCATATGGAATTGAGTTAATAGTATGTGTGGGATGACAACTTGTTCCAAATAAAATATGATCATGAGTTTCAAATTTTCTGTGGACCTTTGTTCTTATCCATCCCATCCTTACCTTCCAAATGAACATCCAAAAAGTTAACCTTAGTCCCTTTTTGTAAGCCATCAAAACTCAGGTCAGACTTATTCTTTTCCAGATCCTTTACAAATTCTTCCACTTTATCAAACCCACCATTACACATAAAAATAAGATCATCTATAAATGTATAAATCATTCTAAAAGCTTGTTTAAAGACTGCATCTGCCAATTTTCATACAACTCCATTAAATTGTGTTTTTTGTATTTTACAGACCCAGGGAACACAATGCTATGCTTACAGTACGGACCCAAACAAATACCATGGGCCAAATTTCAAAAGACTTGGTCTTGGTGTAAGTGATTTACTCAAATATAAGGCCTGTTTCTTAAACAGGCTTACACTGGAGTAAGTCATTTACATGGAGAGCGAGTCTTTTAGAAAATGGCCCACTGTGGACTATATATATGGAATATAGCAATCTTCATTCAGCAATAATGAATATTTGCATAGCCTCATGTGACTGAGTTGTTTAAACTATAGCTACTTAAACAACACATTATCAGAAGAGTTTAACAAAATCAGAAATATGATTTGTTTAAATGATAAGAACCAGAAGTAAGGTTTAGATATGGGATATGGACTATGCAGAAGGTGTGGTGTAAAAAAAGAAGTTATGCACCTACCATAATGATCCATGTTAGTTGTCTTCTTCTCGCCTTCTTTCTTGCTGGTTGGGGATCGGAGCCGATCCTCGGCTCCGACTCGGCCATCTTCAATAGCTCGAGAGCTGTTTACTGGCTCGAGGCTACCCCATATCACATGATGCCTGGCGCTAGTTACCCAGACCTCATTTGAAAAAGTTATTCCAGACATAACTAAGGAAGAATTCTACCCTAGTAGCCCCTTGGGCCTAACTGTGAAGGTATCTAAGCAGAAAAGGACAACCAGAGAAGGTTCAGCCAATGAAATCTGAAAAAGGGAGCTCCTCTCAATCCACTAGGATAGGGGGATGGAGGGTGGGATGCAAGAAAGAAGGCGAGAAGAAGACAACTAACATGGAACGTTATGGTAGGTACATAACTTCTTTATGTTAAGTTGTCTATTTTGCCTTCATTCTTGCTGGTTGGGACAGCGTCCCTAGCACCTACTATCCTGGGTGGCTCATTGGAACAGACTCTTCAGAACAGTGGAACCAAAATCAGCTCTATTTCTGGAAGCAATGTCTAGTTTATAATGAGAAATGAAGGTATGGGGGTTAGCCCATGTAGCAGCTGCACAGATAGATTCCATGGGCAACCTAGATTGGAAGGCCACTGAGGTGGCCAATGCCCTAGTAGAATGGCCTTTTGGTTTGATAGATAATTCTTTGTTTCTAAGCTGGTAAATGAATGAAATAATGTGAGACAACCACATAGATAATGTTACCTTTGAGACTGGAAGGCCCTGTCTGCCCTCAGTATAGGAAAGTAAGAGCTGGTCCAACTTCCTGATGTCCTTTGTCCTATGCAAATGAAAATGCAGTTGTCTGTGAACATCCAACTGGTGCAATTTATATTCTGCCTTATTGGTGTGATTAGGAAAGAACACAGGAAGGTCTGTGGACTGATTTAAATTATTTTGTGAACAGACCTTAGGAAGGAAGGAAGGATTGGTCCTTAGAGTGACCCTATCATTATGAAAAACTAAGTATGGAGGACGAATACATAGAGCCTGAAGCTCCGAAACACACCTGGCAGAAGTAATGGCTACCAGAAAGAGAGTCTTCAGGATAAAAACTTAATGGAGCAAGATGCTGCAGGTTCAAAAGGTGGCAAGATTAGGGAAGCTAGCACCAAATTTAGATCCCACAGAGGTGGGGGATCCCTCACTGGGGGCCAAAGCAGAGTGGTTCCTTTGAGGAAGGCTTTACACAGCTTATGAGACATGATGTTGTTAGAAGACAACCCAATTTGAAAATTCAAAGCGGCAGCTAACTGAACCTTGATTGTAGCAGAAGTGGAACCAGAATGAAAGAGTTCCGCTAAAAATTCCAAAATCTCGTGGACAGAGGCTGAAAAGGGATCTATATTCTTAGCGTCTGCCCAGCAAGAAAAACGTTTCCACTTGCTAGCATAAGTTTTCCTAGTTGTGGATTTGTGGGATGAGATAATAATTTCCTGCACAGAGGAGGAAATATTAGGAAGCCTGGCTAAGGTTGGAAGTGGAGCAACCAAGCTGTGAGCTGGAGTGTTTGAAGGGATTGATGCAGTCTGCCTGATTGATGAATCAGTAGATCTGGAATAGGATCCAGAGTCTAAGGCTGCTCGAGAAGGTAATGATGCAGGAATGGGAACCATATCTGTCGAGGCCAGTAAGGGGCAATGAGGATCATTTTGCAACCCAATGCAGTTGCTCTCAGTATGAGTTTGGGTATTAGGGGAAATGGAGGGTAAGCATAAAGAAGTCCCTGAGGCCAATCGTGGACTAGAGCGTCTCTGGGGGAGTGGCCCGGAAGTGGAAGAAGGGAGAAGAAATTGCTGCAGTTGCTGTTGAAAGGTGTGGTGAACAGGTCGCAGCAAGGCTGCCCCCATTTGCAAAAGATTTGTTCCGCAATTACCTGATTCAGAGACTACTCGTGAGGCATGAGAATTGCTCTGCTGAGCCTGTCTGCGATGACGTTGGAACTCCCAGAGATGTGCGTTGCGATCAGTAAACTTTGGGAAGAGATCACCCACTGCCAGAGTCTGAGTGCTTCTCGACATAGAGGATAGGACCTGGTTCCACCCTGCTTGTTGATGTACCACACCACTGACATATTGTCCGTTTGGATTGCAATGGTCCCGGGAGGGAGAGAGTCCTGAAGGGCTTGCAATGCTAAAAGCACGGCTTTCATCTCCAAGACATTTATATGCAAATGGTACTCGTGAGGCTGCCAGGTGCCTTGGACTGTCCTGCCCTGCCCTGATAATGCCCCCCCCCCACTCTATCAGGGAGATGTCCGTGGTCACTGTGGCAACTGGAGGGGATAGCACAAATGGTCTGCCCTGGGACACTGATGGGAAGACCATTCACCAAGCGAGTTGCTTCTTGCATGCTTCTGTGATCATAATCTTGTGAGACATGGGAAGCTGTTGGAAGGACCACTGTGTGAATAGAAGCCACTGGAGGATTCTCATGTGAAAGCGGGCTAGGGGGACAAGAAGAATTGCTGCTGCCATGGAACCCAGTGTTTGGAGGACGAACCTGACATGAATCGTTTTGCATGTTTACTTGCTGGCGAATTAGTGATACCCTGTCTGGTGGAAGGCTCGCAAACATGTTCCTTGTATTAAGATTTGTGCCTATATAAGTGATATGCTGACAGGGCAACAATACAGATTTTTTGAAATTTATTGTGATACCTAGCCTGGAGCAAGTTTTGATAGTGTAATCCCTGGCTTGCAGGAGGTGATGCCTGGTGGAAGCAGTCAGGAGCCAGTCATCTAGATATGGAAACACCTGGAATCCCTGACATCTCAGGTGAGCCGTAACCACTGCCATGCATTTGGTGAACACCCAGGGGGCTGTGGTGAGACCAAAGGGCAGAGCTCTGAACTGATAATGACAGGCCCCCAGCCAGAGGCGAAGGAATCTTCTGGAGCGCCTGTGCATTTTGATGTGGTAGTACGCATCCTGAAGATCTATAGAGCACATCCAATTGTCCTGACCCAAGAAGGGTAGAATGGACTGTAGCGTGATCATCCAAAACTTTGTTCTTTGTACAGACCTGTTTAGTCTGCTGAGATCCAGAATGGGTCTCCAGTCCCCTGTCTTTTTTGGTACCAAAAAGAACCTTGAGTAAGTTCCGGATCTGATCTGGTCTGCTGGGACTTCCTGAATGACCCTTTTGTGTAGCAGCTTTGAAATTTCTTTGGCTGCTTGGTCCCTTAGATTTGGTGGAACATCTGGAAGGGACTTGTTTGACGGTAACGGGGGTTGAGCAAAGGGAATTGTGTAACCTCCAGATATGATTGACTGTACCCACTTGTCTTGAGTTAGATTTTGCCAGGCTTTGGGGTACAGTGAAAGTCTTCCCCTGATTGCCTCCAGAGGTGGGCAGCCAGGCAACCCTTCAGGGATGCTGAAAGGGCTTCTCAGAGAAGGATTCTCTGCTGCCCTGGTTCTACGAACCCCCCTCTGCCACGAGGGCGGCGTCTGTTATTGTTCCCTCCTCTGTCCCTGGAGGGGAACTCACCACGTGTGTCAGGCAAGGCTCCCTGGGATTTGCAGAACCACATTTTTCCACTCTTCTGACCCTTGGGGTATGGTCTGGAAGGAGTGGAAAAATGGACTCCCACGGCAGAGAGAGTCTTGCCTTCCTGTTCACACCTGGTTAGTGTATCCTTCACCTGTGATCCAAAGAGACCGGAACCATCGAAGGGGGTATTGGTGAAAGACGCTCTGAAGGGGTCCGCAAAATTACATATCCGCATCCATGCATGCCTCCTAAGGGGAACGCCTGTGCCTGCATCTCTACTCGTACCATTGGCTGCATAAGAAATGAGCCTCATGGAGGAGTTAACAACTGAATTCAGAGTTGCCAGCTGGGAGGCCACCTTAGCCTGAGCCCCCTCAGCTGATGGATCTTGGAGGGTATCTCCAAGCTCTTTAAGGAGATCCCTCTGAAGGCAGGTGAAATGGCACAAATAATTCAGAGACCTCATAGAGAAGGTCGCTGAAGCAAACATTTGCTTCCCATATCTGTCCATAGTCCTAGACTCCTTGTTAGGAGGATGGACAGATGACAAAGTTTCTGCCAACTCCTTCTTTGTGGCTGCTGCTACTACCATGGCATCAACAGGTACGCCATTAGTTAAAAACTGTTTGTCCTGAGGTGCAGTTATAAATTTAGCAGGTCTCCTGGGGGTTGGTTCCACTGTGTCTGGAGATGACCTCGCCTTCCGAGCCACCACAGACATAAGTGGGTCAAAAGGCAGAGACACCCAGGAGGTGGAGGGTTGGGAAACAAATGCGTCCAGAAATACCGACTCATCCTTGGAAGGGGCTAGGGTATTCCAGTTCCCCCTCTGTTTAAGGATTTCAAGGATGTCTGAAAAGGAGACATCTTCAGAGGGGGATCTCGGGGACCCTTCCGAATCCTCTAAGTCGGTATCTGATGTGACAGACTCAGGGGAGTCAACGTGCTTCCTCTTGCACTTCCTCTTATGAGGTGGCTCCTCTGAGTGATCAGGGGAGGCCTCGGAAGAGGAAGAAACACCCAAAGGGGTGCCCTGGAGTGCTGATTCCCCATGCTTTGGGTCAGGAGGAGGGGCAGAGGCAGATGCAGGCACCATAGGGGGAGGAACCGATGGGGTTGATCATGGGACTGGCTCAGGGGCCAGTACACTCCTCATGACCTCGAAGGCATCCCTGCCTGGACGCAAAGAAGACTCTGGTTCTGAAGAAATCGGAATCCCTATCCGCACCGAGGGGGACAGCTCCAAAGCCGATGTAGGAGCCAAGCTCACCTGCGCCAAAGCTCCGAGGGGGAGAGCGGGGTCGGACAAGGGTCTGATGCCACTCGCCCCCTCGGAGCCGACGAGGGAGTCCCAGCGCCCAGATCCCTCCAAGGACAGGACCAAGGATGGGATCAGAGCCGACGACGGAACCGAAGGAGAAAGTGTCGGAGCCGAAGGTTCCACGACTCGAACCCCAACGAGCTCTGGCTCCGAACTCAAGGAAGGAGTCGGAGGAGGAATATCTGCAGAAGTGGATGGAGCCGACACCTGATGAGGGGGGCTGGACAACATTTTTGCTAGGGCCTGCGATTTCAGCAACCTGCTGACCACTCTCTCCAAATCATGATCTGAACATCTAGAGGACTGAGAGGAGTGAGAGGACCTATGACTGCGCTCCAATTGGAGCAGAGGTGACCGTGGAGCCAAGCGTATCGACTCCAAGGAGGGAGACCTAGATCTCTTTCTACTCACGAACGGCTCCGAAGTTCGTGTTGTTGACGACTGTGAGGGAGGCACATCGGTTCCGGCCAGAGCCGAGGTGGATGGTGGTGCTTCACCCAATGACAGCTCAGAACTAGGAGCCGAAGACTTGGGTGGCTTGGAGGATTTCGCAGGCTAAGCCTTAGCCAGTGAATCCTGTGGCTTAAGAAAGCCCCGAAGGATTAACTTATTTTTGCGCTCCTGCTGGACTCTTGGGCTGAAAGCATGACAGACTGAACAAGAGTCCTGCAGGTGAACCACGCCCAGACAGTAGACACAAGAAGTGTGACCATCTGTCAGAGACATCTTCTGACAGCATGAGTCACACTTCTTGAATCCGGACACTTTAGTATCCTTGGACATGTTACCACACACACACCAAGGTTAAATACGCACACACACACACACACACACACACACACACACACACACACACACACACACACACACACAAAAGAAAAAAAGTTAGCAGGTATAACTAATTAAACAATATAAACTATACAGCTAACACACACTGAACTAAGTAAAGTCTACTACTACTACTTAAAAATGTTCTCTTTTTTTTTTTTTTTTTTTTTTTTTTTAAACTAGAAAAAAACAAAAAAGGGTTAGCCTCTAATTTAAATGGCTACCACGAAAGGAGGGGGAGGGGTGGGGAAACCTCTCTAAGAAAAACGAGTTTTCAAGAAAAAAACAGGAGGGATAGATGCTATTTAGAGAATATAGTTAGGGGAATAGTACAACTAAGAAATTAAGTACACTGTAAAGGATAAATTCTAGTAAAAATAGAAAATACAATAAAGTATACGAGCCTGAGCCAGTAAGACAACCTCGCAGTTTGAAGCAGCAAACGAGATCTGGGTAACTAGCGCCAGGCATCATGGGATATGGGGTAGCCTCGAGCCAGTAAACAGCTCTCAAGCTATTGAAGATGGCCGAGTCGGCCCAACCAGCAAGAATGAAGGCGAGATAGACAACTTAACATTCTCGGTTATATCATTGTGTTTTGTGCATCTTTTGTTTTGTAATTCAGTATATAGCTAGACATTGTGAAATGTACACAAGGCTGCAATGTGTGTCATTCTTTCCTCTGGTATTCTGAACACAGGCATTTATGATGTCCCATATCCTCAGGTGCACAGCATGACATTAGTTGTTAGACAACATTTATAATTAAGACAAGGTGTACAGCGTAACAGCACTGCACAACTTACAGATGAATTAGTTACAAAGGGACATTGTGACTGGGACCAGATATGGCAACACTATGATCTTACAGATGTTCAGAGTGTTAGTTATTTGGTGACAAGGCACAAAGTATGGCATCAGTGTGTGTCTTACTGAGAAATAGAGCTAATCACGGGGAAACATGATAGTAGGATGAGTAGCACAGCATGACAGCTGTATGAGACTTAAAGAAGAGCAGTGCATTACTTAGTGAGCAATATTATGGCCAAGGCAAGCAGCACAGACCGCAGTACTAGCACTAGCCATAACGTTCCTCGGACTAGTGCTGCAATCTGTATTCCTCATCTTCACCATAATTTTGTCAGGGAAGGAGCACAGACTATATCACTCTTACAGATGAGCAGTGCATTAGTTACAAGGAGGTGTTATGAGAAGAACAAGGTGCATAGAATAAGCAATTCACAAAGAGACAATGAGGAGATATATATGTATGTCTTGCAAATATGCAACAAAGTCTGGAAGATTTAGCATCTTTGTTTGGAAGTGTTTCAGTATTTCTGTACCCCGAGTAGACTTCAAAGAATCGTTCCTCAGGTAGACAGCAAATGTAGGCGGTGTGATGGGGAAGAAAGAGGCTATTTGTTACATATTTTCTGGGAGTGTAATGAGTTGGCAGACTTTAAAGATTCCCTGCAGACTACTCTGTCAGAGATACAAGGTGAGCAAATTGGTATAACTAAGGGGGGTCTATATTAGACCATTGAAAGTTCAGTTAAGTGAACAGCATTTTTGGTGCACTTACATCGAACACGCCATTCGTCGAACTGTTCATACTGAGATCACAGTACATTGAAGATCAGAAAATTTTCCCTGTCCTCACTGTAGTGCAATCTCATAGTTGGTATATATAATTAGCAGGGGGGTGCAGAGGTCGCAGACCCAGAGAAGAGTAGAATTCAATGAATGGCATTTCCAATGAAATGCCATTCATTGAATTGAGTTTTTACTGATTTAATATAGACCCAACTAAGGAAATTATTCTTTTGAGCTATAATACAGAATTGAAATTGGCTAGGTGTAGTAAGGCCTTGTTGAGTCTAATTATGGTGGCTGCCAAAAAAGCAATTTCTAGAAAATGGAAATCAAAGTTTAAACCAACTTTACTAGAAGCAGTGAATATAGTAGCAAACAAATAGTAGCAAAAGCACTGGAACTGGGAACTTTAGAAAGGGGTAGGAGGAAATTACACAGGAAAAAAATGGGAATTCTGGGAACAATAAATGCAGAGGAGGAATGAGGTTTGAAAGAAGGCAGGATTTGAATGAGCTATGTGAGGTTTGACTGACAATAACTGGATAGATAATAAGTGATGTATGTTTACAACAAAAATTATGTCAATATGTTCTGTTTTCATTTATATAAATGCATGATTGCTTATGTCATACATGATGATTTAATAAAGATGTTTCTTGTGTAAAAAAAAAAAAAGGACAAGGTGCATAGCATGGCATCACTGTCTGCCTTACAGAGGACTGCAGCATTAGTTACAGGGAGACATTATGGATGGCACATAGTGCAGAGTGTGGCAGAACTGTGTGACTTACAGATGACTGCAGCATTAGTTACAGGGAGACATTATGGAGGCACATAGTGCAGAGCATGGCAGAACTGTGTGACTTACAGATGACTGCAGCATTAGTTACAGGGAGACATTATGGATGGCACATAGTGCAGAGCATGGCAGAACTGTGTGACTTACAGATGATTGCAGCATGTCCACAACATGGCATCACTCTGTGACTTACCTACCGGAAGACTTCATGACTAGGATAAGGCCCACAACATGGCACCACTGTGTGGCTTAGCTGCCAGAAGACTTCATGGCTAGGATAACGCCCACACCATGGCATCACTGTGTGACTTAGCTACTGGAAGACAGCATGGCTAGCATAAAGCCCACAACATGGCATCACTGTGTGAATTACATACAAATAGCACAGTAGTTAAAGGAAGACAGTGTGGTTAGCATAAGGCTCACAACATGGCATCACTGTGTGACTTGGCTACTGGAAGACAGTATGGCTAGGAGAAACCACACAGTATGGCAGCACTATGCACCTTACAAATAAACAGCACACTAAGCATTACGGTGTATAGCTCTCAACCTCAGATCTCCAGATACAGGGACAAAGTCAAAATAATTAAGGGCAAAGGCCCTAAATCAGGTACCATTTTTAATTATTGGCACTACAATCTTAGAAAAATGACAGAATAAGAGGACATGCATTATTTATTTTATTTTTTATTTTTATTTTTTTAATTTTATCTTACATTTGTGGGCTGGTGGACACTTGCACTAAGAGCAAGTGTTTTGGAATAGGTTCCACTGTATAAGCTGGGTTTTGAAGGAAGTTCGTTTATTATCATTGTTAGATGAACTGGAATGGTATTCCAGACTTTAGAGATGTAATTAGAGTCCAGTGTGTCTCTAGCACTATTATTAGACTTGGTAATGATAAAAGAGTATTGTTGTTTGATTTGAGCTTTCTGGCTGTAGTGTAGTGTTGCACGGTACCTTTTGGGACTGGGAGGGAGGTTCATGTTTGTTTATTATGTTGTGTGCTGAAATTAGCTGATTGTATGTTAGATGAACATGTATGAGACACATTTTGAGTTTTAGGACTTTACAGTGTTGTGTTTTAAAGGTTAGGTTGGCAGAGAATTTTGCTGTTTTGCTGTAGCAGATATCTTATTTTGCATTTTGAGTAATGTGTAAGTTTGTGAAAATTGGGAGTGCCTAAATGATGGTGGGAAAGTAAAAAGCCTGTAGCAGCAGGTTTTCTAGAGCAGTTATTGAGGTACAGTTTACCTTTTTAGATGGAGACAAGGTTAAGGTGATTTTTCTTTTTTATGACATGTGCTATATTGTGGTTAGATTGTCATTTGTTATCACTCCAAGTAATTTTGTCTGAAGTACTATTACTATTTTAAGTACAGTATTGCTTGCTGAGAAAATGAAACATTTCTAATTTGTTAGAGTATGCTTTTCATGTGAAGAAAATTAATTTAGATTGGTTTGCATAAAGAAGCAAGTGCTAGTTTCTCACCCAACTTTCTATGGATGAGAAAAATTTACTTCTTGTGGTCAAGGTAAGGAGGACAGAGATAAATTAAAGTGGAATAATCTGCATATTGCAGTAAGATAGCCTGAGTAGTGACACAGTGGAATTTATTTATAAAAATATTGAATGGAAGAGGGCCTAAGTTAGATCCCTTTGGAACTCAAACGGTGATGGTCTGGAAGCCTGGAAGCAGGGGAATTCATCTTTCCATTTTACTGCTGGCCAGGTAGCTGGGAAACCAGGAGAGCTCAGATTTACTGAGGTGAAAGGATCAGAGCACAATGAATATTTTTGATGAGACATTGTGTGAAATTCTTAGGTAAATCCAGAAATATGGATTAGACTAATGCATTTGTGTTATAGCTGTGGTTAATGTTGCGGAAACTAAGGAGGGGGTAATGTTGTAGTTGAGTCAGAAGCTATTTGGGTATTAGATTACAAAGTGTTATCAGTGAGGTATTTCATCAATTCTGAGTGAGTACATTTGTTTTTAAGAATTTTTGATAATAGGGATCAGATTGCTATGGTCATATAGCTGGCAAATTGTGTAACGTTTCCCTCTTTATGTACAGGTACGATGAAAGATTTTTTTTCCACAGAATGAAAACGGTTGTAAACAGCTGGAAGTCATATTATGGCTTTGATTTTTACCATATTTCCAATGATTTTCTCTCTTTTTAACATGAGCTGTTTTTTTTTTTTTAAGTCAGCTATGGATCTGGGTTTGACCTTACTCTTTTAGTTCTGACTGGGTAAAGGTATTTTGAATATTTAGAAATATGGTTTCTGAAGAAAATATGCCTGCAATTTTAATAGTTGTTATTATTTTTTACATCTGTTTCACCACCGTTTCTGAAAATGTCACCAATTTTAAGATCAATAAAATAGAAAACTGAGCCCAAAAATCTGAGACAAAATTAGAGACTTTGTTGAAAATAAGAGTCAGTTGAGATGTGTGCTAGGAAGGACGAACTATGCCTTGGTTGATGTGCACGGCACTGTGTTACAAATTAACAGCAATAATCATACTGTACTGTACTGTTTAAAATATTCTGACAGTATGTCACTTCTAAAATACAAGAAAACACATTGCCATGGCTAGGAAACACTCGTCGATGCTTTATTAACCAAATTACAAAGGATTGAGCGCTTTCTTCCCTATAGCCAGGGTTTTCATCAGAATCTACATACATTTAATATTCCCCCTTTAAATACTTTATTGTAATAGTGATGTCACTCATTAAGAACTGATAGGCCATATTTAAAGTGCAACAAACATAAAAAAAATTGTCTTTTACATGTTCTTTAAAACATTCATAAAATCTTTATAAATACACAAATTACCTCAAATAAGAAATAATGTTCACCTTTCCACTTTTTGTCTATAAAAACATTTCATTTAAAATTCATTTCATAAATTCCACTTTTTTATTTAATAAAGGCTTTATAGATATTATTTCATTTAAGCCTGGAGGTAAACTTGCTTGCAATTTAATTTGCCATTTAGTTTCCCTCTCCTCTATGTGGCTTCTATAGTCACCACCCCTCGGATTTTTTACCACTTTTTCTAAAATACTAAATCTAAATTATTTACAGTCCTGGGAGATACTAATGTGTCTGTATAGAGCATTATTGATGTTTTTAGTACTTATTTGGTATGTGTGTTCATATATCCTGTCCCTCAATCTTCTCTCAGTTTTACCTACATAAAAACTGGGACAGGACTTACACATAGCCAAATAAATTACTCCTGTAGTTTGACAATTCCCTTTCTCAGGTCTCACTACAGTTTTTAAAAAAAATATTGATTTTTATCTTGTCATCTGTGCAAATATATTTGCATTGTGAACAATTACCACATTTTGTGGTACCATACGTGTTACTAATCTTAGTAACCATTTCAAAATTCTTTTTCAAGTTTGGGCCTACTTTATAGACAAAATTAGGTTTGCTACCTCCAATATTCCACAATTTTGGGTTATTTTTAAGAATAGCCCAATTTGTATTTACAATTTTTCTACCTCTGTTGCACTACTACCATATGGGACAATCATAGCTCTTTCATATCTTTTATTTTCTACTTCTTTTATACTTTTACCTTCTTGTGAAGTACTAGTATTCCCTAGTAGTGGCTTGTATTTTTTGCCCCATTCATTTCTAACATAGTCCACATATTCATTTATTATTTTCACAGGGTATCCCCTTTCTTGAACGATGTTAGCTACTTCAATTAATTCACCCTCTAAATCTTCTTGTTTCGAGGTCATTCTGGCTATTCTTATTAGTTGTCCTTTTACTATACTATTCTTTTGTCTGACTGGGTGGTCACTTGAGTATTGCAAATAGGAATTGTTGAAGGATGGTTTTCTGTATACTTAAGATTTAAAACAGTTATTGCCTTTTTCTGTGTATGTGTCCAAGTAATTTATTCCTCGCTTTTTATATACGTATGTGAACTTTAAAAATCCTGTACTTTCATTAAAGTGTTGTACCAAGTCTTTAATTCTATTCTCTGGGCCTTTCCATAGAATAAAAATGTCATCCAGGAATCTCACATATAATCTCATGTATTGGGAAAACTCACTATGGGACACATACTTTTGTTCCCACTCTAAGAGTACAAGGCTGGCAAACACAGGGGTGCAAGAAGCTCCCATGGCTACACCTCTATGCTGCCTATACTATTCTCCATCAAATATTATGTAGTTGTAATCACAGACTATTTCCATAAAATCAACTAATAACTCTTTCTTATCATTTTCTAAAAGAGTATTCTTTTGAAGACAATCTCCAAAAAAATTCTAGACCTTCTTTTTTGGGGATGGATGTGAATAATTCTACTACATCTATAGTTAGGAAGATTATGTTATTATCCCAAAGATCTTTCTTTATTCTTCCTAAAAAATCCCACGAATCCTTGAGAATATGCTCACTGTTCATAACCTGCTGTTTCAATCATTTGTCTATAACTACTCCAAAAGGATATGTTTTTGACCCTCGTCCATCTAAAACTGGTCTAAAACCTAGATTTTCCAAGCCTTTATGAGTCTTTGGTATTCCAAAGATAGTGGCTACTTTTGGATTCAGAACTTTTAAATAGTTATATAATTCTCCTGAAATTCTTTGTTCTAAAAGATAGTCCTCCAGGTAATAATCTATCTTTTTATAACTAATGTTTATTTCATTGAGTGAAGATGGTTGATATGTTTCTAAATCACTGAGCATTTCAAAGATTTTTTGGGAATATTCTAATGTGTCATAAAAGACCATTCCTCCCCCTTTATCAGGTTGCAGTACTCTAATGGTCTTATCTCTCTTTAATGCTTGTAAGACTTCATTTTCTTTTTTACTAAGATTTTTATACTTAAAGTTATGTTGTTCTTTACTTTTCAATTTGTAAATGTCTTCCATAATAGCTTTTTCCAGTACATTTAAAGTGGGGTCTAAAGGTGGATTATATATACTTTTGTTCTTAGGTTCTATACTGTTAGTTCTCCTTTCAGTTTTTGTTTGATCTTGAAACAGATAAGCCAAATTTAGCTTTCTCAAAAACATCTTTAACTCTATAATTGTTTCAGTGTAGTCGAAACATTTTGCAGGAACAAATTTTAAGCCTTTCGTACACAATTCAAAGTGTTCCTTTGTTAAATCTATCCCTGCATAATTATAAATGTGATATCCTTTCATAGTGTTTATTATTTCATTTTCCACTATGGTTTCTACCCTCTCTACTTTTTGTACCTGTTCTTTTTGCTCCATCCTGTTACCCACTGACCTCTTTCTTCTTCCAGTCCTACGTCCCATTCTTGGTGATATTGAAAAGGTCGAGATTCAAAATTGTCTCTATTATAGTGTTCATTAGTGTAGGACTTTCCTTTTATTCCTTTAAATCCATTTCTATTCCCATCTACATTGTGTCTATTACTTTTCCCTTTTTTTTCCAGCTTTACCAAGTATGCCCTATTCTCCCTATATTTATTAAAATCTCTTTGCATTTTTTTTGCATTTTGTTTCAAATAACCTGTTGCACTTAAAATCAATGTTATCTATTTTTCTATAATACATGCCTTCATATTCTGAAAATAAAAGATCATTTTTGATCTTCCTATCTAATATTTCTGCTTGTTCTATCAGAATACTTAACTTCTTATCATTATTTTTTATAATTTTTCCCATCAATTCCATTCCATACCTATCAAACATCTCTACACATTCAGCTATAAGATTATCATCATAATCCAAACCAAAAGGGAATTTGTAAATCCTAACTCCCTTAAGTATAACCTTTTTTAAAACACATTCTGTTAAATATCCATTTTCAACCTGTAATTTCTTTATTAAAAACATTTTTGACTCAAACTTAAAAATCATGTCCTTCACATTACCTTCAAGGTTGTCATTTTTACTATTTAAGTCCTTGTTTGTTTTGTCAGTCAGTACATCATCTGAAAATACATATTGCTTAGTTAAAAGGTAATCAAAACCTTTACATTGTCCAGTATTTTGATTTTGAGCCACAGTACTTTTAATGTTTAATGTCACTTATGTTTCTTCACTGACTGCTACCCCCCCAAAAAAATTAAAACAGCACCCATTGAGAAAGACAGTAACCTTGAGGCAAATTTACACAGGGCAGAACTCCTTACTTCCTGTTCACCTGTAACATAGCTTATTTAGCTTCTCTAAGGTCAATGCATATTTGATGAAAGTGGATACCCCCCCAAATTGCAAAATCTGGACAAATTTAATGTCTTGTTTTATGAAACACGAAACAAATACCAACTTTCTAGGAAAATTATTCCAAAATTATGCATGCTGTCTGTCTGAATCTAGCCTCTCATTGTATAATTGTGTTATGAAATTGGAATATAAAGCACTACAGTGTGCAGTGTGATAACTGTATTGACCTACAAAATTACCTAATAAATCATTTTTTTACAATAAATGAATCTGCTAATTACAACTCTATGAAACAAATGTACACTAGAATAATTCCTTGATTAAACTTTCATCTACTCTTCTCCCTCTTATCTTATTCTTCCAAATAATAACTTTCTTCCTAATTACTACTCTGCCATTGTTGTTTGATTACCGAGAAAGGCTGACTGGGTAAGAGCCCATTTTCATAGGAGGTTCATGGATAAAAGTTCCAAAGTATACCAGTTTTATGTCTGACTGTCTTATATAAGCTTTGCTCAGTGCAACTTTCCTTCTCGTGCTGATACCACAAATGGACTATTGTAACTCAGTTGGACTGTCCTGTTTAACAGAACATAAGTTTAAAAATGCATAATACATACCACCCGCAGATATGATTATTTAAGGATGTCAGACTGAAGTATGACCCATGGCAAATATCATGAAGAAAAGCACTACAGAAAGAACCACTGATCTCTTTGTAGCAAAGTTATTGTCACCACATGAATAAAACTGCCTTTTATTTATGTATTTATTTACTTGGTAACTGGCTAAGTGGATTAATATAACACTATGTGATTGTTTCACTTCCAGTAATATAATTTTCCTGAGCCAGATATGATGTTCACTTTTTAAATTATAAATGAGCTAATCAGTCAGATGCAGTTCCTTTATCATTATTATGAAAAAGAAAAATATTTTAATGCAACTACTCTGTCATTTATATAGAAATGAATAATGTTAATATGTATACATATTATCATCTTCTGTTATATTTTATATTGTGATATCTGTTGTTTTTTTACTTTGGCAAGGGCTGATCCTGAAATTAATGTTTTGGATCATTCTGGTCATCCAGCAAGCAAACAATAAATAAGTAAATACATAAATAAAACAAACCCTTCCAGGCACTACTAGGGAATTGCAAAATAAAAATTACACAGAGTTCAATGCAGATAATGAGAAATGTGTTTTGTGTATATGAGACTGTGGAATTATAGCATGCCACCAGGTTCTCTCTGAATCCATTTTCACAGTAAACATGGAATTTAAAGATAAAACCATTTTCTATACAAGAGATAATTACGATTTTATAATATTTCATAAATATCATCTAATATATTAAAACTAAAGTACAAAGAAAAATAATGATTTAATTCCTGATCAGCATCTGTTGGCAATCACTCAGTGCAAAAGCCTTGGCAAAGTGACTTGGTATGGGATGGTGAAGGGAGAAACGCTCATACCGTTAGGAGCAAAACAGCATAGGATGCCCACCATTTATCTGGGAAAGGTGTGCCTGTTGCATGCAGTGCATCATTATAATTACTGTGTAACTTTTCATTCCACTGTATATTAACATGTACGTGATTTCTGTCCTCTGTGAGTTAAATGTAGTACTTTAAAGTGATGGAACTTGAAGAATGGCTTAATGATTTATGTAAAGCATGGATAAATAAGACAGGCCGGGAAAAGCCGAAAGACACAAAAACAACAACAACATGGATAAATAAGACAGGCCAGAGTGTACCATTCTGAAATGAGCACAATTTGATTTGATAATCAGTCTGGAATGTTTTCAACAGCTAGCCAGCCAAGAATGTGGCTTGTATAAATAACATGCAATTGCAAGTGAAGTGAAACAGATGGATTCAAATCAGTGTTGAGAACTCACTTCCATACCGTCAAAGCTGAACACTCATGTAAGCCACTCCAAATATACCAGAAAAGTAATTGCATTCTCCTTCAGAATGAAACTAACCTTTACATTCAATTTCCATGCTACTGAGAATTGCACAAAAATAAATTGTTTTCTACTACTTCAGCATTGCCTCACAGTTAAACATTGCCCGTTCGATTCTCAGTTAGAGCGTCTTCTGTGTAGCGACATGCATGAATGGGCTTTCCTTCGTTGAAGGTTGTGCATTAGGCCCGGCAAGCCAGCACGTAAAAATCTACTGCCAATCATTAGCGGACCGGAGTTCCACTGTGGCGACCCCTAACCGGGAAAAGCCGAAAGACACAACAACTTCAACATTGCTGGCATACTGCAGCAGAAAGAGCTCCTGCTGGTGTGGACTTCGTGGATTGTGTATTATTGTCTAAGTTTGAATCTTCTGGTTTTCTCAAAATGCATAAAGTAGGTATACAAGAAATAAAGTTCTGTATGTTGTACGTGCTGCTGATTGAAGTCTTTCACCACCTAGTTAAAAGTGTGTGCAGGTTGTGGGCCATGTGACATAGCCATAAGACCTTTACTGCATTTGTAGCATTATGAAACTCTATACAATGCTGCTCATAGGGATTTAGATTAATTGGTATGTAAGCTTGTTTAAGAAAGCCCCCCCCCCAAAAAAAATAAAAAAACGATCAGCTTTTCTCTGATCTAAAAACTCTCAAAATTTTCTGCCAGAGATCTAGTCAGGCATATATAAAGCATATCATTGTATATGCTTTTTAAAATGTATTTATTTTTTGGGATCCTGAGTTGATCATGGCTGCAAACAGGCAAGATCCCCTTATCTCCATAATTTCTTTTTATTTTTGGGTGAGGTGGTACTGAAAATTATAATTTTCAGAAACATGCACTGTCTAGGGTGAGGGAAGCCCTACACTTGGAGCAGCAGTCCATATTTTGAAAGGTAACGTTTGGTGCACAAGTGTACTTTTCAAGAATTCTTGCTTAGGTCCCTGTCTCCTGCTTGCAGATGTGTTTCTGCCTGCTGCTTTTAATCACAGGAATTCCATTACCAGTGAAGATGCTACAGATGATGGTGGTGAGGAGGAGTGGTTTGGGGAGGGGCACTGACAGACTGATAATGGTAATAAGGAGAAGTGGCACGGAGGGAGGGAAAGAGACAAATGATGGTAATGAAGAGGAGTGGTTAAGGGAGGGGCACTGACAGACTGATAATGGTAATAAGGAGAAGTATCACAGAGGGAGGGAAAGAGACAAATGATGGTAATGAAGAGGAGTGGTTAAGGGAGGGACAGTGACAGACAGATAATGGTAATGAGGAGGAGATAAGGGATAAGTGTTTAACTGTTAGAGATATTGTGCTATGACAATATGTGGGTGTACAACCCTGGCTTGCCTTTTACTGGGTTATAATACCTGGATAAAAGGACTGTAAATAGTATCTTAGAAAAATGTTTAAACTGTATTTCAGCATACTGGCATGAAATTCAGCAGTATCATTCTCCATTGCTTCCTATCTAGTCTTGATACCTGACTGACTCCATTTGTTCCCCATCAGCAGGGTAAGAGGCTGTCTTAGTAAAGTTGTCATCTAGAATGCCATGAAGATGTTACTGCTTTCCTGGCCTGACCACAATCTGGTGACAGGCACTCTCACAGACTGCTCTGTCTTCCCAAATGCATGTGTACATTCCTGTACATAAGCATTTGAATCTATAGTGTAAATGTCTGGCAGATTCTAGCATGTGCATCTGGCCCATGTGCTGCAGGCCATGCACCTCTGTCTGCTACTGTACTGACAATGCAGTGGACCAGAACAGATCCATCCCACAAGGGTGGTAACTAGTGTCATCTAACAAGCCTCACTGACTACTGCAGATTTCAGCTATGTCATTGATCCTGGGTTATCAGGGTCACAGTAAGGACTTTATTATCCTACCACAATTAGTCAACTAAATAATTTAGTTTATGCACAGATTACAAGAACTGAGTGGGTACCTGGTAACTTGGCAAGTGCAAAAGAAAGCTGTGGACATTAAACCTGTCTTGCTGCTTACGGAGAAGCATATTTTATTATTGACTCACTGCAGCTGCTTAGAACTAATTAATGTAGGACCAGGATATGTCAATATATCAAATTTCACATCATCAATGACCATGCCATTGACGCTGCAGTAAAAGGAATTCATCCATCCGCCAATAGACAGAGTAACTGGATTAAAATGGGGCAGAATGTAGACAGTCTTTTAGGGACACCTCATTAAAATTATGCATAAAAGAATAATTGGTCAGTTCATGCACATGCAAAAGAGAGTGCAGTCGCCTTACATTTGAAAAGTGCAGAAGCAATTTCAAGGTTCTGCCACAATATTGGGAATTCATGTATATATAAATGTATGAGTCAACAGAACTTGGTTAATTCGGGTCAAATGCAGGACCTCAAAGTTTTTTTTTTTTTTTAATCGCAATACAGTGAAGATCAGAATATTTGCCCTTTCCTCACTGTAGTATGATCTCGGAGTTGGAATATATTTAGCAGGGGGTGTGGGGGGCATAGCTTCCCACAATAATGTTTTTGAGGTCTTGCATTTTCGCTCATGTGAGCGTTCACTATTTAGAACATTTTACCTTTGGTCAACAACTGTTTAGCCAACAGAATTTGATCGACTAAACAGGTGATTGACAGGTGTGTGATATCACTCAATTTTCTGCGTAGGAAAATATGCCCTTTCACCGAGATGATGCGATCTCAGAGTTAGTGTATATAATTAGCAGGGGGTATGTTTTTAATTATTTTTATTTTACATTTTGCATGCACTGATATTATCAGTTAGCACCAAGAGCAGTAGTAATGTGTCAACATTTGAAAATTGAAACTGTTGTTTCATTTAATTTTAGTCTACCTGTGACACACATGACACACAGTACAGAGAATGATATGCCTTAGCAGAGCAATGAATAGGCACACCTCAGGTGTACAGTCATCCAGATATTAGTAAGTATGTAGAAGACCATATAACACTTGATGTGAATATCTGATGACATAGCCTGTGATATGAAAAATAGGGGTCAGCAGACAAATTCCAGCATTATTTCACATGATAGGATAGTACCACTGAGAAGTATTTACACATGAACAGCAACTCAAAATACAGGCACACAAAGGTACAAACCACCAGGCACAGACTGGAACAAGACAGCCATTGCCACTATAATGCACAGTACAATTCCATGCATGGAAACGTCATGCACCAACATGTGGGCAGAGATGCAGTTTGTTGCATGATTCATGACTGTACAGATAGGTGAGGGAAACTGCAGGAAGAGGTTTTGTCAAAATGTGACTGGGTAGTTTTGGAAAGTGTATCCCTGTTCAGCAATATAGTTTCTAGCTATGATAAAATCAAACACCCTGTTTGAGTGCAACCACTGTTGGTGTATGATGGCATGCACAGGATAATGACACATTTCCACATGTTTTTTCTATGTCAGGTCAGCTGCCATTTGGTAGTGAAAGTCCATATTACTTGGGTAAACTCTAAACACTGGTTAATTGGCTTAGTGATGAATAATAGTGTATCAGTTGACTTAGTAAACCTAGAATAGCTAAAACTTTGAGAGATCACAACTCAAAACAGTGACACTCCCAAGACAATAAAATATACAAAAATATACTTTTTCAGGGGATCAAGCTCTCCTTCACCCCTCCAACATGGGGCAAGCCCCTTCTCCCTAATCTATACATATATACTAGATACAAAGCTGCACAAACTTTGAAAAAACGGAGAAACATACAACTTACCTTGTTCTTCTTCTCCAGTTTTAATATGACACTCAATCTGTAACCTAGCCAATGTTGACATTCAAGACAAAGATCGAAGCAATTCAATGGTTTTCTATTTATGATCATGTGAGAACTGCATACATAGAGGTCAATGAATAATAAGTCTCTCTGATGAAGTAATGAATCCTTATGACTTGTGAACCAGTCATAAAGGACCATCAGCTCATCAGAGATGTTGCACAGTATCTATCTATCTATCTATCTATCTATCTATCTATCTATCTATCTATCTATCTATCTATCTATCTATCTATCTATCCATCAGTTGTTGACTGGGCTGGTCCCAGTAGGCTAATGGCTTCTTTTCAGGTGAGAGTCAAGGTGGTATTTATACTACTAGGGAAAATTTGGCCAGGGCATTGGGGACTATCCCCTACAATTTTCGTGAGTGTGTGGTTAGATTACTGCATCATGTCTAGATGTGAAGGTAGCACAGAGTTGAATGAGCTATGATGGAGGGTGAGGAAAGGAGTTTTGGCATTACTGTGGAAGAAAATGATGTTAACCTGTCAGTCGAACGGGAAAAAAAGAGCAGAATTCAAAATGGGGATATTACACATAGTCAGCATTTTCCTGACAGGCAGAATGGAGATATAAAAAAAAAAATTATGGTAACTAAAGTATTGTTTGGAGGGTTAACTGATACATATCTGTATTCTTTACTCGAAAAAGACAAAAGTGGGTGAGGTTGTTGAAACAGCTTTTGACAAAGAAGGGGAGGACAGTGAGGTGAATGCAGTGTCTTTAGATGTGATTGTTGGTGAGATTGCTGAAAATTGAGATGGATTAATGAAATATAACAAATACTATAATGATGCATTTGGGGGAAAGAAGTCTGCAAAAGGTATTGTACAGTTTTATAAAAGAAAAGGTACATTGTAAGAATTTAGGAGTAAGGATGATTCTACTATCGATGGATATTATCAGTGGGATAAAGCAGACTGGTATTTTAAGTGGACGACATTAGACCATTAATTTATTTAGGAAAAGAATGTTTCTGTGATGTGACTTTTGAGACTGATTTTTTTATGGACAAATTTCTTTCATACTTTAAAAGTAAAAAGAATGTTTCCCACTGGAATATTTTTTTTATTTTTTCATAACAAGGAAGTAGATTAAAAAAGAAAATGATGGTACAGTTTAGAACTAATGAAATAGAAAAAATAGTAGTTAAAAACAGTTTTTCTAATATGTGCTTTTCTGTGTCAAATGTGTCTAAATCTAAAGCTGAAAGAGGTTTCTGGAATGGAGGCTGGGAGATGGATGTTTTGTTAAAATACTGAAAACGATGCTGTTAAAAATTCACTTAGTGTAGTATTTGTAAATGGGAATAGAGGTGCAGTAAGGTATGCAGGACAACCAATGATGTGTTATGTTTTTTTAGGGATACTAAACATCTTATTAATAAGTGCGATAAAATTAGATGTAATCAGTGTGCGAAGAAGGTCACATGATAAGTAAATATAAAATGAGTGCATGATTTGAAGTAAAGAGGATAATTTTTGATTTGATTTTGAAGCTAGTATGTTATTACCTCACAGCAAGAGGTTCTCCCGTTCGTTTCTCGGCTTGGTTGGGAGTGCCTTCTGTGTGGAGTTTGCATGTCCTCCCCACAGTTGGATAGCATTTGAAAGACATGCGTGCATGGGCATGCCTTTGTTGAAGGTTGGGCGTCGAGCTGGCACCTCGGCATTTTGTAAAAATCTACTGCCAATCATTAGTGGACTGGAGTTCTGCTGTGGCGACCCCTTACCGGGAAAAAGCCAAAAGACAAACAATGAAACAAACGTGGGTGAGGAAGATGAGGGTATTATAGTTCATGGGGAAGGAAAGGGAAATGTTTTAAATGAAGGGAATGATAAATGACTAATTTTAGAAGGGCAGGCAGAAGAAAATGAAGATATTGAGAAAATATGTGATAATATGGATAAAGTATAGGTGGTTTGAAGAAAGCTTTTGATTTTGTGGAACATGAACATTTTAGAAGAATATGGTTTAAAAGAGAAAATACTTAGTTGATTAAAGTTTCTATACATATATAATAAGTTAAGGCTCTTAATTAATGGAAGGTTTAGTTCTGAGATTTCTTTTAAAAGAATAGTAAAAGATGTCTCCAATGACTGGGGCTTTATTTTTATTTTCTTTGTTTATGAATACAGTAGAGTCAAGGGGTTTATTACAAATCAAGGGTCCTCTGTATTATGCTAGAAATTCTGTGGGTGTTCTATACTTTATATATTATGCTGATGATCTTGTTTTTATTGTTAAAATACATTTTGGATGAAGGATTTGTTGAGCTGTATTATTAGTTTGTTAAGGGTTGTTGGTTTTAAGTTAAATAAACAAAAGAAAAGAGATTTATGAGAAGATGTAAATATAGGTAGAATTCCCTCTTGTAAAAAAGAAATGAGTCTTTTAGGATTACAATTTGGCAGTAGGGAAGTAGTGGATAAACAATTGAATAGTTTAAGTGAGAAAATTAAAGAAATTAGAAAATTATGGAGGTTATTTACATTATCCTATAAGAAAAAGGTATATTTAATACATTTTTATTGTGAAAAAGATTGGTTATCTAGCTAATGTATTTATGTTAACCTAGTAAATTAATCTAGTTAAGCGTGTCTTATACTTCAAAGAAGGGGGGAGGGTTATTAAATCCTGTACTTTATGCTGTGTCTGTGTTTTTATTTAATGCTTTAAAGATTAATGAGAGTTTTGGTGTTTGTACTTTTAGAAGCTAAATATGGAGATTAGAAGAATTATAAAGACAATATTGGAAGAAGAGAAATAATGCAATAACTGAAAAAATAGGCTTTGGAATCTAAAAATTAAAGAGGTGAAAATCAATAGGAGAGATTGGTAAAATAATGTTGTGAGGAAATGTTATGGAATCACTTCTTGGGAAGAATTAGGTAACAATATTACTGAAGCTATTAGGTGGAAAACAAAAGATTTAAAAAATAGTGGAATGTTAAGATTTTTTACCGAGGTTAGGTATAAATAAAATACTGGTAAAAAGGAATCCGAAATATTAAATTTGAATTCAAAGACTTTGTGTATTTTGTAATGAATAAGAAACCACAGAGCATGTTTTTAGGATATGAATGGGTGAAAGGCTTATTGAAAAAAAGCT
The DNA here is from genome assembly GCF_019279795.1 of Protopterus annectens. Classification (NCBI taxonomy): domain Eukaryota; kingdom Metazoa; phylum Chordata; order Ceratodontiformes; family Protopteridae; genus Protopterus; species Protopterus annectens. Next base: position 459,781,784 of record NC_056733.1, on the reverse strand, counting down.
ATTAAAGTAGGGGATATGCATGGGACAAAAAAGTTGGAATATATAAATATGAATATGATATTGTTTTGGATTTTATGGGGTAAAAAGTAATTATTGTTACATATATTTGTATTTTTGATAATGTCTGAAATCATGTCCTTTTGACTCCTTAGAACTGAGATTCCAGAGTCTGACATAAATGAGGGTTCGGCTCCATACCACTAGTCACAGCCCTTTTGACAGCAAACACCAATGCAATGTGTGTGTGTATATGTGTGTGTATGTGTGTGTGTGTGTGTGTGTGTGTGTGTGTTTGAGTGTCTATCTGTCTGTGTGTCTGCCCACAGGTGAATAATATCAGTGGTCTCAGTGACTTGGTGTATATGAGGTCAGTTGGCCATGAATCTTGACCTCCATTTGTATTTATTTTATTTCATATTTGTTTAGTTGGTAGGCATGGATCAGAGCTGATCAATTTCAAGTCCAGCCCAGATTTTAGGAGTTAGTATGTTTAGTAAATGGGAGGAGTTGGGAGCAGTTTCAATCCTTCTCTCTGCATTCAGGGTACAGAGAGAAAGCTTTTTTGAGAAAATGTTGTTGTAGTGTAATTTAAGTTGTTCTAGTGCATTATCTGCAGAACACTATTTTTTTAATTTAAAACAGGACAAATTTTGTAATGTCACCTGGTGAATTACATTTGATGGTCTAAATGCACTGCTTTGCCACGTTCTGTTATTTTTTATAATTGTAAAAATCTTCACCTATAAGCAGTTTCTAAAAATGTGTTGTAAGGAACAAAATAATTGTGCTGTTCATAATCATTTTGCTGCAATGTGAATTTTTTCTAAGATGGTTACAAAAGTACACATCTGGGGCAATTGTGCCAACCTGATCTTTAGTGTCAGTAAATATGACATCACAGGATTTAGTAAAAAAGGACGTATATTCAGTTTGCAAAATAAATTGTCAAAGTGTAAAATTGACATAATTCTTGAAGATCTTTGGGCACAAAAGAAAGTAATTTAAATGTTAACTGCTGTCTATCCACAAATGTTAGCACATGTATTTTGCAGCCTGATGCTGAATAGCATGCCTCATCACTCCATGGAGATCATTGTACCATTTTATCCTTCATTTATTGTTACTGAATATAGCAATGCATTTTGTATCCTTAATGCTGAAAGGTACAGTCATGATTCTCAGATCTTTCCTCAAGATTTCTAAACAAAGTCAAATGTAATGGAGAGACAAAGGCACAGAATCAGGCATAATTTTTAAATGTTACTGTAACTGACAAGTTAATAGAACAACAGGTTTTGTATCAATATGTATTTTTAAAACAATAATGAGTCTGGTATTACTGACTGACTGTAATCATTAGTGATTTAGAAGAAAATAAAATAAAAAAATAAGAGGGACAGGGCAAAAATATTAGGCAAACCTGTGGACATTCTGCAAATCATTAGCAGTTTAAAGGTATGGGTGCAGCAGTAGGTATCTTATGATCCCTGTGTTGTAGAAAGAACATAGGACTGGAAAAACTGAACTGTTCTGACTGGTTTTAGGAAATGTCATATTCTTTTTTCTTACCTCTATCTAGACTATAAGGTATTACCTAATCTGTTTACATTTGAAAGTATATATCCAGAATGCACTGGTAGAGCAACTAACAGTTTATCAGGGAACCTAACGGTAATAGTTAAGTATTAGTAATAGAAAAAAAATGTAACACACATTATGCCTTCCAAGGTTATGGAATAAGCATCCATTATATTTATAAGAGGTCATTCATAAACTACCTTCAGTATAATTTTGCTGCATATATGGGAAAAGAGATTAAGGCAGTCAGGTTAGTTGAAGGACATTGTGTGGCATGCTTACATTCAAACCTATTGCCTTTTACCATTTGTTGTATTTCATGATAATCTGCCCACATGATATTTGAACTGCTGAATAGGAGTCTGCAGTTAATTGCACAGTATTTTATGTGCAAAGTAGTTATAGCAGTGCATGTAGTTAAATGTTTCTTAGTAAATAGTCTATCTAGACTTACTTTCAATCTATTTATTTAGTGTGAGCATCTTTATGCATTTTGCAGTTTTGATTGTTTTGCATATATTCTTAAAATGTTATTGTCACTGGCTTTGATATAGACAAAGGTGAGTTTGTCACTTACCCCAAACCTTGTCCCTCTGAGTACATTTTGTGTCGCCCTAGTTCCCCAAGTATGTAAGCCTTTCATAAGACATATTTATCAGTTGCTGTACTTGTTTTATATACATTAAATTCCCTATTTCACCTGGTATTTTTTAAGTCGATTTCCCTGCCAAGGGACATCTTTAGCACCAGTGTATGATGCACCTTTTAGCCCGAAGGCAGGATTCTTTCCCTTCTTTATGAGACCATCTGCCATACAGAATACCCATGCTGACTCCACCATGATTTGCCTCTAAGCCTTAGCCTAATGACAGCTTCCATTTTTATTTTTCCTCCTACCAAATATCATATGATGGCTGGTCCAAAGCATGAGACTTGAAGTAGCCATCATGTGTGATCTCAAAAAGCAGGTTTTAGAAAGTACTGTAAAGATTTTTGTTTTAAATTTTCTCACAGATTTCCATAAGTTAATGTCATTAAACATCTTCAGTCTTGCCAATTTATAACCAATTGTAAAATGCACATAAAGATATAGAGATCATCTTTTGGGGTCCACAATTATTTTTAAATTATTTTTAACAGCTTATTCAACTGAAACAATTTTTATGACAACAGAAAATATGCAGCAACAGAGACATTTAAAATAAAATGCTTTGTGGCTAAGTCTGTCTCCCACAATGTCTCTTCTGTGTTTGTAAGAAAACTGCAAACACTGATCAATTGCTTCAGAATTTTTTAGGAAGTAATGCTCTGCAATTATTTCTAATGGTACAGTCCACTTGTCTGCAAGCTGTATTGTACACATATAAAATGTAAAGGTTCCACTAACCTTTTAATAAACATCATTATTAAGAACATTGTTTAGAAGTTTAAGGTTCAGTTTCATCCCTACAAACTCCTTACTTAGAACTTTAATGTTATTTAATAAATCCTTGGGGTATCCTTTTTCTTTAAAATAGTGATGTAGTTCATCACACCAGCTGGCTAGCTGTTTCAGAAGAGTTTTGGATGGCCATTAAAAACTTCCCGCTGGGAATATTGTGATTTATATAAAAAGATGCCAATACTTAAAATGCAGAATATTGTTTCTAGGCACAGATTTTCTAAATAGTTTGGATTTAAACCTCATGCCTTTTTTATAAACCTTGACATCCAAGAAAATTAATATTGAGCATATTGACCATATCTTAAGTCTCTTCAGGCTTATAACAGTCTAACAGAATGTCTATTACAGCATATTGTCAATCACCCATTCCCCACCAGACCATAAAAGCATCATCCACAAATCTATCAAAACTAAAACACATTTTTGGAATTAATTTTTTTACGGGTAAAAGCTGATGTTTTTTACAAGTTGAAAAAGTATGTAAGTATATTAGAACAACAGGGGACCCCATAGCTGTAAAATACTTTCTTTATAAATAAAGCATTGTGAGTCAGCAAGAATTCCAAAATCATGAAGTACACTTCAGACATAAGTGGCTCAAAACTGCTTCTTTCTTTGAACAGCCAATTTGCTGTTTCAGTACTGAGAAATGTTATTAAATAATCTTACAGTATCAAAAGAAAATAATTTATTACTTGGCTGGACTTCAAAATCACCAAGACTCCTTGAAAAATGCTATGTACCTTCAATGAAAACAGATGTTTTGTTAATTAACAGCTTCATCATAGTGCCTAGATAATTAACTGCTGGTTATAGGAGAGAACAGCAACCACAGAGTACTGGCCAGCTGGAACGCATAATTCCAGACTATTTTGATTTCATTTATTAAATGGGGTAGAGTACTGATCCATATGGACCATATTCAGGTTCAATCCAGGAGCAAACAGCAAACAGTCTTCAGAAAACACTGAACAATCGAGAGACAAAAAGTGATTCACCTTAGTTTTACCATAAATTAACAATTCATAGTAGTAATATTAGATTATGCGAGAGTCTACAAAATGTTGAGGTGCATGCAACATTTGCAATACACACACACACACACACACACACACACACACACACACACACACACACACACACACACACACACACACAAAGGGCACGTACATGTGCACACACATACACACACACACACACACACACACACATATAAACACTCATATGCAAACACACAAAAAAACAAAACACACACACATTTAGAAGGATATTTCTAGCATGTGCACAATTGTTTTACTGGAACATAGTAAAATAGCCTAAAGAGACTAGAATTATTTGAATTCACAGTGTTGGTGGATGGGAAAGAGGATAGTATGGGGGAGAGTAGGCAAGGGTTAGTCAGTATTGTGAGGGATAGCTTGTGTAGGTGGGAAAAGATGAGGAAGACTTGCAAGTTAAGAGTAGTAACTACTGTTAGGTAGTGTTTGGTATCTTATGCTTTGGAATGTATATTGTTATAGGACAATGTGAGGTACTACTATGAGAGAAAGGCTTTCATGTTATTATGAATAAAGGATTTAACTTACATAACCATCTAAATAAAATGCATAATTTAGATTACAGTCTTCCTTCACTATGTCCCTGTCTGTGAAAGCAATCACATTAAAACCAACACCTTCTTCTGATATTTAAGCGTCTGGATAGACCAATCCTTAAAGTTTCCTGAGCACACAGAAGAGTTGAGGGTGAAGATCTACAGTCTACTTTTCTGGGCTAACATCTCAATTGCTCTCACATCCAGTAAGGTCTGCTTGGTATATAAAAAGGCAGCCTTCTTGTTCAACTTGAGCATGGCCACCTTGTTTGCATTTGCCTCTGTCAAAAACAATTACATCCTTCAGACCTTCTCCAATAAAAGATGTTGATTCATACCTAACTCACCAAGGAATGAATATCACTGCCTTCCTTTTTCAAAGGCTAAGAGGATTCCAGGACAGGCCATGCCCAATCTCTTTCTTGGTTCCTTACTTTTCCTAATACTCACATGAAATACCCACTTCCCTCTCTCTAAATTTTACTGTCACTCAAACCAGTAACATAAGAAGCCAAGCAGGAGCTTGTCCATCCTTACAAACCCCTTCTCTCAGATTGCACTGTACTAGCGATAGCTTCTCTGAACAGGTCCTAAAACTATGGTAGCCTCTTCTTCCTGGTTTAGCTGATCATATAAACTAATCCCTATTCAGGCCATGCTTCAAACAATACTTACTAAAACAGTTTGAATGTAACTGTCCATCTAAAGGATTTGTCAACTGAGGTGATATTTTCAACTGTATTGTACCGTTAACTCAAATGTATCTGATCCACCTGATAAACTCACTCATCCTAATCTGTGATTCAGTGTACCAAACCATTACTGATTTAAACATATCACACATAATCTAGTACCCTTGTTCTTCCTACTGGTCTCTATTAGCTTTCCTAACTTAGCTACTACTGCCCATATCACCACCATCTCTACTCCTTCTACTTTAATGCTATTCTTATAGTTTTGCACTTTAGGTTCATAGGAGATTACTAGGCAAACAGCTCAAGAGCCCTTACAAACCTAACCATTAATTTCCCGATTTACCCAGATTTTCAGTACCTAAGACTAGAGGATGGCTTAGAATTCTGCCTTTACCTTTGGATATTTTACAGACTGCCCCTGCCCATAAGAGACATAGGTGTCACCCAGGAGTGAATTTATGATTCCCAAGCCATTAATCCAAACTGCATTTGAAGAGGGCCAGGGAAGGGCTCTCCTCCACATGAATAGGTGTCCAGTTCCAGAGAAGGGGTAATCTCTGAGATACATATTTGTACCTCCAGCATATTTTTTCACATCACATGCCAGGTTTAGAACCTTTGATTTGGGTAGTCCTCATGCTGTTTGTTTTGTGAATGTATAACTGTCCCATTAGGACAGGATTTGAGAATGCTTTGTAGGTTAGGCATAGACCACCCCTTAATAGTCGGTAGGCAACAGAGTAAAGGGATGGGGCTTTTAGGTGATCCACATACGACATGCTGTTTACACCCTGTATTTTATTATTTTTTTTTTTTTTGCAAGGAACCTCTGAGGACATTCCAGTTGTTGCAAGTGCCTAATCAGGTAAATGCCGAGCGGTGCATTGTACTCAGTTACTGTTCTGATAAGGGCCGAGTATAGCATGACTGTAATTTCATTGGGTCTGGATGCCATGCCCTTATACAAGTTGTGCCACATAGAAGGACTGCCTCACCACCATGAACAGACTGTGGTCAAAGTTCAGGTTACTGACTGTCTGTGTAGCTAGATCTCTCATCATTGGGTCCTCTCTTATGGGTGTGTTATTAATTTTCTAATTTATCCAAAGGGTATAATTATGGATTTTTTTGCATTTAGTTTTAGGCCATGGCTCTGGCTCCAGTTATTTTTCTGAGTCATACCTTTTTGAAGGATATCCACATCAGTGGAGGATTCAGTGATTGATCCCAACTTGCAGTCTTCAGCAAATTTGGTCGGCCAAAGGCCATCTACATTACTTCAAAGAAGTATATTGCAAACAGAAAAGGTCCCCAGCACTGGGCCCTGTGATATATCACATGCAACTGGCCTCTTGCTGAATCTGGATTCCCCCACTCTAGCAACGTGTGTCCTTTCCATGAGCTAATTGGCTATCTGTCTAGTGACATAGGGATTTATGCCCAATTTTGTGAGTTTATCTCCAATACCCAAGTGGGGAATTGTGTCAAATGCCTTAGCCAGGCCAAGGTAGGCATTATGCACTGTTTTACCCTTATCCATGGCCTTGGTGACTTTCTCAAAGAAATCCACCAGGCTGAGAAGGTATAACCTGCACTTGATGAAGCAGAAATGGTTGGGGCCAACATTTAGAGACTTCCTATTTTATTGTTTATCAAGTCCATAATTATTCTTTCCATCACCTTGCATATCAGACTATTCAGACTTATGGGTCTGTTGATGGTCCTCCTTTATGCAGTGGGATGGCTGTTGCTGTCCTGCACCCCCCAGTGACAAAGACTGTCTGGAGGCTGTGGTTAAATAGAAATTGCAGTGGGCCTGACAGGTCATTTTTCAAACTAAGAAGCATCTGGGGTATTGTTGGGATCCATCAAGACCATGATTTTAGCTTTACAGAGTGCAGTGAGAACCTATTTTGTTATGATAACTGGTAGAGGAATGCTGGCAGGTATTTCCTGGGGGTGTAATCGGAGGTCATGAGGGAGTGAAATTTGAGCTGAATTTTTCAGCCAACAGATTTGCTATATCTTCTGGCTGGGTATAGGTGGTGCTTTCTACAATTACCTCTGCACATTGTTGGGTGTTGCCCTTAAGACTGCATATATAAGTGAAAAATGTCATGTGATTATCCTTAGCTTGAGATGCTATTTTTGTCAAGAAGTTCACACTTGAAGACCTGACTAGTCCCCTGATTTGCCTATTTAAACTAATGAGAGTTTTTGCCCAGTTATGCACATATTCTACTTCTGGACAGCATTTTCTTTCTTTTGTTGTACAACCTATTTATACCAGGGGTCCACCAGGTTGGCTTTCTTGCAGTCTGACCTAGGTTTATTTTTGAGTGATACTGCAATTTCTATGCAGCTGTTGATATGGTTGTACAGTGCTTTTGTGTATACCTTGACACAGGCCTCTGTATTTTGTGCATTTAGAGGATCTTGGAAATTATCTTTGCCATCACTTAATAGGAAGTAGTCTTAGAAAAGTTCTTAAAGCTTCTGTGGTTAGATTGGGGTTGTAGCTTTATATTTATTGCAAAGGAGACTGCTTTGTGATTCCATCTAACCAGTGAGACTGTTATACATGAGAGGGAAGAAACATTCCCCATTGTTTGGAAGTAGTAGGTTTAGGATATTTGTACTCCTAATGTGAGTGCAGACTAGCTGTTCCAGGGTATTTGCATTGACAAAGTATAGAAATCTTTTAGCCTGCATGATAGTGGTCATGTAACCTTCTGAGATGATGGAGGGGTAGTTGAAATCACCAATCAGTATGGTGTTAGGCTGAATGGTAAGACATTCTAGTACGTTCAGGTATGAGGTATGATTTTCTTGGGTCATGTTAGGGATCCTGTAGCTAGCAAGGATATGGTATTGGATTTTACCTATGGTTAGTTGGACATGGAGTAGCACAAATGTGCCATATTGTTTCACCAGACTTGCGGTATGCTTATCTTTTTCGTATATAGATACACCTCCAGCTTTGTCCTTTCCTGTGTACTGAGTGGTCTGAATATATGGAAGGCAATATAGTCTTGTACTGCTGAAGTGCTTTCCATTGTTTTGAACCATGTTTCAGTAACTGCACAGATATCAGCATTCTCCAGGGTGAGGAGTGCTTCCAAGGAGTGTATTTATTTTTTGTTGAGGCTCCTAGCATTGATCAGTAATACCTTTAGATTATCATGAGTAGATTTTGATATGTTGGAAAGTGTATCTGTTTTGCAATCCCTAAAAAGGCACTATAGGGGCAGATAATGATTTAACCAGTATCCAAAAGCCTAGTGGTGACAAGTGCAGACTACCTCTGGCAAAGCAGTGTGGCCTGTCAGCCATGTTCTCCCAGGCTGACAAATATTGAACCCCCTTTGAGTGACACCAGTAGCTAAGCCAGTTATTAAAGTCAATCATTTTCCATTGATATTGTGGCATAATCCTTGGAGAAGGTAGAATGCTGCTCAATTCTAGGCTCATACCAACCTGTGACATATTTTCTGAGATCTCGGTTTTGTCTCTGTCTTTATATAGTCCAGGGAAATACATCTTAGGTCATTTATGCCCACATGAACTATAACTGAGTTATACTAGTGGTTGTTGTTGAATGATTTGAGTGCTTGTGTAATTTGGTGAATCCTGATCCATGACAGGCAACTAACTATGGCCTTCTCATTATTCGGCTTAGTGAAAGTGACATAAATGTGACTCACAATAGAATCTTCTATGACCAAAGTATTGAGTAGTGTAGTATTATGGGCTTAATAGTTGCAACACTATGTGGAGTAGTTTTATGTGTTGTGGTGGGAGTTGTTTTATTTGTGTTCACTCAGAGTTGCTGAGGACAATGTCTGGCAGACCTTTGCGGTTTGGGTAAGTTACATGTGAACACCACTGCATATGTGGATATATTTGTCTGGTCATTAGTGTGGTGAGTGTTGAGTGTGTGCCATTGACAACCTGCTTGATGTTTATTGTGTCTGCATGTGAGAGCTTTTCCCAAGTGGCATTGCATAACTACATCTCTCACATACTGTTTTTGTCTGTACCAGAATTAAGTGGCTGTTAGTAAACATTTGGCAATTGCTACATGTCCAGCAATCTGGCTAAATAGCAGGAAAATGTCTGTCCATAGTTGCCCATCCTTAATATGTGTTTTACAAAAGAATAGAAAAGCTGGTATTTGCAAACAGAGGAGGTTACTTTAAGTAGTGTAATTTACAGCTAATTGATGCAGTGATGCTGTTCTTCACACAAACTGCTCCTTAAGCAGCAAAAGACTGGAAATTTCGGAGAGAGTACGTATAAGGTTTGGGAACTGTAATAGTGTAATCTACAGCTAACCAAATACAGTGATGCTGCTCAGTGTGCAAACCAGCTGCTCCTTGAGCAGTATGGGAATATGGGAAATTTCAAAGATAGTTCTTTTAGGGAAAAATACAGTTTCAAGGTGCTTGCAACTATATAGGGCACAGCTAACTGCTGGCGTGAAGCACAGTGTCACACAAATGTAAAGCTTATTTACAAGCTGAAAAAAGCAACTTTGAAACTAGGTTTGTCCTCAGGCTCTTCAAGTAAACACACATTAAGCTTTCCACCAAAGAAAACAGTGACTTTCAGGCTCTGGTGTAATCCCAAACCATAAAACTGAAAGACACCAGCAAAGCACAGAGGCAGAGACAAGAATATAGTTTTTAGCGTAGTTAAACCTTTAATAGTCGCTATTCGTCACAGACTTCATCAGAAACATCACTGTTAAAATCATAAACATTGAAATACTCAATCCAATTAACTTTAAACCAATCAGCACCATGCATCATTAATTCCTAATTCCAGCCTTAAGAGAACATATACAATTTCGTAAAAAAAAATAACTTTTAATAGTCACTTTTCTATCTTTTAAAAAACAATGTTGACATTGTCATTCAAACCTGGTAAAATATAAGAAGCCAAACATAATTGCCATTCGGCTTCCCTTTTTTCAACAAAACTGTTATAATTACAACCCCGTGCATCCTGACTCACCACCTCTACAATCGAAAACGTAAACTTTTTCCAACTAGTACAATCTACAGAATGTTTGTACAATGCATTGTTTAATTTTTTTTATAGTATACTGATGCTCACAAATTGTCTTCCTTAAACTTCTTGTAGTCATTCCCATGTAAAATGGTGGACATGCTGAACACAGTGCTATGTACACTAACCCAGTAGTCCCACAATCTAACCTTCCTAGGACTGGAATAGTGTAATTTAAATGTGTCAATAAAATATGTGCACCTTCATGTATAAATCTATAAGCCTTATACCCCGGACATACATACATATCTAACATTCTCTGTGTGAGTGGAAACTCCACACATTAAGCTTTCTACTAGCAACTCCCAGCTCAGATATATTAAATCAGCCCTCTTCTGCCACAGGAGTGAAGATTTTTAACCCTTTTAATGGAAAATTGACTGTTTGAGCCCAAATATTAGGAAACCACAAGGCAGATGCCTAAAAGCACTGACAACAACAGATACACTGTATTTAGAACAGTACAGTTGCAGAAGAGTAACATCAAACTCTTAAGTGCAGAAACAATAAGTAGCACAGGAATCTTCATTAATGCAGTGAAAACAAGTAGCAAAGTGCAAAATAATACTTAAAATCATTTTTCTTGCCAAAGATGGCTTCCTATGCAAGCAAAACCCCTAAGTTCTCTGCCATGTCACCAAACGCTGAACAGCTCTGATTAAGTGAACCAAGACTTGCGTAAATGTGAGACCTATATACAAGCTGAAAAAAAGCAACTTTTAAATCAGGTTGGAATTCAGACCAATCAAATAAACACACAATAAGCTTTCTACCAGCAATCCCCATCTCATACAGGTGAAATCAACTCTCTTTTGCCACAAGAGTGCAGACTTTTAACCCTTTTAATGGAAAATTGACTGGATTGGAACAGAAGTGTTTGGGAACTACAAGATAAATGCCTGAAAGTACTGGCAATAATAGATACAATGTATTTAGAGCACTATAATTGCAGAACAGCAGTCCTTACAGCTGTGGAAAAATGCAACTTAAAACTCTAAGTAAGTGCAGGAATATGTAGCTCTACATATATTTGTTTTGTTAGATAATCTGCATATATAGTTGTCAGATTTTCCGTACTTTCTTGTAAATATAAACCACTGTCATTTGTTCACAGTACATTGTCTTGTTACATTAGTATGTGGTCATTAGACAAACAAATTTAAATAAAATATTGCCCTACAGGGTGGCACAGTGGTGCAACAGATAGTGTTGTCACCTTATAGCAAGAGATTTCCTAGTTTTATTCCTGGCTGGGGTGCTTTCTCTGCAGAGTCTGCATGTCCTCCCTGTGTTTACAAGGGTTTTCTCTGACTGCTGTGGTCTCTTCAAACATTCCAAAGACATGCACTAGGTGGATAAGACACTCTAAATTGGACATAGGTGTGAGTGTGCATGTGACTGTGTGGTGTAGAAAAACACCCACTCTAGGGCTAGCCACCTAACAGTGCAAACCTTGGCTATAGATGATTGTCACTGTTGAAGTGACACCCCAACCCCATGCGCAAAAATGGGAAAAAGGGAGTATGGATGGATGGAGAAAACAGAAGTATTCCCAGGACAGACAAGGACAACAGAAGAAGACGTGGAACTGACTCACTTGGTTTATAATTACTCTGATTATGTATTATGTGATTCTGACTTTTCGTTACTAAATCGAGGCTTGAATTTCATACCTTCTCAATCTAGCATACTGGCTGAAACATTTACTGACTTGAGACTATTTGCAAGGAAGATTGCTTTGAAAATGCTTTTTAAGAACAAAAGTGAGATGAACTTGAATGAAGGTAACAATAATACTATTATTAATGAATTTAAAAAGAAAAGCACTTTTTCTCCACAGTTACCTGCACCAGTAGAATGTTTTGTCAGATTATGTGAAAAAGATTTATATAAATTTTATTCTGATAAATATATAAAAAATAAGTTTTGTAACCTAAATAATTCAGAATTTGAATCACTCAAGAGATTAAGGAAGAATATGGATGTCATAATCACAACAGCGGACAAAGGGGGTGGGGTAGTGCTACTTAATAAAATAGATTACATTTTTAACATTGAAACTATGCTGAAAGTAAATAGTACATACAAGGAAATAAGTATTGAAAAAATTTAAGTTATAATAAAGAATATACATGAAAATCTTTATGACCTACTCATGTGCTGTCAGATAAGTAAGGAAATGTATGATTTCCTATACATCCAGGACCCACTCATACCTTCCTTTAAGGGACTTCCGAAAATACATAAGGAGGTCAATCCCATACCTATGCAACCTATAGTGTCAGGAAGGGATTGGGCTACATACAATATTTCCATATTTTTAGAAAGGATGTTGAGACCCTTAGTAAATAAAGTAGGAACAATCTTGAGGGATACACCGCATTTATTAGAAGAAATAGAGAAAATCCAACAGGACGTAACCCACACAGATACCCCTCTGTTAGTCACATTAGATGTATGCAATCTGTTTACCTGCATACCTAATGAGTATGGACTTCAGGCCATCAGAGAATTAATGATAGGAATGAGTGATTTTTTTGTGGATAGACAAATATTGATAAATCAACTTATGGAAACTGTATTGTACAATAATGTTTTCATATTTAATAGTAAGTATTACTTGCAAACATGGGGAGTTGTCATGGGCACCCCATGTGCAAATACCTACGCGAATTTAGTTCTGTACTATTGGGAACAAGAACATCTGTTTAATAACATCTGGATGAATAAAATACGGTTATACAGGAGGTTTGTGGATGATGTGGTTTTGATATGGGTAGGTACAGCCACAGAGCTGAAAGAATTCGTGGAATATCTAGAATCCACCACTGAGTTCCTCAGATTCACTCTTGAATATTCACAAACTGATATTAATTTCTTAGATGTCAATCTTTATTTTAATATAGAGGGTCATCTAACCTCCAAACTTTATAGAAAAAAATGTTGGAAAAACACAATGATAGAATATAGCAGCATGCACCCCAGACATGTGTTTGCAGGTGTAGTGAAAGGGCAGTTTTCTAGATTGATGAGAATATGTAAAGACCCAATAATATTGAAAGATGAAGCATGTTTCATGGAAAAACTTTTTACAAAGAGAGGATATGCTCCCAAGTTAGTGAAGGATATAAAGAATGATGTCCTTCATCCTTTATTAGGAACAGAGACTGATAACTTAGTTCAAGGTGTTACTGAAGAGAATAGAAAATATCCAGCAAAGAAAGTATATAAGGGATGGAAACATGAGAATAATAGGATTAGATATGTTATGAAATACACTAATGATAATGCAGACATTAGAAATATAATAATTAAGAATTGGAATGTGCTGACCATGGTGGATGATATACAAACTGTGGTTGGCAATAAACCTTTTTTTGTGTTTCGTACATGTGATAATCTGAAGGTCATTTTTTCTAAAGATTTTAATAATATAAACACAAGAATAGATGTTGCTCATGTAAAATATGGAACATTCCCATGCATGAAATGTAATATGTGTAAACATATAACATCGGTTCAGTACTATAAACATCCAGATGGTTTTTCGGAATTCATACCTAATGAACACACTGATTGTAACACAATGAATTTAATATATATGGCTAACTGTACAGTTTGTGAAGCATTCTATCTTGGTCTTACGAAAAGAAAATTCAAGGAACGCATATATAATCATATATATGACATACGTAAAAGGAATGAGTTGAATGCTCTTGCCAGGCATATTGTTTTGCACCCAACACATGAATTTAAATTTAGGGTCCTACAGACAGTCAAAATAAACCTGAGAATGGGAGATAATGAAAACTATTTAGCTAAGTTAGAAGTGGACTGGATATTTAGATTTGGTGCACATAAAATGCCTGGCATCAATAATTATGTTTCTTTAAAACCCATTTTGGAAAGGAGATGAGTTTTTTGTATAGAATATACTATGGAATTTCCTTAATAAGAATGATTACTATAAGGAAATCCTAATAATTAATTTGATCTATGTACAAGAAATATACCCCATTTCAGAAAGATTAATGGGAGTTTCCTTAGATTTTTAAGAAGATGTTCTGGGAATGGATGTATGGATCTGGAATTATTTTTTACAATATTTTTTACAATATTTATGCAGAGAACCTCTAAAGTTAGCCCCCCCCCCCCTTTTTTTTTTTTTTTTTTTTTTTTAACACAGTGTTATAATGACCACATAGATGATAAAATTGATTTTATATTAACAATAATCCTATTTTACTATTTATTACTTTTAATAAGCATAATTATGCATATTCTCTTATGATATTCATGTATGAATTTGATATATAGTATTATTCTTGAATAGTCTTACGTTATGTCTCATGACTTGTCTGAATTGTATATATATAACTGGCCATCTCCTATTCAGACCATAATATGACTGAAAATAGGAATTTTATAGATTACTATAAATAACAATATAGCGAATATGTAAATGAATAATGAAAACTCTTTCTATATTATAATTCATGTAAAACGTATACTGTCTTTAGTAATCAGATTTAAGCAATAATAACTATCTCAGTCAGAAGCGTAGAAATAAACTCTGAAACAAATATGAATGTTAGTAATAGGTTAATAAAATTTAATTTTAACGACGAATAAGTCGTACTTGGGTTATGTAAACAGTACTGATGGAAAGATTAAGTAACATCTTACAATGGATGGAGAATCATTTGAATAATACACATATACATAAAATAGTTTTTTATAGGTCATAGGGAATGTTCCATGAAGTGCATTAAGAAGTTTTTTAAAAAAAGTTCTTTAAGAAATCTTGTTTATGAAAAGTTTCTTATGAAAAGTTTACTATGAGAAGTTCTTTATGAAAAGTTTCTTTATAATAGAAACAATGTATCTGTATGAAATGCTTAATTCTATCGTCTGCTTAATATTATTGTTTGGTTAAAGGGAGTATGATAGACAGCCAAACATGCATATAAGCTTTGGCATATATATATTGCGACAAGTACTAGCAAATTGTCTCTTAAGATACGAATAATACAGATTCATGTTTTATCTAGTTCTTAAACATGCAAAGCAATTGATGATTGCTTTTAAAGTCTGATAATGAATATGTTTTTACAATGAAGAGTATAGATTTTAAAGCACAAGGGCACTTTAAAATTTGGTTAATTAGATGATTAACAATTGATGTAATTAATGTATTTGATGAATTGTTTCACACTATTTAAAGAGTAGAGCCAAATGGTTTAGATAGATCTGATGAAGTGTGCATAGTGCACGCGAAAGCGCTCATCTCTTTTGTTTCTATTTTTATTTTCATGTTTGCCATTGGAATAAAAGCAACATTTATTTTATAACTGAAGTTTTCGTGGTATATGTTCGTGGCTGAAGTTCTCGTGGTGTATCCTACAGTTTCACTACTTCAACGCTTGGTTCGAATTTTTGCTGGTAGGATACTTTGGGATTAGTAGCGATATTTCTTCACGTAAACCTGGTAAAATATAAGAAGCCAAACATAACTGTCATTCGGCTTCCCTTTTTTCAACAAAACTGTTATAATTACAACCCCGTGCATCCTGACTCACCACCTCTACAATAGAAAACGTAAACTTTTTCCAACTAGTACAATCTACAGAATGTTTGTACAATGCATTGTTTAATTTTTTTTATAGTATACTGATGCTCACAAATTGTCTTCCTTAAACTTCTTGTAGTCATTCCCATGTAAAATGGTGGACATGCTGAACACAGTGCTATGTACACTAACCCAGTAGTCCCACAATCTAACCTTCCTAGGACTGGAATAGTGTAATTTAAATGTGTCAATAAAATATGTGCACCTTCATGTATAAATCTATAAGCCTTATATCCCGGACATACATACATATCTAACATTCTCTGTGTGTGTGGAAACTCCACACATTAAGCTTTCTACTAGCAACTCCCAGCTCAGATATATTAAATCAGCCCTCTTCTGCCACAGGAGTGAAGATTTTTAACCCTTTTAATGGAAAATTGACTGTTTGAGCCCAAATATTAGGAAACCACAAGGCAGATGCCTAAAAGCACTGACAGCAACAGATACACTGTATTTAGAGCAGTACAGTTGCAGAAGAGTAGCATCAAACTCTTAAGTGCAGAAACAATAAGTAGCACAGGAATCTTCATTAATGCAGTGAAAACAAGTAGCAAAGTGCAAAATAATACTTATAATCATTTTTCTTGCCAAAGATGGCTTCCTATGCAAGCAAAATCCCTAAGTTCTCTGCCATGTCACCAAACGCTGAACAGCTCTGATTAAGTGAACCAAGACTTGCGTAAATGTGAGACCTATATACAAGCTGAAAAAAAGCAACTTTTAAATCAGGTTGGAATTCAGACCAATCAAATAAACACACAATAAGCTTTCTACCAGCAATCCCCATCTCATACAGGTGAAATCAACTCTCTTTTTCCACAAGAGTGCAGACTTTTAACCCTTTTAATGGAAAATTGACTGGATTGGAACAGAAGTGTTAGGGAACTACAAGATAAATGCCTGAAAGTACTGGCAATAATAGATACAATGTATTTAGAGCACTATAATTGCAGAACAGCAGTCCTTACAGCTGTGGAAAAGTGCAACTTAAAACTCTAAGTAAGTGCAGGAATATGTAGCTCTACATATATTTGTTTTGTTAGATAATCTGCATATATAGTTGTCAGATTTTCCGTACTTTCTTGTAAATATAAACCACTGTCATTTGTTCACAGTACATTGTCTTGTTACATTAGTATGTGGTCATTAGACAAACAAATTTAAATAAAATATTGCCCTACAGGGTGGCACAGTGGTGCAACAGATAGTGTTGTCACCTTATAGCAAGAGATTTCCTAGTTTTATTCCTGGCTGGGGTGCTTTCTCTGCGGAGTCTGCATGTCCTCCCTGTGTTTACAAGGGTTTTCTCTGACTGCTGTGGTCTCTTCAAACCTTCCAAAGACATGCACTAGGTGGATAAAACACTCTAAATTGGACATAGGTGTGAGTGTGCATGTGACTGTGTGGTGTAGAAAAACACCCACTCTAGGGCTAGCCACCTAACAGTGCAAACCTTGGCTATAGATGATTGTCACTGTTGAAGTGACACCCCAACCCCATGCGCAAAAATGGGAAAAAGGGAGTATGGATGGATGGAGTCTTTCCTACATTGTAACATATCAAATAAAGAATCTACCCATATTACTGACAGTTTAACATTACAGCTGATGAACCTTTGTCTGCTTGATAGCTAAAAAATGTTCATTGAATTTTAATATTTATTCTTGCCTAGAAATGTTTAAATCTTGTGTTAAAAATGTTCACATGATTTCACAAAACTCTATACTGATCAGGCATGAAACATATTTTATGTTGTATTTTTTAGTATTTATGACATAATAAAATAGAACTCTTGACAGTCATTTATGTAAATATGTCATACATGCCATTTCCCTTAAGATTCAAGTTTTGGAATTAGTTAGACATTCACCCTTATGTGTGATACTACAAATTCTATTTTTAAAGAAATAAGCATGATAACAAATAGAATTAAAGGCCTGCTTAGGAAAAGAGCTGAATAAAATATTTTAACTGAAGCCATCATTAAAAGATAAACCTATTTTCATGATTGTGAATAATCCATGTCTTTTATTTAGATTTTATTATTTTTTTTAATCGAGAGCTATGTTGCATTGAAGCGATAAACTTAGGATAGACCCACTTTCAAGCATGGAGCTTGCAGATGTCCTTAATAATTTGTTATTTTTATTGTTATCATTGTTCTTTTTAACTAGATGTAATCTTAGATAATAGAAAACATTTTTTATAACATTTTTGGTCATCTACCATTTTTCTTGATTTTTACAGGACAAAACTGCCCAAAAGAGGGATTGCTGTATGAAAAGAAAAATAGGTGTTTGTCATATACCAGAAGTATTTCACTCCTTGTCCCTCCATTATCATCTCTATACATTGTTTCCTTAGTACAGTAAGTCTGTACAGTCACCCTTAGACTTACAGCACCACAGAGTTAGTGTAGAAGAAACTGTGTAATGTTCCATTGTAAAATGTCAAGGATCAAGTCAATCAGGCCAATTATCTGTCTACTGGCGCATTCAGGATTAACATGTCTTCTCTTGATATAATGAATTAACATAAGTATGGCCCATATTAACAAGGAGATTAGATTATTGGAGAGTGGTTGAGCGCTTTCCTGCAGTAGTGAAATATACTGAATTAGACTGTAGATTATCCGCTAATAAGGATATTTGGAGTAAATATTATAAATACCATAGATAGGCCCTAAACAAAAGCAGTGATAAGTACTACCTGACATACCATTAATGGATATAGCTCTGAGGAATACCCAGACAGCCCAAAAGTGACTAGCCATCTAAGGAGCGAACAAGAGTTAGTGGGAGTGAGTGGCTGTTGCCACTTGCCCATCCTGGGGTATGGGTGACAACTCATTCTGCTTTGATACTGACAGCTGGTAGAAGTTGGTGGTTATAGCAGAAAACAGTGCAATGGGCTAGATATATGTGTTTGCAAAGCAACACATTTGCATAGTGTAGATAGGGTAGGTGCAAGCCCTAAAATGCCATAAATGCATTACTAGCAGGAATTTTAGAGTATGCCATGGCTATAGGAACAGAGTGAGCATACCTCCTCACCTATAATTCATCTGGTTATTTTCTGTAAGGACATTCCTTTGACTGTGATAGTTCTGCTAAGTGTATGTCCTATTTTAAGGCAAAACTCAGATAGCATTTATATAGAAGGGAAGTTTGGACCCAAGACAATTTTTTCTGCTCTCTTCAATAAAGCACCTCTTAATTGCTATGATTTATGCATGTTACAATGATTTTGGCTTCAGAGTTAGCCTTGCTCCTAAATTTGTGATGTTCCGCATAAAATAAGTCTGTACAAAAACTCCATATAATTAACTATATAGGATCTACAATATCAAAACCTTCAATCATGAACAATTAGAAAGTGCTGCTGTTTCAGAGTCTCTGCTATGCATTTTAATGCTCAGAGGTTGAGAGGTACATCTTTAACATACACCTAAGCAACTGCAGGCTGAGGCAGGTGGGACTTTGGTTTAACATCTTTTCTAAAGGACAGCACCTCTCTTTGTTATTCTTGCTACTACTCTGCTGCTAGTGGATCAAGTGTCTACTGT
Source organism: Protopterus annectens (assembly GCF_019279795.1). Taxonomy (NCBI): domain Eukaryota; kingdom Metazoa; phylum Chordata; order Ceratodontiformes; family Protopteridae; genus Protopterus; species Protopterus annectens. The sequence continues at coordinate 459,762,206 of NC_056733.1, read as the reverse complement.
ATAAAGTCACTGTGCTAATATTTCAGGAGTGTATCCTAAATCAAACATCATCTTATTTTGTAAGGACTTAAATGTGGTTGTTCAACCCATTTTATTTCATTGTCTGGACTTCACAGATTCCCAGAATATGTGGCTTCCTGACATAGAACTTTTTCACTGAAACTGGTCATAGTTTTGGGTCTATATTAGAATCTCGAAGGTTTAATACTTCGAATCACTAAAGATCGAATTTTAGTGATCCTAACATTAAACCATCAAAATTATAGTAGACCCTATAAAAAGAAAAAAAAAACAAGTAAAGGATGTTTAGGCAGGGGGGCAAGCCTCCCCTGCATCCCCCACCCCCGCTAATTAAATATACCAACTCTGAGATTGCACTTCAAAGGAGTATGGTGTGGAAAGGGAAGATTTCCCTTTCCTAAACTGTAGCACAATCTTGGAGTTGGTATATTTAAGAAGCAGGCGGTGTGGCGGGTGCATGGGGGCTTGCCCACCTGCCTACACTCAATGTTTTTTTTGGGGTTGTTTAAAAATATTTTTATCGGGGTTTGATTGTTTAATAGTTCTATGCATACAGTTCGATGTTTATGCATTCAAACTATTAAACTTTCAAGATTATAATATAGACCCCCATAGTTCCACCCCCTTCCCCCAGCTGCCAACAGGGATTTCTCATTACTGTCATATTACACCAGTCTTGCATGGCTTGTAATGGTTACAGTTTAGACTACATTTCAACAACCAACCAAGAAGTAAAGAATGAAGGAGGCAGAAGAGACCCATAACAAACCTTAATATTTATTAAAATTTAGAGCTTCCATCCTGGTACTGCAGATTTCTTCAGAATCTTTTTTGGACTAAATTTACAATGTTGATGTTCTGATTTATCTTGATGTAGGTTACCTAGTACTGTATTCCTTTAATGAGCTGCTTATGCTTTGCGTTGTGTGCTGTCCCTCTATGAAAACAGTAGTGGTTAGGAAAGTACTTCCATGGTTCTGTGGGATTCATCTGTTTTCCTCCTAGGTTCTGTACTCTTTAAACACATGATGACAGTGGTTTCAAGTGTTTTTGATATCGCATGCATTTATATTCCCTTAAATCACATATTTTTGAATTTGTTATGTATGGTCATTGTGACAAAAAGGAAATACTGCCAGCTCAGCTATCTGGAATTTTGTTAAGTAGCTCTATGTCATTTGTAAATATTGATACGATGTATACAGAGGTGCGTGTAAAGTGCTGAGCTGAAATGTAGCCACAGCATGCCGTACTGGAGTAGAACAGGAATGTACCTGCACTATTGTGACTGTTTCAATGTATATGTTTAATGGATGCTGGAACACAGGAGGTTAACGTGAAAAAATTTAGAGAAAATAGTTGAAATTAAATTGTGTTATTATTGCATCATAAAAGTTAGTTTCAAAGCAGGAAGGAGACAGGATGTCTAGGGTGTCTTCTGCATTGTTTTGCAAGTGTTTTATTATTTTATGTCTCCTAGCAGTTGCAGACATCTGAAGGCTCTGTATCTTGACAGAGAAATGCTAAATTCTGTTCTGACAAAGGGGGCTTAGCTTGGGAACTAAAATCAGGTGACAAGAAGTGATGTCATCCAAGCTAACCCAGCAATAATACCTGATATTAATTTAAGAACTCTCATAGAGAGATTGTGCATTTTGTATTTTGTCTTTGACCTAAAAAGAACATCCACTCATCACCACCTCTGCACTTGCCTTGCTGTAAGTAAGTTTTTAGGGCATAGTAAGTCTTTTAGATTCAGATAGGAATATAGTAAAGTACAGCTTAGATATTTTCTTTATTTATTTGAGACTATCCTGCAATGTTGTTGTAATTTTCAACTCTGATGTAACTGATTACTTACTGAGTATTGTTTTGTGCTTTTATTATTTATTAGAGTACTTGTATATCTATTTGGTGATGATGTACAGGCCACTCCTAAATACCCTTGCTCTTGGTCAGACTACCATTTAGAATAACAGTAACATTACACAGTAGGATTGCACACCCTTTGTTAAGGGCCTTAACGCAGCTGATAAGTAGTGGCTGATGACAGTGGAAACTACCTTATAATCTGGGCAGAAGGGGTCATAACTAATAAGAAACACAAAAAGCCAGCAAGATGGTATCACCATTTATTCTGAGGCAAAAAAGGACAAAACATGTCCTAATTCAGAAACTCATACTAGTTTCGGCACCAGCCTTCATCAGTGAGTGAAAATCCTTCAAAAATACATGGTCAACGTCAGTTTAAATATGTGAATAGACCAATGACAGTACAAACATTTGCATAAAGCACTCAAATAAGATTTAAAGCAACATTACACTGTTCAATAAGGAAAAAAAAAAATATATATATATATATCCCCATACAATGCAAGTATAAAAAATATGGTTCTAATAGTGAACTGAAATTTCATAAAACAGATGATTACATATAATTACCATATATAGATGTAATAAAGTCTTGAATTGCAAAGGGAAAAATATATAAATAAAAATGTCATGTACATATGATCAAATGATAAGATGGTTTATAAATGGTCATTGAGACCTGGGGGAAAGAGGGCTCCTAAGTGTGTGATCCAGTATTTTTCCTTATGGCTCAAGATACCTTGCCATCCTGTCTGGTTTTGCCTATTCCCTGTAATTTTATCAATGATGGTAAACATAAACTGGGCACTGGGATGTTTAACTGTGTGTAAGTATAGGGCATTAGATGCCTTGTTTATTAGTCATAACTAATAAACCTGTGTCAGTGTTTCCCAGGAGTGTGTGTGTGTGTGTGTGTGTGTGTGTGTGTGTGTGTGTGTGTGTGTGTGTGTGTGTGTGTGTGTGTTTGTATATAAATCAAATCTCAAAGAGTTTGTGTGTCAGCTACTTGGGCAGGGACACGAAGAACTGGTTGGACAGAGAGGGTACTGAAGATCTTAGTTTGGCCACTTAGCTGAGATCTCAACCCTAATTGCTGTGCCAGTGGGGAGCCTTATTGGGGATCTGGAGAAATAGGGAGAAACCAGCCCCAGACTGATTGTAATCTCTGTGTCCTCTTAAGGGAAATTGTACTTTACTGTGTGTGTACTTGTCATCCTCCAAGTGTATACATCCCCCACTGTTGCCAGTGGTGAGGATTGAGGCTCCTTAATTACTGGGGCAGTGTTGGGGTGTCACAGTCATAAGTAGCACTTTTTAGCATCTGCATGGTAAGCCCTCTTAGCCCATTTTTGTATATTGATTTACTATTGTTTTATTGCAAAGTGCATAGTTTTTAAGTCCATTAGTACAATCAGTTTGAACCCCTTCCTTGTTTGTAGTTTAAAGCTATTCGTCCAGCTTCACTTTTTCTTACACTGTATTTGCCAAGCTCTTCCGACTTTGTTCAAACACAAATTAAGGCAGTATTCATTTGGTGAGGTCTGAAATCATATTTCTGGTACCATCATTCTTTTTACCATTCCTCCATCTGGGCAAACAATAGCACAGGTAAGGCAATTAATTGCTTAAGCACATATAGATGGAATATAAATATCGCGTATGTAACCGTAGTCCCTATGGATTCAAACTTCAGTCATTGGCAGCAAGCACTATCATGTTTTACCGTACATATTTTTAGATAAATTAAGTAGCGAACACAGTTACTTGAATATTAATTTGGAAGTCACATAAGGTAATATTAAGAAAGGTCAGTGACTTCATGTTACTTGGGAGGGTTGCAAACTCCAGATGAGTGAGAAGTTGGAAAACCTGTTCACCCAGAGATGAACTTAAAATACTGCAGATTTGGCCTACTGTATACTTTTTCAAACCCAGACAAATGCCACATTGTCATTGCAAGCCTTACCATTTAATGCCTCTGAAAGCAACATTAAAGAAGCATCCTTTTTAATTTTTTTTCTTTTTTGGATCTTTTGCAAACATCTCTGTTTATTCTTGTAGTCATTTCCTGTAAGACAATAAAACATCAAGTGTGCCCAGTTTTCATCTGAATACAGTACTGTTATGCCTTTTCAGGGTTAAAGTAACGGTAGAATGCTATCAAATAATTCACTATTTCTTGTAGCTTCAGTTATAAATAGTTCATTGTTTTTGGCCTACTGCACATTCAACTGGATTAATTGTTATCTTTCTTGGTGAAGTATGTTCTTATTTTGGAAATGGCTGACCTTTCTATGTAAAGGATGACCTTTCTATGTAAATAGAACTATGATCTCTCCTTACTCTTTGTCCAGCCATAATAATATTCAGTAGCAATAACAGTAATACAATAATAATGTCATTCATTTCTTCTCCCTTCTCAGGGAACACTGTGTTCCCTTAATATTTGGAGCTTTTCCCATTCCTCCAAAACTTAAACATTCAGTAAGAGATTTAAAAAAAAAGCTTACTGAGACCAATTTTACATTTTATGTAGTAATTGTTATGAGTACAGGCATGCAAAGTATATTAAGGTGCCTTTTGCTGTACACACGTATTTAACATTGCTCTAGTGCATGTAGTGATGTGATTATGCCCTGAAGTTGGGAAAAAGTCAACTCTGTTAGGTACTTTTCTGATGTAACAAAAGTGCTTAACACATTTTAAGAAACATTCATAGGATCATTGGAGGTTACTAGGCTAATAGCCCTGGGGCCCTTGCAAGCCTGGCCAAGAGTTTATCCCCAAAAAGCAAACCTCAGTCAGCACCTGTCAATGAGGGACAAAGGTGGAACCCCTGGGACAAATTTATGGTTTCCCATACACTCATAAAGGTTGCATTTGAAGAGCGCCAGTGACAGGTACTCTGTTTGACTTGTATGGGAAGTTGATTCCAGAGACGGGGAAGCCTCTCCGAGACGAACCTGTCTCTCCAGCAGGTTTTGTTGATATCGCATATTAGAATTAGGCCTATCGAGTGGGTAATGTGTGAGGAGTTAGACTTATAGATGTGGAGCATCTCTAGTAGTAGCAGACGAGACACAGATCACCTCTGACCCATCTGTACGATACTGAGTAGAGTGATAGTGATTTAAGCCTGTCCGCATAGGATAGGTGTTGGAGACCATGGATTCTCTTTGTGAGGTATTTCTGTAGCCTTTCCAGCTGGTGCAGGTGTTTGTAGAGGTACATACCAAATGGGGCATTATACTCAATTATAGGTCTAATAAGCGAGGAGTACAGAGAGGTAATAACCTCCTTTTTTCTGGATGCAATCTCTTTACTTATGAGATGAACCAAGTAAAAGGCGTTTCTGACCATCGCCACCACATGATGGTTGAATGTGAGATTGTTGTCTCCACCAGGTCTCTCACCACAGGTTGGGTGTTTAGGGGGTTGCCGTTGATGTGGTAATCAGTAGAGGCCATGTTTTTGCCAAATGACATGATAATACATTTTTTGGTCTTTAACTTAAGGCCATGAATTTGGCACCAGTTATTTGTAGCTATGAGACCCTCTTGCAGTATGTTAACATCAGCTGGGAGTCAGTGATAGCACCCAACTTACAGTCATCTGCAAACTTGGTCAACCATAGGCCCTTTGTCTTTGCCTGGACCTCTGAGAAGTATATGCCAAAAAGTAAGGGTCCCAGGACAGATCCCTGGGAAACACCACTAGTGACAGGTCAGTGCTGTCAGAGGTGGCAGCCCCTATTTTGACCTTGTGGGTCCTATTTGTGAGCCAGTTGGCCACCCATCTGACTAGATAGGGATTAATACAAAGTTATGTTAGCTTTTCGATGCTGCCCCCAAGTGGGGGATTGTGTCAAAGGCCTTTGACATGTCAAGGTAAGCTGTATGTACTGACTTTCCCTCATACAGGGCCTTGGTGATGGTCTCAAAGAAGTCAACTAGGTTTAATAGGCAAGATCTGCCCCTGATGAATCCAAGTTGGGTGAGGTTGAGTGCTTGGAGATTGCCTATGTCCTTTTTTACGAGATCCATAATAATACGCTCCATGACTTTACAGATTAGACTTGTCAAACTGATGGAGCGATAGTTTCCTGGGTCAGAAGTGGTTTATGCAAAGGGATGACAATGGCAGTTCTCCACTCTGCTGGAATGAAGGCTGTAGTTAGGCTGTGGTTGAATAGGTTGCTTAATGGTGAAGCTAGTTCTTGCTGGAGATGGTGCAGAATACAGCCTGGGGTACTATCAGGTCCCATGAAAGCTGTGTTCTTTGACTTGGATAGGGCCTTTAACACTTGATCTACAGAGATGTGAGGTGTGGGACAAGTATCGGGAATGTTGATTGGGCCTTTGTAGGGCGATAAGGGGGTGAAGATTGCACTGAATCTCTCTGCCAGCAGGTTGGCTAAGTCAGCAGGATCAGTGTAAATGGTACCATTAAGTAGTAGTTCGGAACACGTTCAGCGCTGTTAAGCTTTAGTATCATGCTAGAGTGTAACAGCAGCAATGCCACCATGATTGAACAGAATCCAAATGTATTTTCACAGCTTAGAAAGCTGCTATACATTCACTGTATCTTTCTCTCCCTCTCTCTTACACTCACACACATGCACACAGACTCACACACGCACACACAAACGCACACACATGCACACACACACACACACACACACACACACACACACACACACACACACACACACACACACACACACACATACAGAGAGCATGCATCACTGTCTCAACCAAAGGCCCAAAAATAGGGACGTTTTTAAATATTACTGTTACAAGCTTAGGAAGTAGATAGAATAACAGGTTTTGCATTAATATGAATTTTCTGAAGGATATGAAGTCAAATGTCTGTCATTATTTTCTGACTTAAATCATCAATAATTTGCCAATGATTTGCTAGAAAACCACAATTTAATGAAAATTGCACCAAGAATATGAGGCCAAAATCTGTACATTCTACGAAAATCTGTACAGTTGAGAGGTAAGGCATGCATACCTCTCAATTGTCCAGATTTTCACAGAATGCCCAGATTTTTGCCTTATATTTTAGATCTGTTCCTCATAAAAATTGTGGCTTTCTGGCAAATTATTGAAGTCTGAAGTCACTAAATAATAGTAAATAATGCCAGATATTTGAGTTTCAAACTTCATATCCTTCAGAAAATAAATAATAATTCAAAACCTGTTATTCTAGCAATGTTCTTAGTTTATAGTAGCAATTTTTAAAATGTGTCCCTATTTTTGAGCTTTTGACCCCCATTATTTCTGGCTTTGTCCAGATTTCTTAAGCTGAGAGGCTGACAGGTATGGCAGCATGTCAAACTGAAGTGTGTAGCAACTTTTTATTTATTTATGTATTTATTTATCTATTTATTGACATTTGTTTGCCGAAAAAATCCATCTAGGCACAAGTGCCCTTTTTCATCAGCGGCCTGAGGAGAAAAGCTCCAATGTATCATATTTAATGCAATCAATATTTACCATAATGTTTATAATGCAGTTTCAGTGAATACATAGCATAACATTATAATAAAATTTGTATTGATGTTCACAAACATTAAATTTACAACTCTTGTTCTGAGACTTTACAGACTGAAGAGTGGTGTATAAGATAGGTAGGGGTAATTTAAGAAATGCAATAGAGCGAGGTATTACAGGAGATAAGCAAGTATGAGTTTCAACAGCAAAGTAGTGATGGAATAGTAATTTAGTTGTGCTAATTAGAAGTAGGTATAATTCTTTAAGAAGTACAGTAATATGAGGTATTAGAAGGGGATAAGCAAGTTAAGTGATTTTGTACTTTAAAGGGAGGTATAAGAAAAGTAATGAAGGGTGTTAGAGAGCTATGTCCCAGGTGAGGAGCAGGGACAAAGTCAGAAGGAAGAGCAGAAGTCTTTTAGTATTGGTTTGAAAGGATGGTGGGTGACAGACCTGACTGATATAGGATATTTATTCCAAATTCTACACTATTAGAATAGAGACTGATCTTAGCAGCCCTTTGTGGTATGTAGATGGTGAGCAGCTGCTTATTATTTGATCAAAGCGGACAATTTAGATGACAGTATTGGAGTAGGGATCTAATTGCTGGGCAGGCAGATGGGGGTATGAATGACTTTATGGGTTAAGGTGAGCTGAGTATAACATAGGTGGTGAGGGAGCTTGAGCTAGTTAAATGTTTTTAGTGCTGAACGGTGATGGGTCCTGTATGGTTTGTTGCAAGTGAATCTGGTAACTTTGTTATAGCACTGTTCAAGTTTAGAACTAAGTGAGATAGCTTGGTCATGATAGCTCCAGATAGGAGAGAAGTTAAGAAATAATTAGTAGGTAAAATTATCTTGGGAGAGTTAGTAAGGAATGCTTTTTTTCTCTGCCTAGGGTGTAGTTTTTCATGGATTTTTGTTATGCTGTTGTGAATATGTAAATCGAATTTAAGATTTCTCATGATTGCCATGCCAAGTAGTTTTGTATGTGGGATAAATTCATTAATGCTATCATTTAAGGAAGACGTTTTAAATTTGTTTTTTTTTTTCATGAAAATGGGATTTCGGAAAACAAGAGGAGTCATTTATTTATTTATTTTTTTGGATTTAGTAGCAAGTGATTATCCTGTAGCCAACTTTCAACCGAGTTAAAGCTTCCTGAGTAATTCTCTGAAGATGTATTAGGATGTCAGGCATACATATTAGAGTAGAATCATCAGTGATTTGTATGAGGGAAGCTTGCTAAGAGGATTTGTGTAAATTGTCAGTGAATATATTAATGAGCAGAGAGACAAAAATGGAGCCCTCTGGCAAACCAGTATTGAAGGAAGGAAGGAAGGAAGGGAGAAAAAGTGGAGAGACTTTAAACTGACTGGTATCTGTCAGTAAAGTAGTTGTTAAACCATAGTAGTGTGGATTATGATAGACAGAGGGAGACAGATGGTATAAGAGTTGTTGGTGAGAGACTATATCAAAAGCTTTAGATCACTGAATCCAGAGGAAACAAGTATGCCTTCGTCTCTGACTTTGTTAATAGTATCTGTGAAAGTTAATAAAGCCATGGTAGTGCTATGGGTAGGCCTAAAGTTATGCTAGGTGGGGGTCATCAGCTTTTCCTGAATAATTTGTTGAAGAAGTTGCTTGTGAATACACTTTTCCAGGATTTTTGACAAAAGTAATAATATAACAATAGGTCTGAAATTAGTTAAATCAGATGAGGTTCCTCCTTTATGAAGGGGGATGATGAATTTTTTCCATAGTAAAGGAACGTATGATTCCTTGATAGATTTGTTAATTAAGAGATAGACTATGAAACAACTATGCTATGGAACTGGTAGCCAGCTTGAGGTATTGTGCTGGGATATTATCTACTGAAGGGGAACAGGGTTTCATTTTAAGAAGCAGCCATTTGATGTCGGAGTATGGTATGGCTTTTAGGGTGAAATAGGGATTGTTTGCTGTCTGTGGAGAGGGCATGTTAGGATTTTTGGGAGGAATATCTTTATTAAGGGTTTTAATGCTTTCTATAAAATGTGTTTTATATTAAGCAGCTATTTTGGAGGGACTGTTATTTGGGGCAGGATTAGGAGTGGTGGATGTTCCAGGGTGGAATATATTGTTAACAGAAGACTAGAATTTTTTAGGGTTGGAAGACTGGTTTAATAGGGAGTTAATGAAGTAGATTTTCTTGTGTGCAATAATCTGACTTTTAGTATGGTTACATAGTTCTTTACAGTGTTGTAGGTTTTGTGCAGATCTATATTTTAACCAGTCTTTACAAGCCCTATCTCTTTCACACATTAGGTGCTTGCTTTCAGTGTATAGCCATGGAGTATGGTTATTCTTTATTCTTTTTGTTCTAGTTTGACCAGATAATTGAGGGTTTTCAGGAAAGGTGAGCTATATTTGTGTATAGCTTTACTGAGTGGAATATTTTTCAGGACAGGTCAGTTAAAGGAGCTTAGAATTCTGTTAAATCTATCAGGGTTTTAATTAGTGAAGTTACAGGAAGTTCTAAGTGAGCGTTGTTAGATATGATGGGTACTGAGTCTGTTTGCATGTATACAGGAAGGTGATCACTCAGGAATCAGAGGGCATGCCACTGGAGGCTTACTTAGTGCAATCGGATCCCAATATCCAGTTGAGAGTTGAGACACTTTTTTTTGTGGTAGTTATAACATGTGGCGGAGGAAATGAGTTGAGTCAATCCAAATAGGTTTAGGCTAGTTGATGAATATTTTGTGCATATAATCTGTCAATTGAAATTACTGTCACCTAGAATTATATTTTCATTAGAAATTTTATGTGACATCCAGTTTAGGATGTTTTCTACAGTTGTCGCTTCACTACCTGGGGGAGTATAGAGCACTATAATACATACTTGCATATGGTTATTTAGTTTAAGATGAGAGATGAGGAGTTCAGCGTTATAGAATTTGAGATTAGGTTTATTGTAGGGTAGGATTTCAATATAATCAGGGTATAGTAAGGTTACTCTACCACCTTTTTCTGTCCGCTATGATGATATTATGCCAAGGAGTGATATTTCAGAGTCAAGTATGTTGGGTTTTAGCCACATTTCAATTATGTCAAAAATATCTGGTGTATTGTGGGAGATCCAAGCATGGAGTTCTGAAATTTTATTTTAGATGCTACGAATGTTTAAGGAAATGAAATTAAGCTGTTTGGGTAAGTTTGAGATGAGTTAAGTTTTGATGGTTTTGGTGATGACGGTGTGGTTTGTGTTTTGGGATGAGATGGGTAGGCTAAGTAGTGGGGAGGGTGTTGGGATGAATATCCCTACAGAGTGGTAAGAGGGAGAGAAAATGGATATGTTTGGTAAGCTTGTTTTGGTTTAACTGTAGCAGTTAGTTTTATTTTGGTGTGGTAGGTATGAGGGTTTAGTAGATTGAATCTGAATTAATGACTGCTATACTGGAAACAATTAGTGGTGAAGTGGGTTGATTTGAATTAGAGGTGGAGCCCATAGTGGCAGAAATGTGTACAAGATTGAGTGATGTATGATAAAATGGAAAGTGATAAAACAGGAATAGTAAGGCTGCAGTATTTTTTAAGAGAAGCATGTTATGTACCATTTTAGAGAGATATACCAGAGAAAGAGGAGCTGGAACCCTGGGGTATGAATATAGGAGGGGTAGAACACTGAGGTATGAATATAACAGGGCAGAAATTAGATAGCTGAGTGAGGTGGATGGTGTAAGTTGTGATCACTGGGGTTAGTTAATAAATATAAGAGAGGAAAGAAAGTTAAAAGTGCTTAAATGCTGACTGATGCTTTAGGAATTGTGTGTGTATTGTTGTGCCCAGGGTATGTCTATATTTATGTGTATGCCTTTAAGAAAGGAGGCAAGTAACTGGATTTCTGGGTGGAAATCATGTCCTATAAATGTAATGCGATAAGGGGTGGGTGGAGAATTGAGGGTGGGCAGAGAGCTTAGCAGGAAACAGCAGCAGTGCCAGCAAGAGTAGTCTTTCTGTTATACTGTCAATGGAACAATTTAATGTAATAGCAACATTAGTCTAACCCATGCTTTGGAAGCTGTTTGTTCATCAGATGGACCTCTAAGTGCAAAGAATCTGGACCAAGCCTAAAGTAATGGTGGGATGAAGGCCCACAAATAGGAACTGATTTTAAATGTTGCTCTTATACATACCTCTCAACCATACCGATTTACTCGTCTTTTACCGAGTTTTGGGGTCCAAATGAAGGGGTGCCACGATTCCCGAGTGGCACCCCTTCAATTCTGATTTTTGTCTTTATGTTTTTCCCATTTTTGAAATATGGCCCTTTTGGAGCTGACGTCATCATGTGCGCGATGACATCAGCTCCGTCAGGGCTATCAGCCAGTCGGAATTGAGCTTCTGGCTGCAAATGTGAGCGAGCGGGCTTTTACATCACTCAGTAACAGCTGAGAAAGCTTATAGCAGTTGTTTTGTTTGTTTAGGTTGGAAATTGGCTTTTACAGCACTCAGTAACAGCTGGAAAAGCTTACAGTACTCATTTTGTTTGTTCGGCTTGGAGGGACTTAACAGCCGTTTGCTTTTATCAGCAGGTTTGGGACTAAATAACAGCCCATTTCTTGCATTTATCAGCAAGTGTGGGACTTAATAACAACCCGTTTCTTGTATTTAGGAATTGTGTGTGTATGTGTGTGTGTGTGTGTGTGTGTGTGTGTGTATATATATATATATATATATATATATATATATATATATATATATTGTATTGTATTATTAAATTTTAGTTTTTATTGTTAGTGTTGTTAGGAAGTAAGTAACTAACAACTTGCTTGGGTGCCAGCTTAATTGTTTTTAAAGACCAGTAAGACAGAATAGCACTGAGATACTTTGATAAAAATTGTAAATGTGAAAGTTTGTTTGGTATGTTGGTAATAATGATGTCTCTTACTGAAAACCTTTTGTTAGTGGGATTCATTCTGGTCCCCTCTTTGACCATTTGAAAAAGATTAAACTGATCCATAAGGGAAATAAAATTGTTTGAGTGCAGAGTTCTAACTGACTTTAATGTTACTACATATAACAAGTTTATTGTTTTTTAGTATATGACTAGATATTTTGAAGTGTATCCACCAGAATATGAACTATGGTTGGATGAGGTAGATCAACAATGGCAACATTCAGTTTTTTTGTCCACCTAATAAATAAATAATTGTTCAGGTGGGTTCACTTTTAACAGTTAGAGAAAGATATGGGACATGCTCCATTTTCACTTGAGTTAAAATACCACCACATTTTCTTCTTCCATCGTCTAAGAAGTACATGTAATTAGAGGAGATTAATAGCAATATCCAGGAAACCTCTAGAAACCAAGACTCATCTATCACAATTTTGGGGGGGGGGTTATTTCTTCAAGTGCTGTCCATTTGTTATATGCACTACTAATATTTAGACTATCCACAGAAAGAAATATATGATTTATAGAACCCATTCAACATCAGCTCGGGGGACTCAGGTAAGGTGTGTGTGTGTGAAAATGCCCCCTTTATAATACACCTGGTGGCTAGAGGTACTTAGGCTCAAACCCTGTACCCTGGGTATAGGATAAAAAGAGCTTAATGTCCCTATCCACCACTTGTGAATTGTTTGTTCTGTTCCCCGTAAACTCTGTGGTTTCAGGATGTTTGTGACAATTTACTGAAGGTTGAATTTATTGATTAATGACAGGCATTTGAATTTCAGACCATATTCTTCAGAAAATAAATGGTAACAAAAACCTTTTATTCTAGCAATTTTCTAAGTGTTTAAGATCAGTATTTGAAAATTGTACCTTATTTGGGGCAAGTTTCAGTCTTCCTATCTTTTGGGAAACAAGCTGCTGATTTGGCATAGTGGTATGTTGTTCTGACTGTAGTGCACAGTCATGTGTTCAAGACTTGGCAGTGAAATGCATGGTGGTAACACAGCATTTTATTCTAGCAACTTTACAAAATTATACACAATGTTTAAAATGCGTCCCTGGTTTTTGGCCTTTTTGCCCCCATTTTCATTGTGAGACAGTATTGCTTTGTTTAACAGATGTCTATTGGTGTTTGTGCATTGTGCTGTAAAGTGTAAAAATAAAATACAAATAATCATTGTAGAAGTAAAGCAGTATGCACACATTAGTGTTTATGGTAAATGGGGCAAAATAGCCAGGTAATGGGACATTGGAATGGCTGCAGAGAGACTCTGGTGCCATATTTTGGTTGTCTGTTCTTCAGTTTGCAAGAAAGTTGGTATCCCACATTTCCACTGTAGTGGGCGGGGTTACATAATTATGTATGCAAATTTTATGTTAAACAGCATACAGATTTGTACCTATTTTTCATGGACCTTGTCCAGATTTTTGATGTTCCAAGGTTGAGAGGTATGCTCTTATTACCTTAAAAAGTTGCTAGAATAACACTGTTTGTGTTAGCATGCATTTTCAGAAGGATATTCTGTGTCATTATTTAATGACTTTAGTCCTCAATGAGTTATCAGAAACCACAAATTTTATGAAGAACAGAATAAAACTAATGAGGCAAAAATTGGATATTTGGCAAAACCTAGACAGTTGAGAGGTATTAGACAGACACTGTTTCTGAGTGCTATTTATTTTCCTGCTGTGTGTGTTTTATGGCTTTCAAAGCTATAAAGCAATTTACATTTCTATGCTTAGTTTCATGACTGATAGTAGAGCTTATTTTTCAAAGAAGTATTATTGATTCTCTCTGAACAAAAGTATTCTGTACTCTTGACATGGATGTCAAAATTAATTTGAGATACCAAAACAAATTTCTTTGACATCCATGTAATGAACTTTTATGTTCAGACACTCAATCATACTCCTTAGATTCATTTGTTTTAGAGGTAAGGTATTGAACTTATATGTTTTGATCAGTTTATTAATTGGGTAAGTTATGTCCTGGTTAGAATGGATGGATCCATGTATTTTAAACCAGTACAGAATTCTGTATTCAGCTGACAATTGGGATACAGTAACATTAACTCATTATTCTTTGTTGGCACATACTGTTGCAGAGACAACTGCCTTATTATATGGTGGCATGCAAATAATATTTTACTAAGAACAAAGGAATGGTACACATTTGTTAATGTACTATCTGATTTTGTTTAGTGGCAATATTTAGCTTGGCTTAAACATGGCTTTCAGCTTTATAAATAGAGGCTAGCGGACCTGAACTGGGCTTAAAACTCAGTCCAACATGAGGTAGCTCTGTCTCTGTACTTCATAATATGATTGAATTCATTGAATTCTGCTTTTATGTATATATTCTGTATATGTTACTGTATTTACTATCTGTAACACTATTTCTACTTCTGCACCAACTAATGTTTATATTTTTTTCTGTATCTATGTTCTTGTTGGAGCTTTTCTTCCTGGGCCTCCACTAAAAATGGACTCTTTTAGGCCCAGTGGACTTTGCCGGTAAATAAATACAATAAATAAATAATACTGCCTTACCCAGGAACTTAAGCACTACGTGCTCATACACCAGGCTCGAGAGCAAATAGCTAGTCATTGCTCTTTTTTAATTTGCCTTTCACAACTGGTTGCTGATACTCTGTGGGTAATTCCCCCATCACTCATCTCCTTTCCTTGAGACCCATATTGCTCCTTACTGTTTTTCCTCAGACATGCCTCTTCACGCAGATCTCTTGGGTCCATAGATTACAGGGTTTAATCGTTACTCATCAGAAAGACCACATTGTTCGGTCTGTTGTGAAGGCTATGTGGCCATGTGCTTATGAACTACGAACTCTGGAGCACTGTAAGAAGCAATATGGATGGGGGGATGGAGGAAGAATGGAATGTGAATGAAGTCCTGGACACAGAGTATGAAAAGAAGAAGGAATTGTTGGAGGAAGAGATGTTTAGCCAGATCAAATTCGATAAGAAATGGGTAATGCTGCACTTTTAAGTACTTTTTTTAGATCTTGCTTATCAGTCCAAATGCAGATCTTGTCTGCTTCATAAGAGTAGCTACATTATTATCCAGTTAAGTTGGCCATTCTTGTTTCTTAATGACACCTAAATGTTCCATTCATTTCATTCCCTTCTGATTTCTACTCCTTATAGCTACTTATACTTTCCTTGGGGCATGAATTACTATCGTCTGGACATAGCTGATCATCATGCTCTCCCAGGAAGCTACCCAATTATATAAATAAATCATGCAGGTATGGAGGGTGTGCTTGATTTGACTCTGCATGGTGCTGAAGATGGATGTTCCTGGACACATTTTGTGTCTGCTTGTATACCATGAATGTGTTTTCACCATGCCCAATTTCTGAAAACCAAAAATAAATAAATAAGTAAAAAAATGGACTAAGGATATTAGTCAAAGTCAAAGTAAACTTTATTGTCATTCAGAAATCACACAAGTGCAAAAACTGAACGAAATTCCGTATCTCCAAACTCAATGTGCAGACAATATATAGACTATTTCCACAGACATTTACACATGTAACAGCTGGCCATTACATCACAGGCATGCGGGTAGACAGACTAATATTGCACATAATTAGAAACACATTTTAATACTTTTTGAACTGAACACTTACTTGCATGAGACTTTAGTATTGCACAGATACTTGGTTAAGACATTGCATTGATCCTTGCACAGAAAGAGACATTGAGTATTGCACTGTGAACATTAGAGTATTGCATTATGGTTAATTTATGAATCTGCATGTATTGCACTGAAAGAAGAGATATTTTACTGCATTGCTACTGCCCTATATGGCCTTTATGTTACAGTCATGGTGAATAATGCACTAAGTATTAGGTGAGACTGGTAACCAGGTTCTTGCACAAATTGAGATAGTTTCTACTGACCCAGATGGACATCATGGAGTGTAGTGGTGATTAGAGTTCAGCAGCCTGATGATATTAGGGAAGAAGCTGTTCCTGAATCTCACAGTTCTGCAACATATACTTCGGAAGCGCTTTCCGGATGATAAATGCAGGAACAGTCTGTAAGCAGGGTGAGTGCAGTATTTAATTATTCCTTGAGTCTGGACTTATATTGTTATAATGGACTTATTATTAGGCTAATTAACTTCTTGATATCATATAACTATTTTATTGTTTGTTATTTTGGCCCTTATATCATCCAGTATTGACATATGCTGTTACCATATGAACCCATTTGGCTCCTTCTTGCAGAAGGGGTAAAATCTGCCATAAGCCTTGTGAAAAGTGTTACTAACTGCCCTCTTTGTGATACTCCTCAAGTGCCCTGACTGCTAATTGAATGTGGGTCACAGAGGGCTCTATCCGTCTGTGCCATGAAACTGTGTCAGTGATGTCATTTGAATAGTTACCTTACATTTTATTGTTAAATTTGTATTTTTCATAATGTTTACCCATTTGATTTTAGCTGATATCCTGAATATATCAGTAGTGTGTTATTGTCACTACTTATCTTGTCTCACTTCCTTAGTACTTTTCTGGCATCAGGACAACTGTTGTTTACTATTTTATTTCAAATAACAATTTTTCTTCTTTTACCTTTGTAACATACACTTATTTTTTTTTTCTTTTTGAACAGCATTTCAAGATGCATTTATTTCTCTAACACTGATTAAATACTGGACCTGGTACATAAGGCCTGAATTTCAGCCGTGCATTCTTTTTGTGTACTTCATGGCTGTCTTTCTCATTGCCATTAATAATATTGTGACTTTTAGTGTTTTGACTTGGTGATATGTGATTTTTCATAGTAAATGCTGTTCCTTTTACTGAAGCCATTTTATTTCATTCGCTTTGCATACAACTATATCCTATGGTCAGTCCTATTTCCCATAAATCCTTGCATCTGTTAGTATTTTTGTGTCTTTTAACTGAAGTGTGTAGCTCACTAAATCCAGTCATCAACTTGATTCTTTAGCTTATTAATGTATGCATTAATGGTTCTAATGGGTTTTGGGTCTTGTGAAAAAACACATATAATAGTCAAACACAAGATTTCTATCTAGACTTCTGCATTTATCCTTTATTGCTGCTATTTTCTGTTTCTCTTCTTCATGAAAGTTAAACATATTAAATGCCTTCAAGACAGTTTTCCCTTTGGACATGCATAAATGTGACACACTGTACCTTTTTTGTTTCTCAGCTGTTACACTTGCTATGAAGAATACATTGGATTTCTGGATCCATTTCCACCAGTTTTTCTTCTAAATTACCTTTCAGCAAAAGACTTACAGTAGACGGGCTGTTTCTCCATCAAAAGAACAAAACACTCTGAATTATTCTTATAAGTCCTGTGGGTAAAAAAATAAAAATAAAAAAATAAAAACAGTGACTGTAATTAAAAAAAAAAAACACTAATAAATTTTAATGGTTAATAATGTTTCTGCACAACAGAATGATCAAAAAACTCAAAATAAACTTAAACTTACCTCCTGCACAATGTAACATTTGGCATGGCTGTCCAGATGTTTACTAATGACTCAGATAATGTGGATATTTTTCCAGCTTTTGTGAAGTCTTTACTCACTTGAGGACTTCTGGAAAGATAATGTGGCATGCATGCCCATTTGTTAAAGCTACAGCACCATATGCTCTATTCACTTTGTGTGGTAATAAAGATGGCATCATCATCATAGAGAATTTCTTTTCTTTTCTTTTGAAATGGAGGAGGGGTGAGCCCCTAGGAATAATTAGGGTTCATTCTGATGCTGTTCTTTACAACTGTACCAAGGTACACACTAAACTCTGCTTTCAGCTGTGGAAATGATACTAAAACTACCAAAAATACAAAACCTATAAGCAAGCATTATTTTAATTATCCTTAAGAGTCCTAAGCCCTGCCGAAACTACCCCATCAACTAACATATACACAGCTTCTTATCCTCTATAAAATTATCCAGAATCCCTCTCCTTGTCCACCACTGAATAACACGGTACACCACTGTGATCCTAGGTGGTTATTTTGATCCAGTGACCAAAACCTCCTGTCTGTCCACAAACCTATCAAATCTGCTGGGAATTGTCTGTATTAGTACCATGTTGCTAACGTGTGGAACTCCTTATCTCTATCCATCATATCAATACTCTCCCTCCCATCCTGAAAGACTTCCTAGCTAAAAGCTGTCACTGTTCTTGCTCAACACCAGGCTAAACTATATCCCTGAATGTGAGCAAATACCTGTTCATACCTTACATCTCCCTACTCTGCCTTCTTCACTCACTTCCTTACTTCTATCAGTTTCTCTCCCCTGGCCTTCTCTCTAAATATACTACAAACCTGCTTTTCTCTCACTTTGTACTGGAATTCCTGTTTGTATTATACTAACTTACCTTTAATTTCTCTATAAACTGGATACATTTTTTGCAACTATTAAATATATTTCACATCAATTGTATTTATTCTTTGCCAATGTTTTCATATTCTGTCTAATTTGGTATCATCATTTAAACTGTATTTGTGTTTTGTATTATTTTTAAAGACTGTATTGTTCTTAAAGTGTTTTGTAATACTATAAACTTTCCCGATAATCAAATATCAATAAATAAATAAATAAATTAACCAATTGAGGCAAAGAATACTATCCTGCAAATGGCAGAATATACTTAATGGTAAATGCAGTGTAATCAGAAATGGATCAGATTTTTTTGCTAGTGCCAAAATAGCTTAGCAAGAACATGCTGAACAGGGTTGCCATCCTTACTGCTGAAAACATTGAGAGAAGCCAATAAAACAGGTCCCCACAACCTGCTAATCTCTAGATATACTACCTCTGAGGTTGCAGAACCTTGGAGAAAAGAATTCAATGTATTGGCATTTTTCAGAGGTGATACAGCCTCATGGGTAGTTTATTTACAGATCGGGTGTACAATACTAGAGCCCCCACAGTGGGGCTGCAGGAGGGTACCATTGTGAAGACACGTCTGCTCAAGCTTCATGCTTAAAAGTTGCCATTGTTGTATGGTATGCTGTTTACAGCAGCTCGTGCATCAGTCGTTTCCCTGCATAAAAAAAAATAAACAATTAGAGGGCTTTCAACAAATAATGACAGAGACATAATGCCTTTGTTGCATTTCATTTAGCAGTTTCTGCATTGTGAGGTATTCATTACTGTGATAGCACTGGTTACCACCAACATTGCACCACTACTAGTGTATGACACACAGGACTTGCTTTCCTTGACTCCACTCAACTGCCTTGAT